>NC_053427.1:15838705-16192136 GCF_007990345.1 Gossypium hirsutum | reverse complement strand
GATTCGGTCAATAAGCTTGAAACTCATAGTAGTTTGTTTTGGTAAGCTTGGTATACGGATGATAGATGTGTTTTGGTTTTGGTTTGATAACGATGTTAATGATGGTGATTTTCGGTCATGCATTAACTTAAATTGTAAGTATGATTTATGGTATAATTTGTGTGATGGAATGGTCTTGAGATTTGGCTTGATTAAATGGGTAAAATGCTAAGTGTTTTAAAGATGATGTAATGGTTATTTCGGTTTATGTGAAGTAAATATAGATGATGGTTATAAGCTGTTTTATGATTTGATAATGGTGATTAAATCTTGTAGTTAAGTGTTTAGATATATATATATATTAATAATGAATTTAGTTGTACTTGCTATGTGAGAAATGTGCAATGCTATAGGTATTTGATTATTAGATATGGTTATTTTAAGTTGATTTGTAATGGTATGATTGCATTGATGAATTGGTTTGGAAATGGTGGGAAGAATTGGCTATTATGCTTGATACTAATGCCGAATATGAGAATGTTGTACTTGAAAAATGTAGGTGAACATGACAAGTGTATTCGGCTTAGGGCATAAAGGATATGAAAATTTGGTATTTATTTTTGATTGTGTGTGTATGACAATGGATAATTGGCTGCACAAATATTATGAATACATAATGTATGTTAAATTTATTAAGCTACAAAACATTATACATGATCGGCCAAGGTAAATTATTTGAGTAAAGTATATCTTGATGGTACATTTCGGCTAGTATAAAATGTATATGGATGTCGTATGACTATGTTTAATTTGGGAAGTAAATTGTTTGATTTAGCTCAAGAGCCTAGAGGATCAAAGTTGGATAAGGGAAAGGAAAAAGTGATCGAATAGCCGTCGTAATCGTTCGGCAACTTCCGAGGTAAGTTTTAAGTGATTAAACGTTGAGTAAATTCAATCATAATAGGACATAATGAGTTGATTTAATAAGATATGATGTGGCCATGATATGTTTTAAACTCAAATGGTAAGTTCATAAGTGTTTGGACTTGGAAATTTAAGAGCAAATTGTAATAATTTGTTTAGGACAGCAGCAGTAACGTGATTTTAGAAAATCACTATAAATTGTTGGTGTGGAATTATAGGCTGAATAAAATATGTATTCAAAGCTTAATTAGTCTAGTTTCTTATAAAAGAGACCGTGTAATCAAAGAAATTTCCTATAAATAGATATTTAAAGTTGTGTGAGATAGTGTCAGAATGACTCTGAAATCCCCTGTTCTGTTTTTAGAAAATCATTATAATTTGTACAAAAATGGTTATAAGATAAAATTTATATTCTTAGACTCCTTAATGAGTCTAGTTTCAAATGAAATCAAATAGAACATATTTTGAATTCTGTACAATGAGAAATTTGATTTGTAGTGAAGAGTGGTCAGATTAGTCAAACAGTGAAACAGGGGAAACTTTAAGAAAAATCTGGTATTGATTGGCCAAACCTAAAATTCTGAAAATTTTATAGATGGAAGATATATGAGTCTATATTCAGGTAAAATTAACGACAATTGATTTTGAGTTTTGTAGCTCTAGTTATAAATAATTTAGTGAATATTGCTCAGGAAAACAGCTTGTAGTGAATATGTGAAGTTGTTGTAAACATTGATGAAACTATTTGAGTTGCTTATAAGCTATTGCTGAAATATATATGAGATATGTATATGTGGTAAAGCCAAATGGCTAGTGTGAAATATGTATGAGATATGTATATGTGGTAAAGTCGAATGGCTAGTGTGAAATATGTAGGAGATGTGTGTATATTGTGGCCGAATGACCCAATGTGAAAGGTGTGTATTATTAGATATTTGATGAGGCAAATGAATTACAAATATGACAGTCGATGTGAATGTTGTAACATGTGATTAAATGTACATGAAACTTGGAAATATATTTCGGGTAAGACCCGATGACTACGTGTGGAGATTTTGTCCGGGTAAGACCCGATAACTACGTGTGGGGACTATTCGAGCTAAAGGTTTCGCTGAAGATTCGAGTAAAGCATAAGATTATACGACTTTACAGTAGCAATTGGTAATAAATACGTTCAATGCGTTAAGTTGGTCAGGTATGTATTTTGAGATTATATTTAACCTTGATTTGGACTAAATCACAAGGTCGTTATGTGATGCATATGTGAGTAAAACAATAAGACTGTTCTATGATTATTGTGCGTTTGGTCAATGTGGAAAGTTAGGTGAAAATATGTAATGTACCTATGTTTATAAGAGATCACTATCAAGTGAGAATTTATCTGCCTATTATATATGATGAGATGTGCATATTCGGTAAAGGGATGGTATGCTCGAAGGAAGAGTGAAATAAAAATACGAACAACTATGTTATAATTTGATTGTTATCTGTTGACATTGCTTAAAACTTACTAAGCATTGTAATGCTTACTCCGTTTACTTTGTTTCCTCTGTTTTATAGATCTCATTTGGAAGCTACAGGCTCGGGGATCGTCAGCAACTAGTCACACTATCACTATCCACTGCTTGTTACTGTTATGTTTTGAATTATTTTATGGCATGTAAGAATAGACCAGTGGCCGAAGAATATTTTGGTTAATGTATATAAGCCATGCGAAAATGGCATCTTTTGAATGTGTACTTATAGAAGTTAAATCGTATCCCTGACTGTCTTTCGTATTTACCTAAAGGAACGTTCTTTAAAAAAAAGTAAAAATAAAATAAAATATTCAAAATTTTTACTGTTCGGATATGAGTTTCAAGTCCGGTAATGCCCCTTTACCTATTCCGACGACGAATACGGGATAGGGTGTTACACAATGGGTAATCATGTGAGTTATTCGATAAGTAAGTCAATGATGAGGAAATGTGACAATGTGTTACGAGTTAGTATATGTATGTACGAAAAACTTATATGAATGAGCTCGGTATGTGATGAACTTTTGGTAAGATTAAAATTGTGTAAGTTAAGCCTATGAATTTATGATAACACATAAGTAAACTATATTATGTCATTCGTATTTATATATATGTGATTATGTTGCTATTTATTTGCATGTGAACTTACTAAGCTTTATGCTTACTCTCCTCTCTTTTCCATTTTTTTATAGTGCCGCCAAGCTAGCTCAGGAATCGAAGGACGTCGGAGGCTCAATCACACTATCAATTGTACATTTGGGTATAGTTAGTCTCTACATTTTGAGTATGGCATGTATAGGGACTTGGTCTTTTTGTTATGTGTCATATTGATTAGCCAAGTGTGTTAGCTCATGAAGGTATTACGATTATTTTGTATATGGCCATGAGAGGTGGCTCATATTGATTATTGGGTTGTAACCCTAATTATTGGTGCATGCATGTAAATGTGCTTAGGCTTTAATGTGGTTACGGTTGCTTATGGCTAATGAGTGTGTGATGAATGGCATGTATTTTTGGTGTATGGAATATGAATTAATGTGCATGGCAATAAAGGTAATGTAAGTGTGTAACTTAAAAATAGGTTAGTAAAGATGGTAGACAAATATGAAATTGGTGTGGAATGCCATATGAAAGCATGATAGCTTGAATTGGTGATATGTGGACATTACCAAGTTGTAATTTAACCATGATTGTGGATGCTTGTGTATCCAAATGTGCCATGTTGCATGCCACGAAGTGAGTGTAAGTATGTGAGTGTTTAAGGGTGGCAAATGGCTTGGAAAATAACCTAGAAATTGTCCACACGGTTAGACACACGAGCATGTGTCGAGGCCGTTTGTGACGCAGGGTTCTCCCCAAGGGCGTGTAATCTGGCCGTGTGCCCCCTGCACCCTAATTAATGCAAACAAAATGCCTAGTAGTAAACACACGGGCAGAGACACGACTGTGTGTCTTAGTCGTGTGGAGGACATGGCCTCAGGACATGGGCGTGTGCCCAGATAGTGTGAAGTCTGCACTTAATTTCGAGTATTTAATTCACCATACGGCCTAAGCACACGGGCGTGTAACTTGGCCGTGTGACCTTATTTTTGTGAATGATGTCATAGTCAAGAGTTACACGAGCTGAGTACACGGACGTGTCCCAAGGTACAAGGGCGTGTTTGACTACACGGCCTACCCACACGGGCGTGTGACTCTCCAAAGTATGAAAAATTTTCTAAGTGTAGTAGAGGTTTCGATAGTTTTCAGTTTAGTCCCGAACCACTCCCAATGCATGTTTTGGGCCTTGTAGGCCTTTATAAAGGACAATTTGCATGTGATTGAAAAGTTTTAAATTTGGATGAAATTTTATGCCTTGGCATTGTATGTTAGTTTACGTTTAAGTTCAGTAATACCTTGAACCCTGTCCCAGCATTGGATACGGGTAAGGGGTGTTACACACGATCTCTGTTTGAATATCTCACTGAAGCATTTAAGCGACTATACAAATCTTGTGATTTCTTTGATGAATGTTGATATGGTTTATTCATAGATCTTTTCCTCAAATCTCTAGCTTTGAAATCCGCATTTCTCTTTTCTTTGCCAAGTTCTTTGACTTTACAGGCTCTGTCAACCAAATTCAAGAATCCAAACTAATAGTCTGATATCTTCGTTTTACCTGTCTTCAAATCTTTTACACATGATTGCCTCAGTGGAAACACACTCTCGAGCATATTTACTGAGTCTAACAAACTCTAGCTTGTATTCAGTTATAGACATGCAGCCTTGTTTTAGTTCAAGAAACTCCTTTTGCTTTTGATCAATAAACTGTTGACTTATGTATTTCTTTATGAACTCAGCTTGAAAGAAATCCCAGGCAACTCTTTCTCTCGGCACCACTGATACTATGGTATTCCAGCACCGATACGTTGTGTCTCTCAGAAGTGATATGACACATTTTAAACACTCTTTTGGTGTGCAAGAAAGTTCATCAAAAACTCTGATAGTGTTTTTAAGCCAAAACTTGGCTCGCTTAGGATCATCATCCACATTAGATCTAAACTCTTCAGCTCTATTTTTTTCGAATCTTATCAACTGGCAGCTTATTCAGTCGTAGAAATTTCACACCTTGAGGAACTATGGGAACCGGTTGGGGATTAGGTGGGGGTAGAGGTTGTTGAGTAGACGGATTTGTTCTAACATACTTCAGAAACCACTCATTCATCATCTGTAAGAAGGTTTCTTTAACCTCTCCTCCCTGGCTACCTGATACGGGTCTAGACTCGAATTGCGCTACCCCGTAAATGGAGGTAGGTGCATTACTTTCAACATCGTCAGCTACAGCTCAATTGGGATCCATTTACTATACAAAAACACATTTTAAATTTTTAAGAGTCATCACACTATCACAGGTTATATATGGCATGTATAGCTAGACTCTCACATACACTACGTTAGTCCTAGAATCGACTAAATTGTAGCTCTAATACCAATAAATGTAACACCGCTCAGCCATATTCAATGTCGGAATAGGGTTACGGAGTATTACCAAACATATTATAGAATTACACATACATTTTCTCATACATTTTTAAATTGCATATAATCACCAATCAATGACATTCATATCGTCCCTAACACGAGTCTTCGAGGCTCAAAACATGCATTTGGGTTGGTTCGGGACTAAACCAATAACATTAGAAACTTTTTGAACACCTAAAATTTTTTTGCAAAATACAGGGGACACACGCCCGTGTGGCTCGACCGTATGTCCCACACAGTCTAAAGACACGCATGTGTTGCAGGCTAAGTAGACATTCGAAATGGAATCACATGGTCGTGTCCCAATCCATTTCTGACCCCATGTAACTCTCTGACTTGGGTCACACGGCCAACACACACACCCGTGTGCCAGGCCGTGTGCTAGGCTGTGCCAAACCTGTAGAGTATACTGACTTATGTCACATGGCCAAGTCACATGCCCGTGTGTGAGGCCGTGTGGAGCACACTGACTTAATTTTTAATTCAACACCAGGGGACACACGACCGTGTAACGTAACCGTGTGTCATACACGGCTGAGACACACACCCGTGTCTCTGCCCGTGTAGACAAAAATAGGCTATTTATTAAGCCATTTTGCCACCCAAACTTGTGCACACCTACCTCACTCCAAATGGCACAAAACATAGTACAATTAGACATTTTAAAACAACTCTAATCAAACTCAGCTCATACCTATCAATGCCAACCAATACATAACACAACAATGACATAATATACCATTCAATTCCATATCAAATCTCCTAATTTCAAACATCAAAATGATCACTTTCAAATTTTGTATCATCTAGCTTAATCTCACAACATACCAAATTAAATTCTCAACCATTTAGTACCTCTAATTGCCAAATATCAGCAAGCATTACATATTTATCTTTACTCACATATCCAAGCCATGTGCACATTGCTATATACATAACCACAGCAACCAAAATAAGCCAACTCTCATGGCTATATACAAACCAAAACATTTAACTTTTACAAGACATTTCAAATGACTAAAATCATTATCAACTCATAACCAAAATAACCATAAGTCCTATACATGCCATATAACCAAAACATAAGCTCAAAAGTACCAAAGTGATAGTAGGATAGTGTGTCGAAGTCCCCGACGATCTCCAAATCTGAGCTAGCTTTGAATTCATTATACAACACAGTAAAATAAATAGTGTAGGCTTTATAGCTTAGTAAGCTCATATGATCAATAAGTATAATTGCCAATTCAACCACAATTTGAAAAACATAAATAAAACATTCAATTCAATAATTTTTATATTGCCATGACTATTAGTATCATATATAAATTCACCAACTTACTTACTTTATGTATAAATTTATCAATTACCATTTACTTGCCAAACTTATCATGAGTACCTAAACTGATCCGTATCATTGTTTATATCCTCGTGCCATCATCTTTTCCCTCGATCTAGATCCGAATTTCACCTTTCTTGATCTGAATATAATCAAAATTAACTTATTTAATTATCTCTCTATTCAATTTAGTCCAAACTTCACATTAAGGCACTTTTACACTTTTGCCCCAAGTATTTCACAACTTTTACAATTTAGTCTGTATTTCATAAAATTACAAATTCATGAAATTTCACCCAAGCCCATGCCAGCCCAATTTCAATTAGGTCCTTAGCAACCCATATTTTTCATTTATTTCACATTTTAACAACAAAGTTTTCATATTTCACAATTTAATCCCTAATTTGCATTTTTACTGAAAATCACTTAACAAAACTTGTATAACTATAAAACATTCATAATCTATCAGAAAACATCAAAATACATATAGATTCATTAATGGAAACATCCTAAATCTTTAACAGTTTTGTAGAATAGTCCACGGGCTAGCTAGACCTAGCATCAACAATCACAAAAACATAGAAATCATTAAAAATCAAGTCAAAAATCATACCATGCATTAAAAAATCCATGGCCGAATGTTTTAAGCTTTTTTAATGGCTTCCTTAAGTTAAATTCGGTTGAAGAATGAAGAAAGAAATATGATAGTTGGCTTTGTTTTAAGTAACTTATCATTTATTAGCCATTTTACTAATATAACCTTAGTTATATAACATAAAAGTCTCTTAATGCATGTCCATAATTGTCCACTTATATTTCAAATGGTCTAATTACAACATAAGGACCTCTACTATTTAATTTATTAATAGAGCACAAGTTTTACGCTTTGCGTGATTTAGTCCTTTTTATCAAATTGATCACTTAAACGACAAAATTTCTGAACGAAACTTTCACACACACACTATCATGTTGTATACATTAAAATAATAATAAAATAATTATTTTGAATTTTGATTTGTGGTTTCAAAATCACTATTTTGATTTGACTAAAAATGGGCTATTACAAGAGCTATAAACTTTGATTTCATCGTGGAGCAAGCAGTGCACATTTGTTTAGTAGACTTACAAGAAATAGTTGTTCTACCCAAAGTAAAGATATACCCACTTTTAGAGCTAACTTGATCATTCTCAATTACCCAATTTGCATCATAATGTCCCTCTAGGACAACAAGGTATTCAAAAAATTCCAACTTCCAAGTTATAATACCTTTAAGGTATTTAAGTAAACACCTTAGAGCACTACAATGCTTATTGTTAGGATTGTTGGCATATCTACTTAGTCTATTGGTTTTATAAACAATATCAGACCGAGCGTAGTTTATGAAGAACATAAGGCTTCCAATAATTTTAGCATACTCTAATTGAGAAACACAATTTCCTTTATTCTTTATCAGTTGTATGCTAGAGTTAAGAGGAGTTTTCATAGGGATTATATCAAATATATTAAACTTCTTCAACACTTTCTCTATATAGTGAGATTGATTTAAAGAAAATCCCTTTTTTCTGATTTAGTAACCCTAACCTCTAATATTACATCTTCCTCTCCTAAATCCATAATATCAAACTTGGCAGATAAGAAATTTTTGGTTTCATTAATGACTTCTATATTAGTGCTAAAAATTAACATGTCATCCACATACAAACTTATGATGACACAATTAATACCAAGCATCTTAGAATACACACATGTATCTATGATAGTACTAAAAAGAACATATGTCTTCTCCCTGCTTATTGGTTAATTTATTCCCATTTAGTTACCTTAGCACATATTTTAGCGTTCTTAATTTAGTAAATTTTATTTTATAACTCAGTGGATCCTAGCCTATTTTATACTTAATTTTGTCATATTTTGGTAATAATGTCGCTGCATGAGTAAATCCAGATTGCGCCCAGAATTGTCGCCGCATCTGACAGCTATCCGGATAATAATAAAAATACGTAAGCTGTTAAGTCAAGTATAACCAACCTGTACGTACAAGGACTACATGAATCTGAAGAAATGACACGTGCTATTTGGAAGGGAATAAATATTGACATGGAAAGAAAAAAAGAGGAAAGCTTTTTCTTGACCATCATCTTCCAATCTTGGTGGGAAGCTTGCGACCATGGTGGCATAAGTCTTCCCTGGGTGAGCCAATGTGAAAATGATGTAGACCAACTCCTAACGAGGAGTCCTGAGTGCAACAGAAGAGGGAATAGAGAGATTCAAGTCGAATTCTTCTAAGAATAGTATTCTCCACTTGTTTCTTTTATATTTATTTCTAAATACTGGTGATTACTTTATATTTCATGTTTATATGGAAGTACACATGATTTCTGGGTTAAATGCTATTTTATTCAATCTTTTTTTTACTGTTTAATATGCGGGTTTGAATGTTTTTGGCACGGAAGTGTTATTGCAATCACTGACACTGGAAGGTGCAGTGATAGTTCAAGCTAACAAGCATTACAACGGAAGTTGAATGAGGATTAGAAGAACATAGTCCACTTGTTAGTAGTGTCATATTGCCACCATCAGAAGGTGGGGTTAGTGTGCATTTTTAAGTCTCAGATTAATTAGAGGAGTGATGCTTGGTAAGATATACATTGAAATTTATTGCATCGACAATCACCTATCCTTTAATACCTTGTGAACACTTAATATTCTGTTGAAGATTCATGCTGGGGATCCCAGTTTATCATCATTATATTTTATTTCATTATTTTCAAGATATTACTCCAACAACTATCTTTACAATTTATCTCGTTTCTAGCTAGCTATTGCACAAACATTAATAGACAAAAGACAACCATCCCTTTGGGGTCGATATCCAACAGACTCATATCAGTCTACTATACTTGCATTGACATTGTACACTTGCACATTATTTTTGTGACGTTATCAGCCGATCAAGTTTTTGGCGCCGTGTCCGGGGATGGCGTTTGTTTGATGTTTATTTTTGTTTTTGTATGTTTTTGCACTTTGTCTTTCTTATATAATATTTAGTTGTCACAAACTTGTGTTCTCTTTGTTGCTATTTCTTCTACTTCATTTTAGGTTTTAAATATTACTCTGTGATTTTATTTTACTTTATTTATGTTTTGTTAAAGTTTATTTTCCTTCCTTTTTTCAGAAAATTAGGTACCATTGTCGATGCATTGAAGTTTTTGTTATCAACGCATTTCGTACTACAATTTATAACTCATCAAAATTTAGGGCAATTCAGATTCCACTGTTGGGTTTAAAATCACCCAGTTGTTTGATCCTTCTGAGTGGGCACAATGCCTATTGGACACAATTATTCCTGCCAACTTTATATCTCTCTATAAAACATCAAGCCTTTGTTGTGAAATTGTCACTGCACCCGAGTCAGTGGGTTAAAATATTGATATTTTGGAGCAAGATGGAGCGAGACCAATGGAAGCAGCTAAGGTAACAAGTGAAGAGCACCATAACTCATTGGCAATAATAGTCTACACCGGACTGCTCCAAGTGACCTATCCTACACAGGAAGCAGTTGATGATGCTGAGGCTGAGCTAGAAACTAAAGAGAAATCTGAGGACCGTGCAAAGCCTAAAAAAAAGAAGAGAAAGCGCTCTAAGGATAAAAAGTGAAAGAAGAAGGAGAAAAAAATAAGAAGGAAGAAATATAGTGCAACCACATCGATGGCTGAGGACAACTGAGTTAGTTTATTTTAAGTTTTAGCTGTAGTATTCATGCATAGCATGTAACCGTAAGTTTTATTTTGTTAAGTGCATATTATCATTACATTTTTATTGTCCTTGTATTTTCATGTTAGTGCATTGGGGACAATGCACACTTTAAGTTTGGGGCAATACATATGGGGTTTGAAAATGCACCCACGTTTCAAAATATTTTTTTTACGTAATAAAGCATGCAAGGGTTAATTATGGTTAATGCAAATGTGTTTGAAAATTTTTGTTACATTCGATGATTAATTCTTGAATAATGTGAATTATTAGTGAATGAGTTAGATAAAATTGACTGAATGATGTAGCTTCAATTCTTTGATGAATGAATTAGGTTGCATTAGTAATGGATGACTAGTAGCATTCCTTGAATCTTGAATGAATCTGCTTTTTAAAACCGTTTACATATATATAGTTATAAATAAGAGACACTCCAAAGTGGGTGTATTGTGGAATGTTAAAGAATGAACACTCTAATACAAGCATTAGAAAAATGAATCTAGCCAAAGGCTGTCGCTGCCTAAGTGTGTGTTGGCGCAATTACGTACTCCCTAGGGGTTTGTTGCACTCCATCGTTACTTCTCGAAAAAAGGGTATAGTAGTGCAACGATATCCCTTCTTCCAAAAAAAATGAGATATATAAATACTTATATTGTACAATAGATGTTGTTTTGGTAGATAGAATTTAGGATTTGAAGCATGATGCTGCCTTTGATGAAGTTGCAAACTTATTCATTCATGCTTATGTATTGTCAATGAAATATTCTTTCTTCTGAATGTGATTCATTCATTGGGATTTTAGGCGATTCAAGTTGCTAGAATGCTTATTTGCCTTAGTGAATTTTTATTGCCTTGCTAGTTTCTGTTTTACTTGAAGACAAGTAAAAACTCAAGTTTGGAGGTGTGATAATACTAGAAAGAACATATGTTTTCTCCCTACGTATTGGTTAATTTGTTCACATCTACTTAAACTTAGCACATATTTTAACACTTTTAGTTTAGTAAACTACATTTTATAACTCAGTGTATCCTAACCTATTTTATCATTAATTTTGTCATATATTGGTACTAATGTTGCTGCATGACTAATTCCAGATTGCATCCAGAATTGTTGCCACATCTGATAGCTATCCGAATAAGAACAAAAATGAATGAGCTATCAAGTCTGCTATAACCAACCTGTACATACAAGGACAACATAATTCTAAAGAAAGGACAGTTGTGCTATTTGGAAGGGCATAAATATTGATGTGAAAAGAAAAAAGAAGGAGAGTTTTTCCTTGACCATCATCTTCCTTAACCTATCTTGTGGGGAAGCTTGCGGCCATGGTGGCTTAAGTCTCCCCCGGGTGAGTCAACATGAAAATGATGCGGACTAGCTCCTAGCGAGGAGTCTTGTGTGCGACACAAGAGGGAATAGAGAGATTCAAGTCAAGTTCTTCAAGGAATAGTATTCTCCACTTGTTTCTTTTATATTTCTTTCTAAATGCTGGTGATTACTCTCTATTTCATGTTTGTATGGAAGTACACAAGATTTCTGGGTTAAATGTTATTTTATACAATCTTATTTCTACTGTTAAATCTGTGGGTTTGAATGTTTTTAGCACAGAAGTATTGTTGCAGTCACTGACACTAGATGGTGCAGTGACAGTTCGAGCTAACAAGCATTACAATGGAAGTTGAGTGAAGATTAGAGGAATTTAGTCCACTTATTCTTAATAATGTCATATTGCCACCAACGGAAGGTGGGGTTAGTGTGTATTTTTAAGTCTAATATTAATTAGAGGAGTGACGCTTGGTAAGATATACATTGAAATTTATTGCATTGACAATCACCTATCCTTTTATACCTTGTAAACACTTAGTATTCTACTGAAGATTCATGTTGCGGATCCAAGTTTATCATCATCATATTTTATTTCATTGTTTTCATGATATTGCTCCAAAAACTATCCTCACAATTTATCTCGTTTCTAGCCAGCTATTGCACAGACATTAATAGACAAAAGACAACCATCCTTGTGGGATTAATATCCGACAGACTCACATCTGTCTAGTTTACTTTCATTGACAGTGTACACTTGCATATTTTTGATATGACGTTATCAGCTGATCAATTTACACAATTAACAATAAAACCAAAACTTAGAATTGTTTTATGAAATTGTTCATACCATTGTTTTGAAGCTTATTTAAGACCATATAAAGATTTTTTGAGTCTACAAACTTTATCTTCCATACTAGGAGCCATGAATCCTAGATGTTGCTCCATGTAGATCTCCTCACCTAAATCACCATTCGAGAAAGTTGTCTGCACATCCATCTGATATACTAGTAAATCGTGAATGAAATTGTAACAGCTTATTTCTTTAATGTGACGGAACAGTGATTTCGGGGCCACAAATTCGATGTGTGAGTTCGTAAATATTATTATTTAATATTTACGAATAAGATATAGTATGATGAGAAATTTTGATTTAATGATTTGTGCTAAATGGAAGAATAATTAGGTTCAAGTGGTATGACCCTATAGTAAAGTGATTTTAGAAAATGAGGTATCAGGACCTTGTTTCTATAAACCAAGTCGTAAATATTTTTATAAATATTTATGGAGTGGTATTAAGGCCTTATTAAAGTTTCATTAAGAAATTTTGATGTTTAAAGGGTTAATTAGGTGAAAATGGCTAAATTGAAAAAGGTACAAAAGTTAAGTTCTATTAATTAAAGGTGTCTAGTAGCTATGAAAAGGTGAATTGTTGGACTTAGTTGGTCATTATACCAATTGAATTGTTGGTGGACAATTATGGGTAATTAAAAGCTTGAATTTGGTTGATTTTTAAATGGACAAAATTGTAATTTCATAATTAAATTAATTAAAAGAAACAAAATGACCTAAATCCTATCATCTTTTTGGTTTTCTCAAACAAAACCGAAAACACCATGGATTTGGGAAGGAAGCTTTCAGCCTTGGTGAAATTTCATGCATGGTATGGTGTTTTGCCCCGTTTCTAATAATTTTATGTTTTTTAGATCGTTGCAACAGGGTCTAATTAGCCTGTACCTTCATTTTTGAAATTGCTAAATATTTTGAATGTTGCCATTAATGAATCTTTGTGATTTTATATGTTAAATGATGAATTAGAAGTATTTGTTGTTATTTATAAGTATTTTGTTAAGTGATTTTTGATGAATTTAACGATTAGAGATTAAATTATTGAACTAGTAAAAGTACAAGGATTTAATGTGTAATAACAGCAAATATGGGTTGTAGTAAGGTCCCAATAAATTTGGTTAAGCTTAAATTTGAGTAAAAATGGTTAATTTTCATGTTTTAGGCTCAATGACTAAATTGAATAAAAGTAAAATCTTGGGGGCAATTTTGTAAAAATGTAAAAAAAGACTAAATTGCATAAAATGAATTGGTTTTGCTATCTAAATTAATGAATTGAATGAAATTGTTAATTTAGATAAAGAAGAAGTGGAAAATCAAGGAGAAGAGAAAGTTACCAAAATAGCCTTGTACTTAGTCATTGCTGCAATTTAGCCAGGTAAGTTTGTATGCTATTTGTCATGTAATTAAATGATGGAATTCCAACAATGTTCGACGATTATCAGCCCCTTTTTGAACATTAGGAATACGTAGGATACAAATGACATGTCAATTGGGTTACCATGTTTCGAGTGTTGGTCTTGAATGTCCTACCGATGGCTGAGGTCGTACATTTGTTCCGGATACTCAACAGTTTGTGTGAGCTGCATCGTGTAGCTTACATTCTAACCGCCAGCTTGTGTGAGCAGACCTATTTCATAGCTCGAGTGAGCAATGATGTAAAAGAAAAGGAAAAGTTACGACTATATGTTTAGCACACTTTGTATGATCTTTCCCGTGTATCCGATGTTATTCTAAGTGGTTCAATGAGCATGAAAAGGAAATGAACGATAAGTGTTCAAATGACTTATGTCATGAATCTATGAAAAGGATTAAAAAGGAAATTTTCAATGAAAGTATAGCTATGTTCATGTAAATGATGATTTCAAATGATGTTGTTCATGTATAATTACTTACCTTATGTCAAATCAAGTGAATTATGAGTTGATGCACTAATATGTGTTGTTAGTGGTGCTTAGGCTTGTGCCAAGCTTATGGTTGATGTTTATGTTTATCTCTTGTATTATGCAAATGAAACGGGTAAGAAAATTTAATGAAACAGTAAGTTCATAATTGAAATGTAATATGATGATATAAAAGGATTGATGAGTTAAATGATGTACTTATATTTGAGAAATTTACTTATGCTATCGATGAATTTACCTATGACATGGATAAATACACAAATTCGTGAATTGATAATGTTATTTAAGCTTATGCCAAGTAAATGAAATGAAAAGTAAGTAAATTGAATAGCAAGTAAGTAAATGGAGTGGTTTATAGTCTTATGAAAAGGTTAATGATTGAGTGATATGTCTTATAAAATCTTATTATGTTAGGAATGAAAAATGTAAGTGGTGTTGATGGACTTACTCATTTGTGAGTTAATGGTTATATAGTCTGATAAATCTTTTGGCAATTGGTGTAGGTTTATATTTACCCTATAAACTTTATCATTGAAATTGAATGTATGATTAAAGTTTATACGAGCTTACTAAGCATTCATTGCTAACGTAATTACTTTCCTTTACTTTACAAATTATTGGAAGCTTATCGAAGATCTATCACACTATCCAGTGATTATATCAGTAGTTTTGATGTGTTGGTTAAGGTTATAATGGCATGTAAAGGTGGACTTGTGTTGGTATATAATCAAATGCTAGTTGACGATATTGGCATGTATAACTTGTTTTGGTGCCATTTGATGTTGGTTGGTTGGTTAGTGTCATTTTGGTACTTATAGATGTCATTCTAGTATGTGTTATTTTGGCAATGTGTTCAAGCATGTTTGAATGTCCAAAGTGGTATGTGATGAATTGACCTCAATATGGTCAAGTTATGGTATGTTTTGGAAATGGTATTGAACTAGATGTTTATAAATGAATTGTGGATGGTATTGAACTAGATGTTTATAAATAAATTGTGGCCAAGTATATACATATGTTTAGGTAAGTTTGAATGTTGCAATTGAGGTACCATGTATGGCATATTGGTTGAATGGTTATGAACTACAGAATTGGTCAATTTATATTGGTTTTGGTCATGTTTTGATACCTTAGTTATATGCACAAAAGGTCATTAAGTGAGTACATGATTTGGTGAAGGAATTAGCTTGTTTTTGGGAAATTTCATGTCCACACGGCCTGAGACACAGGCATGTGACTCAATCGTGTGTGACACACGACCATGCGACATGGCCGTGTGTCCCTTATAGGTTTTAAGGTTTGCAAGTTTGGCTGTTACACGGCCTAGCTGTAACACCCCTTACCCGTGTCCAATGCCGAGACAGGATACGAAGCATTACCGAACTTGAACATACACTACTATGTAAAATCAGGTCTTAAAATTTCGTTCAAAATTAAAACTTATTCAAGAACATGCTTGTCGTCCCTTATATGGGCCTACGAGGCCCAAAACATACATCGGGGGCAGTTCAGGACTAAACCGTGAACTTTATGAAAATTTTCTGAAAATAGGGTCACATGCCCGAATGGACACAAAGACACCCCCGTGTGCCCTTGACACGCCCGTGTCCCCAGGCCGTGTAACTCTCTGTCTATGATGTCAGCATAAATTTAATATCACACGGCCAAGTCACATGCCCGTATACTAGGCCGTATGGCAAATTTAATTTTCACATTTAAGGTGCAGACTTCACACAGCCTGGGCACATGCCCATGTCCTAAGGTCGTGTCCTCCACACGGCTCAGACACATGACCGTTTCTCTGCCCGTGTGTTTACTACCATGCATACTGACTTGTAAAACTAAGATGCAGGGGACACACGGCCGAACTACATGCCCATGGGGCTGACCATCCATCACACACGGCCTAGACACATGCCCGTATGTCTATCCGTGCGGACAACTTTGAGGCTATTTTCCAAGCCCTCTTGTCACCCTTAACAACCCCAACAAATACTCATATACCAATCGTGGTTGACATGGCATAAAAGGTTTACTTAGACATCCATAGCTTTAACTCATGCATGCTAAATTCATATCAAGTTTACATAATTGGGACTCCTTGATTGTTAAGTTCATTCAATACATTTCTTTACCTTCATTAATATAGTGACCATACCAATTGGTATCATTTATCCATTAAACACAAATTCCACATTTTATCAACCATTTGGCATAAACCACAAAAGCAATAACACCTCTCACGTATGTAACAATATATAGGGATTTCAACCCAATAATCAATATGAGTCATATTTCATTGCTATATAAAAAATGGAATAATATATCAAAAGGAGCCATCACTTTGGCTAACAACTATGACACATATAACAAAATACTAAGTCCCTTATACATGCCATACTTAAATGTAGTAAACTAATTATACCCTAAAAGATTTGTTGATAGTGTGACTCAAGCTTTGACGTCCACGATCCCCAAGCTAGCTTGACGATGCTAAAAGAAAAGGGGAAGTAGAGAAGGGTAAGTACAGGGCTTAGTAAGTTGCATGTAAATAATAAACAACATAAGTCAAGATATTCATGGATTAAACATATTGTCAATTATCACCACAATATCATACTACACACATGAACGTAGTCAAAATTGACATTAAATATCATTAAACATCGAGCTTATCTTACTCATTTCTACTCATGCTAAACTTCCCGTCATGAATCGAGTTAAGTACTCATGAGGTTTACGTACATACCTGTACCGTACATTCTTACTCATATCATTCCACTTCTTAACCCAACATCTTGAATGGCTTGTTGAACCACCGGAATACTAAAGGACAGTTGGGATTTCATACACCAAATAAAGTACCAAGCCATGTCTCCAACATGGTCTTACATGAATCCACATATCATCGCCGATGCCATGTCCCAGACATGGTCTTCCATTGGCACACATATCATCACCGATGCCATGTCCCAAACATGGTCTTACAGAGGCACACATATCATCACCGATGCCATGTCCCAAACATGGTCTTACAGAAGCACACATATCATCGCCGATGCCATGTCCTAGATATGGTCTTACACAAGCACACATATCATCGCTGATGCCATGTCCCAGACATGGTCTTACACAGGCACATTTAGAGCGATGTCACGACATCCAAGTCCTAAGTATTCCTTTGGGTCACCCAGGCTTTAGAGACACGAGGCTATCACTAAACTTCCATTGGATCATCGTAAGTCAATTTTATTAAAGCATACATACATGTATCATATAATGTCAAATATTAAATACACAATATTGGAGTCGTTGAATTACTTACACACAACTTACCTCGGTGCAAAATATGGCAAATTTACGATTTAGTCCACAACCTTGCCTTTTCCTCGGTCAAGGTCTATCCCACGTCCCTCTTGATCTATAATAGCAGATTTAGCTTATTTAATACATGAATTATTCATTTCAGTCCAAAAATCTCGTTATGGCAAAATTACAATTTTGCCCCTAAAATTTTACAAAATTACAAAATTGCCCCTAGGCTCATAAAATGAAAAGTACCCGTTTTTCTCATCATTCAAGCCTAGCCGAATCATTTTCCCTATTATACAAACCCACATTTTTCATTTATGCACACATTTACACATAGTTTCTACAACTTGTACAATTAGGTCCTTTTTATCAATTTCACCAAAAATCACCTAGTAAAATTTGTTTATCACACCTCAAACTTCCATATTCTTTCATTAGACATCAAAGCACAAGCATGCCATTCTTGGGTATGTTTTTGAACATGAACCCTAGCTCAAATTAAAGGTAGAAATAGCTAAATCTAGCTACGAGGATTTCAAAAATATAAGAAACATTAAAAATGAGGCTAGAATGCACTTACTTTGAGGGGTCTGATCTATAACACCGCAACATAGACACGTGGAATACGTCATGGATCTTTTCCAATTCCAGTGGTAAAGCCAACCGATAAGCTCTCGGTCCTATCCTTTCGGTGATCTCATGAGGTCTTATGAAAAGAGGACTTAACTTGCCCTTCCTGCCGAATCTCAGGACCTTTTTCCATAGGGATACTTTCAAAAATACCTTATCACCCACTTGAAACTCAATTTCTTTTCTTTTGAAATCCGTATAAGACTTTTTTCTATCCGATGCTGCTCTTAAACAATCTTTAATTACTTTCACTTTGTCCTCGGTTTCCTTAACCAAGTCAACCCCGTGCAATTTACTTTTCTTGAGCTCTGTCCAAGACAAGGGAGTTCGACACTTCTGACCATACAACGCTTTATAGGGTCTCATTTTTAAACTCGTCTAAAAACTATTATTATAGGCAAACTCAACTAAAGGTAAGTATCTTTCCCAACCACCTTAGAATTCTAGAACACAACAACTCAACATGTCTTCCAAGGTTTGAATCACTCTCTCAGATTGGCCATCGATTTGTGGGTGGAAAGCAGTACTAAAACTCAACGTCGTGCCCAAGGCTTCTTGCAACCTTTTCCAAAACCGTGAGGTAAACCTCGGATCTCTATCCGACATGATTGTTAAGGGTATTTCGTGAAGTCTCACAGTTTCATAAATATATAGCTCAACCAATTTATCAAGCGAGTAGTCGGTACGTATCGGGATAAAATGAGCCGACTTCGTCAATCGATCAACAACGACCCACACTGTATCTTTCTTACTCAGTGTGAAAGGTAAGCCCAATACAAAATCCATGGCAATTCGACTCCATTTCCACTCAGGAACCATGATAGGCTGTAGTAATCCTGAAGGCACTTGGTGTTCAGCTTTTAGTTGTTGACAAATTAAGCATCTCGCAACAAACTCAGAAATATCTCTCTTCAAACCGTCCCACCAATATATTTTCTTCAAGTCGTCGTACATTTTAGTACTACTAGGGTGTACTGACAGACGACCATTATGTGCCTCATTCAAAATCTTATGAATCAACTCGATGTGTTTAGGAACATAAATTCTATCTCGAAACATCAAGCAACCATCAGAATCAACCCAAAAATCAAATTCAGAACCCGACTCACACTGAGTTCTCTTAGCTTGCAATTCATTGTCATTACTCTAAGCTTCACAAATTTCTTGAAGGAACATCGGCCTAGTTCTCAACTTCGCTCCAACAGCACCATCATTTGATAAGGCTAGTCGAGCATCAATGGCTCTCAAAGCAAACAAGGATTTTCTACTTAGGGCATCGACGACCACATTCACCTTTCCCAGATGATAGTCAATTATTAACTCATAATCTTTTATCAATTCTAGCCATCTTCGTTGCCTAAGATTTAAATCCTTTTGGATCATCAGGTATTTCAAACTCTTGTGATCGGTGAATATTCGGCAAGTCTCACCATACAAATGGTGTCTCCAAATCTTTAATGCGAACACAATCGCAGCTAGCTCTAAATCAAGTGTCATGTAATTTTTCTCATGTGGTTTCAGTTGTCTGGATGCATAGGCTATCACTCTGCCTTCTTGCATAAGCACATATCCCAAACCATTCAAGGATGCATCACTAAAGATCACAAACTCGTTTCCCGTCTCAGGTTAAACTAACATTGGAGCTTCAGTTAACAACGCTTTCAGTTTCTTAAAACTCTATTGGCACTTCTCTGTCCATTCGAACTTAACATCCTTTTGTAAAAACTTCGTCATTGGAGTGGCAATTATCAAAAATCCTTTAAAAAACCTTTTGTAATAACCGGCCAAGCCGAAGAAGCTTTTGACCTCTGTCACATTCTTCGGCGGTTTCCAGTCAACAATGTCTAAAATCTTACTCGAGTCAACTCTAATACCATCTCCAGAAATAATATTTCCTAAAAACCCAACTTCACAAAGCCAAAATTCGCTTTTACTGAACTTGGCATACAACTGTTTGTCCCTCAAAGTCTTCAAAACAGTTCTCAAGTGCCCAACATGCTCTACCTCATCTATTGAAAAAAATCAAAATATCATCAATGAACACCACAACAAATTTATCCAAATAAGGCCGAAATATTCTATTCATTAAATCCATAAACATGTCAAGAGCATTTGTTAACCCAAATGGCATAACGAGGAATTCATAATGGTCATACCTCATTTTAAAAGCAGTCTTAGGCACATCTAATTCTTTAATCCGCAACTGATTAGCTGGACCTCAAGTCTATCTTTGAAAATACTGTGGCTCCCTTCAATTGATCAAACAGATCACCAATCCTTGGCAAAGGATACTTGTTCTTTATTTTCACCTTGTTGAGCTATCGATAATCTATAAATAGTCTCATCGAACCATCTTTCTTTTTCACAAATAACATAGGAGCACCCCAAGGTGAAAAGCTCGGTCTCGCGAAACCCTTATCAGTTGACTCCTGTAACTGAACCTTCAACTCTTTTAATTCTGTTGGGGCCATCCTATATGGGGCAATCGAAATAAGCGCAGTACCATGAGTCAAATCAATTCCAAACTCTACTTCCCTAATAGGAGGTAACCCCAGCAATTCTTTCAGAAACACATCCGAATATTCACATACTACCTGTATTGATTCAATCTTTAACTCAGACTCTTTAGTGTTTAGCACAAAGGCGAGGTAAGCTTCGTACCCCTTTCTTATACATCTCTGAGCAGACATGGAAGAAATCACTGCGGGCGTGCCATTTAATTCATCTGGTTCAACCCGAAGAACATTACCATTCTCACTTTTTAGTTCGATAAACTTTCTTCCATAATTCACTACCACAATCTGAATGGTCAACCAATCCATACCAAGAATTACATCAAATTAATCGAACGGTAATAGCACAAGATTAGCTGGGAAACAATGACCTCTAATCATTAAAATGCGATTTTTACACACTTTATCAACTAGTACAACTTGCCCAACGGGTTTGACACCTTTACTACGAATTCAGTAGGTTCAACAAACAAGTTCATATCAGACACCAACTTCAAGAAAATATACGAATGGGTAGACTCCGGATCAGTCAAAGCAACAACAGGAGTTTCATAGATAGAAAATGTACCCATTATTACATCAGGAGATGAGGCCTCTTCGCGAGTGCAAATGGCATAGGTCATTGCAGGTGCCCTGCCCTTGGGTCTCACCTAGACTCTCTAGGTGCATATTTACTACTCGTTCCACTACCCGGATTCCTCTGAGGTTTTCCCTTATTACTAGTACTATCTAACCTCGTTCCTTGGAGATTTCTTCTTTCCGTTCTCTCGAGGCAATCCCTAACAAAGTGATCAGGGGAACCGCACTTAAAACAAGTTCTATCATTCCCTTGACACTTACCAAAATGGCATCTCCCACATTGAGGACGTCCTGATCTATCGAGTCGAGCGTTCCCGACACTAGCAATTGAGGTAGTCTGAGCTTTCGAAACCATGTACTGTTTACTCCTATTCTTGCTCGAATACCCAGCAGAGGCATTAGATTGAGTAGGAAACTCTCTCGACTTCTTAGATGAAGATTGAAAAGATTTGCTCAGTTGCCTCTTCTTCAAGTCTCGAGACACCAAATCAGCTTTTCACTTTTCTGTGGCCAATTCTTCGGCCTTGCATGCTCTTTCGACCAAGACTACAAACTCTTTCAACTCGAGGATGCCAACCAACAATCGTATGTCTTCGTTAAACCCGTCCTCAAATCTTTTACACATGATGGGTTCGATAGACACACATTCCTGCGTATTTGCTAAGCCTCACAAACTTACATTCATACTCGGTAACTGTCATTTTACCCTATTTCAACTCGAGGAACTCCTTCCTCTTTTTATCCATAAACCTTTGACTGATATACTTCTTGCAAAATTCTTCTTGGAAAAACTCCCAAGTCACTTTCTCCCTCGGCACAACTGACACGATGGTATTCCACCACTAGTAAGTGGAATCTCTTAAAAGTAATACTGTAACACCTCTCACTCGTATCCAACGCTAGGATAGGGTTCGTGGTGCTACCTGACTTAAACTCAACCAACTGTATAAAATTGGGCCGTGAAATCTCAAACAATTTAAAAACTTCTCTTTTCACAAGTAATTTGTCTCATATACGGGCTTATGAGGCTCAAAACATACATCCGGGGTGTTCACAACCCAACCGAGAACTCATGAAAACCTTAGAAAATCTCATGCATCAAGGCTCCACACGCCCGTGTGGGTATAGAACACACGACCGTGTGCTAGGGACACGCCCATGTCCCAAACCCATGTCAGAAAACCTGGGAATTCTATCAAAGCCACACAGCCCAAGAACACACCCGTGTCCTATAACCGTTTCCTTTCCAACGTAAAGACACATGGCCGTGTCTCTTTTCCCTGTACTATTAGTATGCATACTGACTTTATGACACGGCCTAGGCACACGCCCGTGTGGCCTGCCTGTGTACAAAAATGATTTTAAAGTTTTAAGTGCAAGGGACGCACGACCATAACATACACCCATGGGCATGAGCCGTGTGTCACACACAGCCTAGACACACGCCCATGTGTCTTACTCGTGTGGACAAACTAGGTTATTTCCCAAGCCATTTTGTCACCCATTTTGCACAACCTACACAAGATCATGTCAATATACAAATTTCATCACAATGGATACCAATTCATCCATAGAAAGAACATTATATGAATTCATCAAAATGAATAATAGCCATTATTCCAGGCTTGATACAAAGTGAAGGGCCTTTGACTTAAGCCAAAAATACATGAATAATTCTCTTAATGCAACATCCTAGTCTAGACCTATACATGCCACCTTCAAAAATATAAATCAAACTATACCGAGTGTTACGGCTAATAGTGTGATCGATATCTCTGACTTTATGGGATCCTTAAGCTAGCCTAGCGATACTGAAAGAAGAGGGAAAGGAAAAAGAGTAAGCATAAAGCTTAGTAAGTTGCATATAAATAAATATACAACAAAAATCTCACCCTTTGCATCATGCTTATAGCTCAAATGTAAACATAACTTAACTTACTCATTATCATCTACTCAAGTCTCATTTTCTAAATTAAGCTCGTTACTCATGCTTATCATATAGGTACCTGTTCATCCTTTCTTTATCAAAATTGAACTATAACTTTCACCATTGAACCGTTTGGAATACTACTGGATATTCTATAAACCTTCAACATGGGATAAATTGCCGATGCCATGTCCCAGACATGGTCTTACACTGGCACTCATATATGCGTGCTAATGCACCAGACATGTCTTACACTAGCACAACTCTTAGCCGATGCGTGTCTCAGACACATCTTACACTGGCTATCTCTGTCGAGGCCAATGCATGTCCCAGACATGTCTTACTCTGGCACTCATAATATGGACGAAGCATGTCCCAAACATGTCTTACACTAGCCCTCGTCTGGATGCCGATGCCATGTCCAAGACATGGTCTTACACTAGCGCACAAATCACCCAATGTCTTGGCACGAATATCCAGTTCATATCCTACGGTTTCAACGGGATATTTCTACTATCTCAATTATTATAAGGCATTCTCAATTATAACTTAACAATTCGTACAATATCAATTCAATGACAATATGAATACAAGTATTAACAGTGTAGTTGTATTATTTACGTACAACTTACCTCGGATTACAAAAAGTGCTTGACTAGACGGCTTAATCAGATTGCTTGGCTTTGCCTCGGTTTAAGCTCGGTTTTGGCAAATCTTGATCTATATTAACAATATACATCCATTTAGTCACTAAACACAATTAAGCATTCATAAATTCACAACTTTGCAAAAATAACCATTTTGCCCCTAGGCCTCAGCAAAATGACCATTTTACCCCTATGTCCGAAAATCAATTTTTATTGAATTTATTCATATTTCAAGCCTAGATAAACTCTTTTTACTACTATAGCAATCCCAAATTCTCACTATTTCACACACTAACCACTTATTTTGCAACTTATGCAAAATAGTCCTTTTAGGTGTTTTCATGCTATCACCTTTCACAAATGTTGTTTATAACACAAATAAGACTCATAATCCTCCATAAAAAATGAGCAAACATTACAAATATTTTCATGGAAAACCCTAAATTTTCCACCATGTTGCAAAATAGACCTCTCATTAGAAAGCCTATGCTTTAAGGAGTCCAAAAATGTAAAAATCATTAATAGAAACTTTCAAAATCACTTACTTGAGAGGCTTAATGTTGCTGAAATTTTTGAAGCTTTCAAAAACCCCCCTATGGCTAGTAAAAATCAGTGAAAGAGAAGAAAATAAAGAAGAAATGACCTTTGTTTTGTTTAATATAAAACTAGTCAAAATTGATGACCTCACCCTCACTTAATTTTGACCTTCTCTCCAATTTGTCTCCCAATGGCTGGCCAAGCCAATGCACAAGGGTCTAATTGCCTTTTAAATACTCCTAATTTAAATTCACTAGCTACTTGGCACCATTGGGTACTAAAATGTAACTTTTTCCTTTTACGCGATTTAGTCCTTTTTCGCAATCGGGCTTGAAAACATTAAAATTAACTCACCAAATTTTCCATGCACTAATATAATCGTACCATAACCTCAAAAAAATAATAAAAATAATTTTATAACTTCGAATTTGTGGTCTCGAGACCACTGTTCCGACTAGGCCCTAACTCAAGTTGTTACAAATACCACGCACTTCATTCACTCCTCCAGTGTGCATGACAACTCATCAAAGACTCGGATGGTGTTCTCGAGCCACAACTCTGCTCTTTCCAGATCATCATCAATGTTAGCTTGGAACTCTTCAGCTTCGATCAACTGGGAGGCCTTTCCCTTTTCACCATCTCAACAACTTGGGGAGCTACAAGGGTGGACTGAGGAATAGGAGGGGGTGGGGGAGGTTGAACACCCGGGTTTGCCTGAACAAACTTAGTGTACAAATTATTCATCATGTGGAGAAAGGCTTATCTACCTCTTTCTCCTTTACTAATCGTCTTAGGTCTACTATCAGCTGGCACTGCTCCTTCCGCAGGAGCAGGCGCGTTACTTTTTAGATCGCCAGCAACTGCTCGTTCAGGATCCATTTACTATAAAAAAACACAATTTCAATTGTCAGAAGTTGTCAAACTATCATAATACACATAAGGCATGTATAGCTAGACTTCCTCACTTGCTACATAGTCTTAGAACTAACTAAACCGTAGCTATGATACCAATAAATGTAACACCCCTTACCCGTGTCCAAAGCCTGGATAGGATACGAGGCATTATCGAACTTGAACATACACTACTATGTAAAACCAGGCCATAAAATTTGTTCAAATTTAAAACTTATTCAAGAACATGCCTATTGTCCCTTATCTAGGCCTACGAGGCCCAAAACATACATCGGGGGTGGTTCGGGACTAAACCATGAACTTTAGGAAAATTTTCATAAAACAGGGCGACACGCCCTTGTGGATACAACGACACGCCTGTGTGCCCTTGACACGCCTGTGTCCCTAGGCCGTGTAACTCTCTATTTATGACATCAGCATAAATTTAATATCACATGCTTGTGTGCTAGGCTGTGTGGCGAATTTAATTTTCACATTTAAGGTGCAGACTTCACACGGCCTGGGCACACGCCCATGTCCTATGGCCATGTCCTCCACACGGCTGAGACACATGACCGTTTCTCTGCCCTTGTGTTTACTACCATGCATACTGACTTGTAAAACTAGGGTGCAGGGGACACACGGCTGGGCTACACACCCATGGGGCTGACCATGTGTCACACACGGCCTAGATACATGCCCGTATGACTATCTATGTGGACAACTTTGAGGTTATTTTCCAAGCCCTCTTGTCACCCTTAACAACCCCAACACACACTCATATGCCAATGGTGGTTGACATGGCATAAAAGGTTTACTTAGACATCCATAGCTTTAACTCATGCATGCTAAATTCATATCAAGTGTACCTAATTGGGACTCATTAACTTGTTAAGTTCATTCAATACATTTCTTTACCTTTATTAATATAGTGACCATACCAATTGGCATCATTTATACATTAAATATAAATTCCACATTTTATCAACCATTTGGCATACACCACAAAAGCAATAGCACATCTTATGCATGTAACAATATTTAGGGATTTCAACCCAATAATCAATATGAGCCATATTTCATGGCTATAAACAAAATAGGATAATATACCAAAATGAGCCATCACTTTGGCTAACAACTATGACACATATAACAAAATACTAAGTCCCCTATACATGCCATACTTAAATGTAGTAAACTAATTATACCTCAAAAGATTTGTTGATAGTGTGACTCAAGCTCTGATGTCCACGATCCCCAAGCTAGCTTGATGATGCTAAAAGAAAAGGGAAAGGAGAGAAGGGTAAGCACAGGGCTTAGTAAGTTGCATGTAAATAATAAACAACATAATTCAAGATATTCATGGATTAAACATATTATCAATTATCACCACAATATCATACTACACACATGAATATAGTCAAAATTGACATTAAATATCATTAAACATCGAGCTTATCTAACTCCTTTCTACTCATGCTAAACTTCCCATCATGAATTGAGTTCAATACTCATGAGGTTTATGTACATACCTGTACCATACATTCTTACTCATATCACTCCACTTCTTAACCCAACATCTTGAATGGCCCGTTGAACCACCGGAATACTAAAGAACACTCGGGATTGTCATACACCAAATAAAGTACCAATGCCATGTCCTAGACATGGTCTTACACTGGGACACATATCATCGTTGATGCCATGGCCCAGACATGGTCTTACACTGGCACATATATCATCGCCGATGCCATGTCCTAGACATGGTCTTACACAGGCACACATATCATCGCCGATGCCATGTCCCAGACATGGTCTTACACAGGCACATTTAGCGCAATGTCATGACATCCAAGTCCTAAGTATTCCTTTGGGTCACCCGGGCTTTTGAGACACGAGGCTATCACTGAACTTCTATTGGATCATCGCAAGTCAATTTTATTAAAGCATACATATATGTATCATATAATGTCAAATATTAAATACGCAATATTGGAGTCGTTGAATTACTTACACACAACTTTCCTCGGTGCAAAATATGGCAAATTTGCGATTTAGTCCACAACCTTGCCTTTTCCTCAGTTAAGGTCTATCCCTCTTCCCTCTTGATCTGTAATAGCATATTTAGCTTATTTAATACACGCATTATTCATTTCAGTCTAAAATTCATGATATGGAAAAATTACAATTTTACCCCTAAAATTTTACAAAATTACAAAATTACCCCTAGGCTCATAAAATGAAAAGTACCCATTTTTCTCATTATTCAACCTAGTCGAATCATTTTCCCTATTATACAAACCCACATTTTTCATTTATGCACACATTTACACATAGTTTCTACAACTTTTACAATTAGGTCCTTTTTATCAATTTCACCAAAAACCACCTAGTAAAAGTTGTTTATCACACCTTAAACCTCCATATTCTTTCATTATACATCAAAGCAAAAGCATTTCATTCATGGGTATGTTTTTAAACATGAACCCTAGCTCAAAATAAAGGTAGAAATAGCTAAATCGAGCTACGAGGATTTAAAAAATATAAAGAACATTAAAAACGGGGTTAGAATGCACTTACTTTGAGCTTGAAAGATGAAAGAAACCCTAGCTATGGCTTCTTGTGAAATTTGGCCAAGGAGGATGAAGATGGACACAAATATTGACTATTTTCCCTTTTAATTCTTTTATTAACCAATAGACCAAAATGCCCTTCCATTATAACTTTGATATTTTATCCCTCCTATGTCCATTTTTGTCCATAATGACATATAATGGTATAATTTCCAAATAAGGACTTCAAATTTCAAGTCTCATCATAATTTAACCCTTAAATCAACTAGAAAAAATGTTTTTCACTTATTATAATTTAGTCCTAATAACTCAATTGGACATATTATCAGTAAAATTTCTCATCGATATTTTCACACAGGCATGCATATATATCATGGACCTCATAACATCCATAAAATGATTATTTCTGTCTCAGATTTGTGGTCTCAAAACAACTATTCTGACTAGGCCCTAATTAGGGATGTTACACTAGCATACAGCCTGACACATAGGCATGTGGCTTGGCCGTGTGACCCAACTTCGAAAGTTACACGGGCATAGACACGGGCTAGGACACGGCTATATATCCCTATTTCAATTGTTACACGGCCTGAGACATGGGCGTGTGTCTCAGCCGTGTGAACCCTACAGTCCAAAATTTTTAACTTTTTCATAAACTTTACAAATCTTTCCAATTTAGTTCAATTTGTTTCTAAAGTGATTTTAGAGCCTCGAGGGCTCGATTAAGGGACGATAAGCATGTGAATGAATGATTTAAATTCATGATTTTATTAATGTGTGAAACGTATGTTTTATGTTACGTTTTTACGGTAATGCTCTGTAACCCTATTTTGGCGCCGAATACGGGTTAGTGGTGTTACAGGAAGCTAAAGAAAACAAAACATGAATGGTAGAGATCTTAGTCATAGGAGAGTAAGTATCAAAATAATCTACTCCAAATTTCTGATTGAACCATTTTACAACTAGTCTTACCTTATACCTCTATATTTATTAACCTTTTTGGTCTAAGTTTCTTTCCAAAGACCCATTTGTTTTTAATAGGTATAAAACCTCTAGGAAAGTCTACTAGTTCCCAAGTGTGATTGGATATAATAGACTCTAGCTCCTCATTAATGACATCTCTCCGAAAACTAGCATATATTGATTTTATAGCTTCATCATAAGTTTTTGGGTCCTCATCTATAAAAATGCATGAGCAATAGAATCACTTATCATGTCTTCCACGGCACAATAATTATTTCATTTATTTATGCACAATTTATTCTTTCTTATTAGTGCTAATGGTTTGTTTTGCAATAATATAAATCCAACAATTTAGAAGCAAATTTTCCCTGGTTGGTGTAATCGTGTAGTGGACGTCGCCCCCAAGGTTAACATAGAACTTCAATATTCGTACACCCAAATAAAGAAGGTGAAACACAATTTGTATTACTCTTCTTGAAAAAAATATCTGGAAAAATAGGTAGGGAAAACAAGGCTAAAAACTTGATCGGAAAAATTGACTAGAAAAATTTTTCAAAAATGAGAACAGAGAAGCTTTAAGAAAGAAGTGAATTTTGTATTGTTGTGTTTTTAACGAGGAGAATGACCTAGTTATTTATAAGAAATTTTTAACGGCAAAATAATAAATTTGAAAGGGTAAAATGGTAAATCCGAAGAGTCAGTTTCCTAAAAAACACAATGGCCAGAATCTAGTTTCCTGAAAAAACACAACAATCTGGCAGATCAAGCCAAACTTATAGCAGTTTAGAAATTGAAACGATATAATTTTTGCAAAATAAAATAACAAAAAAATTGTCCAAAAGAAACGGACATAGACCGAGCGAATGGCGATGGCACACGTGTGTTGGGCCTTAGCCTTAATTACTCAATGAAGATAGGAAGCAAGGCCATATTTAAAACCTCTTAGAAATCTTTTCCTAAACAATATGGGATTGTCCTTTTCTTTTTCATTACCAACACAACTCATACCTTATTTCATTTAGTATATCACATATACACATCATATTATATTTTCTATCATCATGTATTTTTCATAGCATATTACTAATTCATTTCATTTTTCTCATTTCTTTCTCAAATTTATTGGTTCATTTTATATCCATATCAGCCATCAGTGCTCATGTTAATCGATTCGCATGATATTTCACATGCCATTTTTTGTTACTTTAACATCAATATACATGATACCCTATACAATATCAACATCTCATTTCACATGTCACATAGCATGGTCTATGTTTCATAATCCCTATTAACTGGACACGAACTCAAGACGGATACACAGATCATCCAGCCATCACACCGATATATCTGGCACTTAGTGCCTCAATGGAACGTCTTTGATATAATTTACGCTCCACGCCTCACATGCCTCATCAGTATAAACTGAAGTAAATCTCGTACACTAATCCTATGGCATTTCAACTATACCCGACTCTGCTCAAAACAATTAATAGGGTAAATAATGTTCCAAACATATGTATACCCATGATCACATATCACAATTTTGCATAATACTCGTTTCTACCATGCTCATCTTAATTCAGCTCACAATATTTTAAATCATCACATACAAACCGAATCATGAGACAAATAGGATGCTTACCTCACATAAAATAGTTTGTAACAAGTCATTTATGTGTATATATATTGAATTCAACCCATGAAAGTACAAACCGTATTTGTTACTTGTCTATGACTTGCTTTTCCATTCATCAGGAAGGCCCAACATCGTCTTTAGCTACGTTCGATAATTCAATTATAAAAATAACATTAGTTTTTACTCATTCACATGAAAACATAAAATCAAACATATTTTACATTTTATTCATTTTAGTCTTTATATCAAAAATACTAATAATTTTCAATATTTAACATCGAATCAAAATCTGATTTTATATCTTTTCATTAGGAACCTTGTACCTTTAATCTATAGCCTAATTTCTTAACAATTTTTAATTTATTCAATTTGATCCCTAATGTCACAAAATTATCTATAAAGCTTAGCTTAGTTTCCAACTTAATCCTTGGCATAATCCAAGCTTACTAACTAGCAAACTCTTCAAATTCAAAGCTTAAATTCATCTGTTACACTTTAATGGTAACTTTCTTAACATCAAATAATTGAACAAGGTAACTCATGAGTTAGTTAAATCAAACTCCCATAATTAAAAATCCATAAAATTTTAAAGAAAATAGCTTGATTACCTTAAGAAATTCAATGGACGAATGAAGCTAGAAGCTTGAATCCTTCTTCTTCTTTCACTTAGTTGGACGGCACAAATGAGGGAATAAGATGATGTATTTTAACTCTCCACTAACTTATATTATATATACTTGATTAACATCGTAATTAACTTAATTAACCTCACTTAATTGTTCTAATTTAAAATTTTAATTTATATTATAATTATAACATGTAAGCTAAGTGAAGATTATCATAATCATCCACTAACATGTGAAAACAATGGTTTAATAACCATTTATGTCCTTTGGGTCATCAAACATTTTTTAAATTAAAATTCAATAGTGATTGGACTATTACAATTTAGTTCCTATACTTAATCAATGATTTTCTCAGTTTAATTACTTAACCAATATTTAATATACTTTCATACTAACTCCTTAAATTCCTCCTATTTCAATTTTACAGACTCGATTTACAAAAATAAAATTTCAAAACCGCATTTTTTCAACACCGATTAAAATTGAGTTGTTACATTTCTATTTTTCTTTTCATTGAAATTAGAAAGAGAATTTAGGGATTTGATTTGAGTTTTAGGGTTCTTTATTTTTTATTTAGAAGCAATTTGGGGCTTGTAGTGTATTTTCTATTTTGTCGATACGGGCATGTATTAAAAATTTATCAATTCTTTATAAAAAATTTTTATCAATTCTTTATATACTAACTTTATAATACATTATTTTAGAAAATAATAAATATTTTTAATTATATTTTATATTACCATTTTATCATTATACTATCATTGTAGATTTAAAATATTCAAATTTAAAATTAGGAGGTTGAGAATATCAGACAAATAAATTAAATATAACATATGTTTTTTTCCTGTTTTTTTCAAAAATTAAATATAATACACAAGATAAGCTTCAAATATATATATTTAAAATACAGAATATAAAGTTAGAAATATATAAATTTTAAAAAATATATGTAAGATAAATGTGAATGATATAATTTATCTCATAGAATTATAACTTTTTTAACCATTTTAAATAAATAACACTAAAACCACCGTTGAGAAAAAAATAGAACTACTATAATAAATATTTTAATATTTAATTTTTAATTTCAATAAATTAAAGTTATTGTAAGTAAAATATGACTTATTAGGAATGCGAAAGCATACAATTTAATACAAAATACTACTTAATTAATTTAAATTTATTATAAACAAACTATAACTTTTACCTTAATTAAATACTATTTATATTATAATTATAAGTAAGTTAAAAACGTGATACATAAATATAAAATTATTATAATATTCAAAACTATATATGTTTTTTAAGCAGATAGAATTAATAGTTAATAAAAATAGTTTTATTTTTATTAGAATTTACTAAAATTTAACAAAACATAAAGGATATTCTTTTAATTACAATATGTTTTTTATTAAAAAAATTGATAAACTAATTTAATTATTTTTAAAATATATCAACAAATTTAATAAAGTCTAATTCATATGAAACAAAACGTGATGAATATTTAATATTTTAAATCATCGCAAAAACATGTCCAAATCCCATGGAAATGGAACAACCTACGGGTGATGAGGATACCGCAATGAAACAAAAGGTGCCGTTGAGCAACAAGCTCCACCCAGGACGAGGATCAATACGGCGGCCAAGGGACTGAATCATCCGAGAAAAACTGTTTTGGCTCTTGTTAAAAATGGCATTAGGTCTATGAAGCACAACTATAATTAACTATGCTTTCTTCAACATTTAAATATTATTTTCATACAAAAAACTAAAGTTAAACACTTCAATTTTTTAATTTAATTCGTTTATACTTGACAAATTTGATACATTACTTTTTTCAAATAAGATTAAACAATTAAAGATGAAAATTAAATAAAACTATTATATTGTGAATATTCCTACACAACTAAATGGGTAAAATGTATACAACTCCTAAGCGTTGAGCTAATTATATTTTAGAATAATTAAATTTTTGGATGTATTTAATTAATGATGACATTGTAAAACACGTTATTAGTTTAAAATTTTGAAGTAATACTCTTGAGAGATATTTAGACTGCTGATAAGATAATCGATATTAGTTAAAAAATTTGCCAAAAAATTATTATATTTATGATATCAATCTTGTTAAAGGGTCTATTGATCATATTTTTGTACCATATTACAACCTAAATATATTAGGCTATCATTACCAAAGGCCTATATAAAAAATAATAATAATAATAAGGAGACAAATGAGGTGGGCTCCTCCTTATTTGTCTTTTGCTTTTCCCGGTCTTCTTCATTTCTCGAGAATTCACTTTTTTCACCATATTCTGAACATCACTATCAACTCTCCATCTTGTTCTAAATGAGGTAAATTGATCGACTTCAACACCAACCAAACTTTGCATCAACAGTGTCCAACATGAAGGCAAAGAAAACTGTTGCTTGATCTACCGTATTAGCTTCCCATGGCACATAGACCAAAAGTTTCAAGTTTTTATGAATAGTTGATTTTGAGTTGAATTTGTCTTCAAAATTTTTAGGCTCTATTCTTGTATCGTATAAAATTTTTAGTAAATTTATCACTTTTACAAATACAACATACATATATAGTAAATATTTAAAATGAATTTATATAATTTACTAAATTTAATATATTACTTAATTGAATAAATTACATTCAATTATATATATATATATTAAAACTAAATTTATATATTATTATATTTTAATTTCATAATCACATTATTAGTGAAACATTATAAAATTTTAAAAAATAAGAAATAATTAAATGTAAATTAATACATACGATAAACCTATGCGATACAGTTAAAGAAACTAGTATTATATATTTCAAGATATTAGGTTTCTAGCTGACATAAACAGCCTAATTTTTTAGGGCAATTTACTAAAAAAATCACTTTTATTTCGTTATTTACCGAAATGGTCTGATTTTTTCATTATTTACAGGAAATGAACATTTTCCCCGAAAGCGCATCCACGTCAGCGCAAAGTCAGGGCACGTGTCAGCAAAACGCTCCCTCAGGAAAGCTTTTTGCCCTCAACGGTCATATGACCATTTGAACTCCAACGGTAAAAAAAAAAAACTATAAAAGGCCCCTCCCCCCTTTCATTTTTTCACACAATAGTCCTCTCACAATTCTCTCTAAATTTTTTCCAAATTCTCTCAAATTTCTCTCAATTTTTTTTAAAGTTGTCTCTAATTTTTGCAAAAAAAGCTGTGTTTAATTTTTTTGAATTAGTTTTATTTTTTAAATTGCAAAAATATTCCATCGTGTTAACAATGGTCGGAGAATTAATTCGTCTCGATACGAAACACATCCTCGTCGATCAAATGACAATGGTAAGTGATAAGTTTAATTAATTTTTGAATAGTATTTAATCTTTTTTTCATTTATGCAATTTTAATTAATATTTATTTTATAATTTTTTATAACAGTCTGTAGATCGAGTCTTGCAATGATATATCCGTAATATGTCTGATCATTCATCGTCGTTGATAGAGAATTACCTACCGAAATCGGGTTTTTGGCACGTGGCCACGATAGGCCGGGGGTGCAAGTTGGACCCGAAACTAATCAGTGCATTAATAAAGAGGTGGAGACCCAAGACGCACACTTTCCATGTATTCCAAAATCGGTATGACTATATACCTACTCGGGAACCGATCATCGTTCCTGAGTTAGCATGCGTGCCGAAATACATGTCATGGTTTAGGATCCATGGCAAGCCATATTTATTGTCGAAAGAGAAGAGGCGACGACAAATTCGTGTGCAAAGGAAACGACGGGGCCCTTTAATTCTAAAAAGAATGGATGACGACGCGGGCCCATTAGCAGCACCCACACAATCACCGGGCCCATCAACAGTGCCCACACAACCACCTGTGCCAACACTTCAACCGACGACACCCATATCACAGCCTTTTCAGATTATGCCATGTTCGTATCCTAGCCCTTATATATATCCTAACCCTTTTATGTTTCCTTTTCCCAGTCCTATAGCAAGTTGGAATGCATGGCCCGGTTCATCTCCGTTCCCAATTACTCTGAGTCAACCGCCGATCAATAGGCCACCGTCGCATGAGGGATCACACAAGGCTCCGTCGAGGAGCTCTTTTTTTATCATTCTCCATCGCCTTATGGGATTCAAACACCTCCACCATGGGTGATGCAAACACCTCCGTATTCATTATTTTATCAAGGTGAGTCATCCACCTAACAACCACAACCAGATCCCCTGCTGGAGGAACCACAATCCCCACAGAAGTAAACACAACCCTCGTCGGAAGCTGAACCAAGAAGGAATCCAGCGCGTAACCGTCGACGACCCCAATGTGGTACTGATTTCGACCGGCACCAACATTGATTTTTTTAATATATTTGTAGAAATGTTTTTTATATAGTTTCATACAATAAAATAAAAGTTGTTTTTAATATTTTAATTGTACTTTACTTTTTTTAATTTTACTACAATAAATGTTCTTTTAAATTAGCCAATAATTTTTATTAAAATAAATGTTATTTTCAATACGGAAATATTTTTAATATTTTTTATATTTTTAATAAAATATAAATAATGCAACATAATTTTATTACAACAACTATCAGCTATTCTGATTTGGACATGATCGCGTTATATGGCCTGGGTTCATACACCATCCGCACAACCTTTGTTGGTTCGTTCTTTCTCGAATATCCATATTGTTACATATTCTAATCGAGCAAGGTCAACCCTTTGGTTTGCGACATAATTCTCTATCCGATAACAGCTTAAACGGAGCAAGCGATACAGACGACCACTAACGTTCATCTGGGATCGGTGGGAATACGTGTCTCCACACGTTGTACAAGTATTTTATTTTGTACACTTGGTCGACATACGTCATGAGATCCAGATGGAGATTCTGACAAACTGTAATTACATGAGCGCAAGGATAACGTAGTGCGTCAAACACCCCCCAGTCGCATGTCCTATTTCTCAAGTGTACACGATATTGCCCACCACTAAAACCTTGTTTCGATCTGTCAAACTCCGTCACAAGAAACCATAGGATGTCGCGATCATGACACACTATGTGCATAGTATTGGCTGATGCCTTCGCCCTGTTAATCTCTCGCAATACTTTCCTGCACCATACATGGCCTCCCTGTATTTGGCCTTTATAACTCGTTGCTAGCTTTGAAAATAGTGCCCCTAAACGAAAATATGTCTCTCACAACAGCTGTTATCAGCAAATAACGCGTTCCTTTTAGAACAGAATTTATGCATTCAACCAGGTTTGAGGTCATATGACCATATCGTAGGCCGCAGTCGTATGCCTGTGTCCACTGTTCGAAATGTATGTTATAAAGGTAGTCTGTACCTTCTTCGTTAACTGAACGAAAACCGTTAACATCTCATTAAAACGGTCATTACTTATCTCATACCCTGCCAATATAAGTTGATAACGAAAATTACATACCACTCTTACATTCAGAATAAATTAAATATTACAAATGAAATTATATTAATAGAGATTAAATACCCATGTTGGTCACTTGTCGTCATTCAGTTGTAGATCGATATTGCCCGTAATAGTTGGACGCAACGTGCCTTAGGCAATACCGATGGTGTGTGCGATGCCATTGGCTTCCTTGTCGCTCAATTGCGGCTAGTATTCCAGTGCCCCAATCCGATATAACACATATATCAAGTTGGGGGCAGATATGCCTCTTTAACCTAGAAAGAAAGAAATCCCAATTATCAGCTGACTCCCTTGGTGTTATTGCAAACGCAATTGGAATGATTCTCCCACTGTCATCCTGTGCCACAGCTAGCAATAGCCGATGGGTATATCTACCATACATAAAGCTACCGTCAATTTGTACCAATGGCTTGCAGTATATAAATGCATCCCGCCATTGCTTAAAGCTCCAGAACAGACACTTGAACACTTGGCATCCACGGAGTAATCACTCATTGTAATACGCAGGTGCCGTTTCAAGCTCTGTTATGCAACCTGGGACATATCTCTCTAGCACCTGACACCACTGCCACACTTCATTATATGAAGCGTCTCACTTACCATGTATCTTTTCCAACGCCTTCTGCTTAGCTATCCAAACCTTGCGGTAAGAGGGCGTGTACCTCAATTGGCTACGAATATTAACAATTAAGACCGGCACTGAAGTCTTCGAATCTGCCTTCAGCTTCGATAGTATTAAGCTAACTAACATATCTGAATCCATCTTGGGATAATCTTGTGAAACACCTGTCAACGAAGTATGTTAAATAATGCAACATTATGTAATAACAGTTTTATTCAAAAAACCTAAACAGCTAGTGATACTTTACCGCCAACACATGTATGTGGACCTTTGTACTTTTTTATCTCCCACAAGCCTGTCATTTACCTCAATGAGGTATTTTCCATGAACACGTGCCGTCTTACACTACACACTTGGCCTCAAACTTATTGGATTTGGATTTAACCACGTTGTAGTTAACCTCGTTCATGATGCTATGTTGTTTCAATGCAGCAAGAAAATTATCCTTATTGGAAAACTCCCTACCAACTTCAATTTCACCCAAATCCAATGACAAACTTGTACGGTCACGCCTTTTGTGTGGTAGATCTGGAAACTTCAACGCATCATCTTGAGATAGATCGACATTATGTATATGGGCTGAAGGCGAGTACGAATTGAATCGTGAAACTTCTTCATCATCATCTGAACCCCTTTCAACATCTTCAAGTATGGTTGGAACAGGCTCCGGTTTAGAAAATAATCCAACTTCTGCACCATCAGGGCCGGGCTCTCGAGGTGGATCCACATCGGACTCATCATCCAATCCACCATCATCTGCAACGAACGAGGCCCCCTCGCCGGTGGATGTCGTAAGGAGTACATCATCCCTTCTTCTGGATGTCTTATAACGTCCCTAATCTGATGTGGATTCCAACCATTAGAAATTGATGTCATTCCCCAGTACGTATTTCCAGTATCAAACATCGACCCGCCGAGGTGCATGTTCCATCCACCAACAGAGTGTCGTACCGGGATTGTGTATTCCATACTGCTACCAAACACGTGCGCTTTCGTGTTTTGCCACCCACTAACGGAGTGTCGGGCAGGGGTCCTGTATTCCTCTCAAATAGCATTAGATGTCAAAGTCGCAAATGCATTATTTGGTGATGAAAATTGTACATAAAACTCAAGATAGGGTGATCTACTAACAAGATGAGTCTGCACCATTGCCTCCAAGCTGCGAGGACCTTTGATGTCGAATGAGTCATATCTCACAAGATCAACCGAAGTACAAAATCGATACTTAATAGACAAAACTTTCATTTGTGTCGTTCCGAAGATTTTACGCCTAATTCTTTTATGAAGTTCTGTCAAATCTATGTTCCGGCTAAAAACCAGTCGCACTGTGCTCTCCGATAAAAGAATAACGCCGTTCTCGGTGTCACGGACCTCGCCATCATAGTAAATAATAGCATTAACACATTCATTTATCTTTAGTTTCTATTTTACTTTAGCCTTAATTTCTCTTACTGTAACTTATGCAACCTGAGAATGAAATTTGGCTCATTTATAGTCTAAGGCTTTTTCAGATATTACTGTAGAAAAAGAGTGTCCACGTGGGAGCTTTTTTTCGTAATTTTACTGGCAATGCATCCTTCTTGAAATGTTTTTGACACTATTTGTTCAGAAACATTTTCTCAAAATTATTTTATCAGATACTACTATAGCAAAAGAGCGTCCACGTAAGAGCTTTTTTCCGTAATTTTGCTGACAGTGCATCCTTCTTGAAACATTTTTTACTCTGAAAGACGTGCAATTACAATCGGGATTACCAGTCGATGGGTACGCAGTCACCTGGTCTGCTTAATCTGCTAATTGGGGGTCGTATGCTACGAGCTTTTGGGTGCTATTTCGGATAATATTAACGGAGGTCAGATCGAGATGGGCTGGTTACGAGACACATTTTCAGAGCCCGACAATGATTCGACTGAATTAGAAAGAATACGATATGCTCGTGCATACGTTATTGAGATGATTGGAGGTTATCTGATGCCAGACTTGTCACAAAACCGCGTACATCTGAGATGGCTGCTGAACCTCGTTGATTTTAGAGCAGTAGGTGAATTAAGTTGAGAGTCTGCCGTGTTAGCAACATTGTACCGGGAGATGTACGGGGTGACGCGATCGAATAAAGCCAAAATCGGAGGATGCGTATCACTACTGCAATCATGGGCACGATTTCGCTTTTTATTTTTACGTTCTCGAGTGAACCACCCATATACATTCTCATTAATAACGAGGTAAATTTTATATTAGATTTCACAATTATTACGTATATTTAAAATATAATTGTATGCTAAAAAATCATTTAATTAGGTGAAACTATTCGGCGAGTTATGTTGGAATACTCACATCCCTTGAAGATATACAACTTTTATTAGACCAACGGTCGGAAGCACAAATAAGTATTAAATAAAATATATATACATAATAAAACAGTCGTTTCCTATTTAGTATTTAGTATTTAGTATTTATTATTTAGTATTACTTATATAACTAATATTTTTATCATGTTCATATAGTTTCAATGGACACCATATGAGGATCCGGCAATTCGGGTAGTAATTCCGGATGATTTTTTTCAAAATCTGAACATTTAACATGTGAAGGCCCCATTGATAAACTATACTATCGTGGAGATGCACCAGTCAGATCGGGTATTGCGGCAATTTGAATTTCGACAACCGATTTTCATGGAACCTGAAGTGCTCAATGATGAGTACAAAGTCGACTTACGGCTATAGAATACGGATTAACTGAGACACTGGTCAGAATATATCATAATGTGGGAAAACCGGTATGACTATATACCTCTTCAGGAACCGATTATCGTTCTTGAGTTAGAATACGTGCCGAAATAAATGTCATGGATTAGGATCCATTGCAAGCCATATTTACAGTCGAAAGAGGAGAGGCGACGACAAATTCGTGTGCAAAGGGAACGATGGGGCCCTTTAATTCCAAGAAGAATGGATGACGACGCGGGCCCATCAACAGTGCCCACACAATCACCGGGCCCATCAACAATGCCCACACAACCACCTGTGCCAACACTTCAACCGACGACACCCGTATCACAGCCTTTTCAGATTATGCCATGTGCGTATCCTAGCCCTTATATATATCCTAACCCTTTTATCTTTCCTTTTCCCAATCCTTAGCAAGTTGGAATGCATGGCCTGATTCATCTCCGTTCCCAATTACTCCAAGTCAACCGCCGATAAATAGGCCACTGTCGCATAAGGAATCGCACAAGGCTCCGTCGAGGAGATTTTCTTTTTATCATTCCCCATCGCCTTATAGGATTCAAACACCTCCACCATGGGTGATGCAAACACATCCGTATTCATTATTTTATCAAGGTGGGTCATCCACCTAACACCCACAACCAAATCCCCTGCTGGAGGAACCGCAATCCCCACAAGAGCAAACATAACCCTCGCCGGAAGCTGAACCAATGATGAATCCAACGTGTAACCGTCCGCGACCCCCATGTGGCACTGATTTCAATCGGCACCAATATTGATTTTTTTAATATATTTGTAGAAACTTTTTTTATATAGTTTCATATGATAAAATAAAAATTGTTTTTGATATTTTAATTGTACTTTACTTTTTTTAATTTTAATACAATAAATGTTCTTTTAAATTAGCCAATAATTTTTATTAAAATAAATGTTATTTCACTACGGTAATATTTTTAATATTATTTATATTTTTAATAAAATATAAATAATGCAACATAATTTTATTACAAAAACTATCAGCCATTCCGATTTGGACATGATCGAGTTATATGGTCTGGGTTCATACACCATCCGCACAACCTTTGTTGGTTCATTCTTTCTCTGATATCCATATTGTTACGTATTCTAATCGAGCAAGGTCGACCCTTTAGTTTACAACGTAATTCTCTATCCGATAACAGCTTAAACGGAGTAAGCGATACAGACGGCCACTTACGTTCATTTGGGATCGGTGGGAATACGTGTCTCCACACGTTGTGCATTTATTTTATTTTGTACACTTGGTCGACATAAATCATGGGATCCAGACGGAGATTCTGATGAACTACAATTACATGAGCGCAAGGATAACGTAGTGAGTCAAACACCCCCCAGTCACATGTCCTATTTCTCAAGTGTAGATGATATTACCCACCAATAATACCTTGGTTCGGTCTGTTAAACATCGTCACACGAAACCATAAGTTGTCGCGATCGTGACACACTATGTGCATGGTGTTGGCTCATGCCTTCGCCTTGTTAATCTCTCGCAATACTTTCGCACACAATAAATGGCCTCCCTGCATTTGGCCTTTATAACTCGTTGCTCGCTTTGGAAATAGTACCGCTAAACGAAAATAAGTCTCTCGCACAACGACTGTAATCGACAAATGATGCGTTCCTTTTATAAAAGAATTTATGCATTCAGACAAGTTTGAGGTCATATGACTATATCGTAGGCCGCCATCGTATGCTTGTGACCACTGTTCGAAAGGAATGTTACAAATGTAGTTCAGTTGTCGTCGTTTTTCGTTAATTGAACGCAAAACTGTTAACATCTCATGAAAACAATCCTTACTTATCTCATACCCTGCCAATATAAGTTGATAACGAAAATTACATACCACTCTTCCATTCAGAATAAATTGAATATTACAAACGAAAGTATATTAATAGAGATTAAATATCCTTGTTGGTCACTTGTCGTCGTTCAGTTGTAGATCGATATTCCCCGTAATAATTGGACACAACGGCCTTAGGCTATACCGATGGTGTGTGCGATGCCATTGGCTTACTTGTCGTTCAATTGCGGCTGGTATTCCAGTGCCTCAATCCGATATAACACATATATCAGGTTGGGGGCAGACATGCCTCCTTAACCTAAAAAGAAAGAAATCTCAGTTATCAGCTAACTCCTCCAGAGTTATTGCAAATGCAATTTGAATGATTCTCCCACTGCCATTCTGTGCCACAACTAGCAATAGCCGATGGGTATATCTACCATACATAAAGATACCGTCAATTTGTACCAATGGCTTGCAGTATATAAATGCATCCCGACATTACTTAAAGCTCCAAAACAGACACTTGAACACTTGGCGTCCACGGAGCAATCGGTTGTTGTAGTACGTAGGTTTCGTTTCAAGGTCTATTATGCAACCTAGGATATATCTCTCCAGCACCTGACACCACTGTCACACTTCATTATATGAAACGTCCCACCTACCACGCATCTTTTCCAACACCATCTAAACCTTGCGGTAAGAGGGCGTGTACCTCAATTGGCTACGAATATTGGCAATTAAGACCGGCACTAAAGTCTTCGAATCAGCCTTCAGCGTCGGTAGTATTAAGCAAGCTAATATATCTGAATCCATCTTAGGATGATCTTGTGAAACACTTGTCAACGAAGTATGTTAAATAATGCAACATTACGTAATAACGATTTTATTCAAAAACCCTAAACACCTAGTGATACATTACCACCAACAAATGTATGTGGACCTTTGTACTTTTTTATCTCCCACAAGCCTGTCATTTTCCTCAATGAGGCCATGATTTTTCATGAACACGTATCGTCTTGCACTGCACACTTGACCTCAAACTTATCAGATTTGGATTTAACGACGTTATAGTTAACCCCGTTCATGATGCTATGTTGTTTCAATGCAGCAAGAAAACTATCCTTATTGGAAAACTCCCTACCAACTTCAATTTCACTCGAATCCAATGAAGAACCTCTACGGTCACGCCTTCTGTGTGGTAGATCTAGAAAATCCAACGCATTATCTTGAGATAGATCGATATTATGCATGTGGTCTGAAGGTGAGTACGCCCTAAATCGTGGATCTTCTTCTTCTTAATCTGAACCCCCTTCAATATCTTCAGGTATGGTTGGAACAGGCTCCGGTTAAAAAAATAATCCAATTTCTGCACCATCAGGGCCGGGCTCTCGAGGTGGATCCACATCAGACTCATCATCCAACCTACCATAATCTGCAACGAACGAGGTCCCTTCGCCGGTGGATGTCGTAGGGAGTACATCATCCCTTCTTCTGGATGTTTCATAACATCCCCAACCCGATGTGGATTGGCAACCATTAGAAATTGATGTCATTCCCCAGTACGTATTTCCAGTATCAAACATCGACCCACCGAGGTGCATCTCCCATCCACCAACAGAGTGTTATGCCGGGATTATGTATTCCATATAGCTACCAAACACGAGCACTTTCGTGTTTTACCACCTACTAACGAAATGTCAGGCAGGGGTCGTGTATTCCTCTCGAATAGCATTAGATGTCGAAGTCGCAAATGCATTATTTGGTGATGAAAATTGTACATATAACTCAAGATAGGGTGATCCACTAGCAAGATGAGTCGCACCATTGCCTCCAAGCTACGAGGACCTTTGATGTCGAATGAGTCATATCTCACAAGATCAACCGAAGTACAAAATCGATGCTTAATAGACAAAACTTTCAATTGCGTCGTTCTAAAGATTTTACGCCTAATTCTTTTAGAAGTTCTGTCAAATCTATGTTCTGGCTAAAAACCAGTCACACTGTGCTCTCCGATAAAAAAATAACGTCGTTTTCGGTGTCACAAACCTCGCTATCATAGTAAATAACAGCACTAACACGTTCATTTATCTTTAGTTTCTATTTTTCTTCAGCCTTAATTTCTCTTGCTGTAACTTATGCAATCTGAGAATGAAATTTGGCTCATTTATAGTCTAAGGCTTTTTCAGATACTACTGTAGCAAAAAAGCGTCCACGTGGGAGCTTTTTTCCGTAATTTTACTGGCAATGCATCATTCTTGAAATGTTTTTGACACTATTTGTTTAGAAACATTTTTTCAAAATTATTTTATCAGATACTACTATAGCAAAAGAGCATCCACGTGAGAGCTTTTTTCCGTAATTTTGCTGACAGTACATCTTTCTTGAAGGGTTTTTTACTCTAAAAGACGTGCAATTGCAATTGGGATTGCCGATCGATGGGTGCGTAGTCACCGAGTCCGCTTTATCTGCTAATTGGGGGGCCTTATGCTACGAGCTTTTGGGTGCTATTCCGGATAATATTAACGGAGGTTGGATCGAGATGTGCTGGTTACGAGACACATTTTCATGGCCCGACAATGATTCGACTGAATTAGAAAGAATACGATATGCTCGTGCATACATTATTGAGATGATTGGAGGTTATCTGATGCCGGACTTGTAACAAAACCACGTACATTTGAAATGGCTGCTGAACCTCGTTGATTTTAGAGCAGCAGGTGAATTAAGTTGAGAGTCTGCCGTGTTAGCAACATTGTACCGGGAGATGTACGGGGTGACGCGATCGAATAAAGCTAAAATCGGAGGATGCGTATCACTACTGTAATCATGGGCACAGTTTTGCTTTTTATTTTTACGTCCTTGAGTGAACCACCCAAATACATTCTCACTAATAACGAGGTAAATTTTATATTAGATTTTACAATTATTACGTAGATTTAAAATATAATTGTATGCTAAAAAATCATTTAATTAGGTGAAACTATTCGACAAGTTATGTTGGAATACCCACATCCCTTAAAGATATACAGCTTCTATTAGACCAACGGTCGGAAGCACAAATAAGTATTAAATAAAATATATATACATAATAAAACAGTCGTTTCCTATTTAGTATTTAGTATTTATTATTTAGTATTACTTATATAACTAATATTGTTATCATGTTCATATAGTTTCAATGGACACCATACGAGGATCCGGCAATTCGAGCAGTAATTCCGGATGATTTTTTTCAAAATCTGAACATTTAGCATGTGAAGGTCCCATTAGTAAATTATGCTATCGTGGACATGGACGAGTCAGATAGGGTACTGCGGCAATTTGAATTCCGACAACCGATTCTCGTGGAACCTGAAGTGCTCGATGATGAGCACAAAGTCGACTTACGGCTATTGAATATGGATTGACTGAGACACTGGTCAGAATATATCATAATGTAGGAAAATCGGTATGACTATATACCTATTCGGGAACCGATTATCGTTCTTGAGTTAGCATGCATATCGAAATAAATGCCATGATTTAGGATCCATTGCAAGACATATTTACAGTCGAAAGAGGAGAGGCGACGACAAATTCGTGTGCAAAGGGAACGATGGGGCCCTTTAATTCCAAGAAGAATGAATGACGACGCGGGCCCATCAACAGTGCCCACACAATCACCGGGCCCATCAACAGTGCCCACACAACCACCTGTGCCAACACTTCAACCGACGACACCCATATCACAGCCTTTTCAGATTATGCCATGTGCGTATCCTAGCCCTTATATATATCCTAACCCTTTTAGGTTTTCTTTTCCAAATCCTTAGCAGGTTGGAATGCATGGCCCGGTTCATCTCCGTTTCCAATTACTCCGAGTCAACCGCCGATCAATAGGCCATCGTCGCATGAGGGATCGCACGAGACTCCGTCGAGGAGATTTTCTTTTTACCATTCCCCATCGCCTTATAGGATTCAAACACCTCCACCATGGGTGATGCAAACACCTCCATATTTATTATTTTAATAAAGTGGGTCATCCTCCCAACACCCACAACCAGATCCCCTGCTGAAGGAACCACAATTCCCACAGGAGCAAACACAACCCTCACCAGAAACTGAACCAATGATGAATCCAACGTGTAACCGTCAATGACCCCCATGTGGCACTGATTTTGACGGGCACTAGCATTGATTTTTTTAATATATTTGTAGAAACTTTTTTTATATAGTTTCATATAATAAAATAAAAATTGTTTTTAATATTTTAATTGTACTTTACTTTTTTTAATTTTAATACAATAAATGTTTTTTTAAATTAGTCAATAATTTTTATTAAAATAAATATTATTTTCACTACGGTAATATTTTTAATATTTTTTTATATTTTTAATAAAATATAAATAATGCAACATAATTTTATTACAACAACTATCAGCTATTCCGATTTGGACATGATCGAGTTATATGGCCTGGGTTCATATACCATCCGCACAACCTTTGTTGGTTCGTTCTTTCTCAAATATCCATATTGTTACGTATTCTAATCGAGCAAGGTCGACCCTTTGGTTTGCGACGTAATTCTCCATCCGATAACAGCTTAAACGGAGCGAGCGATACAGACGGCTACTTACTTTCATCTGGGATCAGTGGGAATACGTGTCTCCACACGTTGTACATGTATTCTATTTTATACATTTTGACATACGTCATGGGATACAGACGGAGATTCTGACAAACTGCAATTAAATGAGCGCATGGATAACGTAGTGCGTTAAACACCCCCAGTCGCATGTCCTATTTCTCAAGTGTACACTATATTGCCCACCAATAATACCTTGGTTCGGTCTGTCAAACTCCATCACACGAAACCATAAGTTGTCGCGATCGTGACACACTATGTGCATGGTGTTGGCTCGTGCCTTCGCCTTGTGAATCTCTTGCAATACTTTCACGCACCATACATGGACTCCCTGCATTTGGCCTTTATAACTCGTTACTCGCTTTGAAAATAGTGCCGCTAAATAAAAATGTCTCTCGCACAACAGCTGTTATCGGCAAATGACACATTCCTTTTAGAACAGAATTTATGCATTCAACCAGGTTTGAGGTTATATGACCATATCGTAGGCCGCTGGCGTATGCTTGTGTCGACTGTTCGAAATGTATGTTACAAAGGTAGTCTGCGCCTTCTTCGTTAACTGAACGAAAACCGTTAACATCTCATGAAAACGGTCCTTACTTATCTCATACCCTGCCAATATAAATTGATAACGAAAATTACATACCACTCTTCCATTCAGAATAAATTGAATATTACAAACAAAATTATATTAATAGAGATTAAATACCCATGTTGGTCACTTGTCGTCGTTCAATTGTAGATCGATATTGCCCGTAATAGTTGGACGTAACGTGCTTTAGGCAATACCGTTAGTGTGCGCGATACCATTGGCTTCCTTGTCGCTCAATTGCGGCTAGTATTCTAGTGCCCCAATCCGATATAACACATATATCAAGTTGGGGGCAAACATGCCTCCTTAACCTAAAAAGAAAGAAATCTCAGTCATCAGCTGACTCCCCCGGTGTTATTCCAAAAGCAATTGGAATGATTCTCCCACTGTCATCTTGTGCCACAGCTAGCAATAGCCAATGGGTATATTTACCATACATAAAGGTACCGTCAATTTGTACCAATGGCTTGCAGTATATAAATGTATCCCGACATTGCTTAAAGCTCCAGAACAGACGCTTGAACGCTTGGCATCCACGGAGCAATTGGTCGTTGTAGTACGCAGGTGTCGTTTCAAGGTCTGTTATACAACTAGGACATATCTCTCCAGCACCTGACACCAATGCCACACTTCATTATATGAAGCGTACCAGTTACCATACATCTTTTCCAACGCCTTCTGCTTAGCTATCCAAACTTGCGGTAAGAGGGCTTGTACCTCAATTGACTACGAATATTGACAATTAAGACCGACACTAAAATCTTCGAATCCGCCTTCAGGGTCGGTAGTATTAAGCTAGCTAACATATATGAATTCATCTTGGGATGATCTTATGAAACATCTGTCAACGAAGTACGTTAAATAATGCAACATTACGTAATAACAGTTTTATTCAAAAACCCTAAACACCTAGTGATACTTTACCGCCAACACATATATGTAGACCTTTTTACTTTTTTATCTCCCACAAGCCTGTCCTTTTTCTCAATGAGGTCATGATTTTCCATCAACTCGTACCGTCTTGCACTGCACACTTGGCCTCAAACTTATCGAATTTAGATTTAACCACGTTGTAGTTCACCCCGTTCATGATGCTACGTTATTTCAATGCAGCAAGAAAACTATCCTTATTAGAAAACTCCTACCAATTTCAATTTCACCCGAATCCAATGACGAACTTGTACGGTCACGCCTTCTGTGTGGTAGATCTGAAAGCTCCAACGCATCATCTTGAGATAGATCGACATTATGCATGTGGGCTGAAGACGAGTACGCCATGAATCGCGGATCTTCTTCTTTATCTAAACCCCCTTTAACATCTTTAGGTATGGTTGGAACAGGCTCTGGTTCAGAAAATAATCCAACTTCTGCACCATCGGGGTCGGACTCTCGAGGTGGATCCACATCGGACTCATCATCCAACCCACCATAATCTGCAACGAACGAGGTCCCCTCACCGGTGAATGTCGTAGGGAGTACATCACCCATTATTCTGGATGTTTCATAACGTCCCCAATTCGATGTGGATTGCCAACCATTAGAAATTGATGTCATTCCCCAGTACATATTTTCAGTATCAAACATCGACCCACCGAGGTGCATGTCTCATCCACCAACAGAGTGTCCTACAGGGATTATGTATTCCATACTGCTATCAAACACGAGCGCTTCCATGTTTTGCCACCTATTAACAAAGTGTCGAGCAGGGGTCGTGTATTCCTCTCGAATAGCATTAGATGTCGAAGTCGCAAATGCATTATTTGGTGATGAAAATTGTACATATAACTCAAGATAGGGTGATCCACTAGCAAGATGAGTCTATACCATTGCCTCCAAGCTACGAAGACCTTTGATGTCGAATGAGTCATATCTCACGGGATCAACCGAAGTACAAAATCGATACTTAATAGACAAAACTTTCATTGGCGTCGTTCCGAAGATTTTACGCCTAATTCTTTTACGAAGTTCTGTCAAATCTATGTTCTAGTTAAAAACCAGTCGCGCTGTGCCCTCCGATAAAAAATGCCGTTCTCAGTGTCACGAACCTCGTCATCATAGTAAATAACAACAATAACACATTCACTTATCTTTAGTTTTTATTTTACTTTAGCCTTAATTTCTCTTGATGTAACTTATGAAACCTGAGAATGAAATTTGACTCATTTATAGTCTAAGGCTTTTTCAGATACTACTGTAGCAAAAAAGTGTCCACGTGGGAACTTTTTTTCGTAATTTTACTGACAATGCGTCCTTCTTGAAGCGTTTTTGACACTATTTGTTTAGAAACATTTTCTCAACATTATTTTATCAGATACTACTGTAGCAAAAGAGCATCTAAGTGAGAGCTTTTTTTTTGTAATTTTGCTGACAGTGCATCCTTCTTGAAGCGTTTTTGACACAGTTTATTCAGAAATATCTTCTCAAAATTATTTTATCAGATACTACTGTAGCAAAAGAGTGTCTATATGGAAGTTTTTTTCTATAATTTTGCTGAAGTGCATCCTTCTTGAAGCTTTTTTGACATTATTTGTTTAGAAACATCTTCTCAAATTTATTTTTTCAGATACTACCATGGCAATATAACGTCCACGTGGGATCTTTTTTTCATAATTAATAGTTAATTTAATTAATAAACCCTAAAAAACTATAAACCTTAATTTAATTGATCTTTTTTAATTTAATAGTTGATTTAATTAATTAACCATCAACTCTAATTAAATTAATTTCTCTTAAAAAACATTAAAACCCTAAACCACTAAAACCCTTATCCTAAAACAATTAAAAATTCTAACCTTCAAAAATCTTAAACCCTAATTTAATTGATTTTTTATTTTCATAGTTAATTTAATTAATTAACCCTAAACTCTAATTAAATTAATTTTTTCCTTAAAAAAATACTAAAACCTTATTCCTAAAACAATCAAAAACCCCAACCCTAAAAAACCCTAAACTCTAATTTAATTAATTTTTTTATTTCCATAGTTAATTTAATTAATTAACCCTCAACTCTAATTAAATTAATTTTCCCCTTAGAAAACACTAAAACCCTAAACCACTAAACCCTAAAATAATCAAAAACCCTAACCCTAAAAAAAAGGGCAAAATGCTTCCCTGAAAGAGCATTTTAGCCACATCAACAAAGCACGTCCTCAAGGAAGCGCTTTGTGCTAATGTGAACAAAACGCTTCCCCGTTTTGCTGATACATACCCTGACTTCGCGCTGACGTGGACACGCTTTCAAGGAAAATGGTCTTTTCCTGTAAATAATGAAAACGTAAGACTATTTCGATAAATAACGAAATAAAAAGGCTTTTTTAGGAAATTGCCCAATTTTTTTGACACGTAGCATATTTATCCTATTAACGCAAGGCAACTCCATTATTGAATTCCTCCTTTAAATAAATATTAAGATTTTACCTATCGAAAAAACAAATGATTTTATGATTTTCAAAAGTCCTAGCTATAATATTCAAAATTTTAAAAATATTATTGCTAATCAATTAGATGATTATAAGAATCCGATTGATTTGTTTGTATCATTATATTCAGCTAATCTATTCTTTTTCTATTGTATATATATTACTTAATTGTTCTGTAAATAGTTAATGTGAAAAAAATATTCATTCTTGAACATCCAATCCCATATGAATAATTAAATTCACTTGAAGTAACCCTAGCGTATCTTAATTGAGTTATACATCTATGGTTGGGCTTAAGACCACATTTTCCGTACATGCTAGACTTTTCATATGCCTGACAATCCTAAAGAATCCCAAATTTCAAGTTCTAAGCTCAAAACTAACGTATGTAAACATCTGAACTTACAACACACCTCATGGGATGAGACAATTTTTTGGGTTGAAGTCAGTATAGCCAACATCAACAAGACATAGCCCATCAGGGGGGGCGGGGGGTGCCGTGGCACGTCTACAGGTAGCCTCCATCAGTTTTAGCAATACATCTTCTTCTGCTCCCGCAGCTGCTTCCCTTATAGAGGTCGCCACAAGCACACGGACCATCTGTCATATTTGGTTACATACCCTCAGAAAGCAAGTTGGAGAAACGGTAACCACATGATGTAATGCCATTATAAATTTAGAAACAGAAACAATGTGATTTGGTATTATAAAAAGAAATCACAAGCATGCATGGATGCAAACAAGCACACCAGCGTATACCTTGCGTAGGAATCGATTTGCAACCAACTCAACACACATAACCTTCCTTCCTTCCTCAGGAACCTACAAAAAGTTTATTAGTAAATAGTTAACCTTAACTCAATCCCTTCTCTACATGCAAAGTTGTATCTGGAATAATTATTTATCAAGCTAGCAAAAATAGGGATAAGTTGGAATTATATATTTTCTCAACTTCATTCAATCCCTTTTATTTATAAAGTCGTAATGAAATAATTATTTATCAATCTAGCAAATTAAGGAAAAGTTGGAATTAAGTATTCAAAAGTTACACTTTAATTTGTATGATAATACCTAGGAGAAGGTACGCTTCAACATGAGATGAAGTTGTAGCAACACAAAACTGGAGAAAAGCTTATATATCTAATTGCACGTGCAGCCTATACGCAAAATCTTTTAGAAATCTCATGAAAGCAAAATTACAGACATGTCCATTCTCGGGTGAATAGTGAGGAATGAAATAAGTTTGCAACATTGATAACATTCAAGAGATAATTACCGAACAGGGTATTCTTGCTTCTGCAGCTCGAGCATGGTACATGAAGCACTCCGTTGGTGGCCCTCTGAAATTAATAATAATAATAATAACTGTCATTAAACAGTTATATGGCAAATGCAATGATAATAAACAACTGACTCAGATACTTTACGGGGTAAAATAGAAAAAAAATACTGTGTACAACACAAATTACATGATATATATGAAACACAATAAATCTACCAACAGAATTCTTATGAGGTCGGTTTGGGTTGCTAGGGTTTAAACCCAAGCTTTCAAACCTCTTGTCCTCCAAATTTTCAGTTTTCAGTTCTTGCAAAAGTCATATAAGATTCAGATATATTTAATAAATCCAAAAGAACAAGAGTATGACAATATGCACATCATCTCAACTATGAGTTTCTCGATGATGTCAACTTTGTTCGACTCTTACATGTTTCTAGAGGCTTTGGTATCACGTGCAAACATATTGTATGATAATAATTTTCCTTCTAGATGCCGTAGTAATTGATTAACCCGGCATACACTGAAACAGGTTGGCTTGTTTGGTGCTTCAAACTCTTTATTATTGCCGATAATTAAATTCTCAACATTTTCCGAACTACTGCTTTCAACACACTTGTTACTTGGCTCATTACAGTTTCTAGCAAAACTAAAACTCTCAACTTCCTTCACATTCTCACAGCATTGCTTCTCATTTTCTTGATCATTCAAAGGAAATATATACAAATAGCGCCTCCATTTTGCAGAAAAGTTGGGATGGAATACACGCGAAACCTACAATAATTCAACAATAGTTATAAGCATGTAGGAGTAATTACTACAGATAAGCTTTGCAGTTGGCTGTTATCAAGGAGTGTTTTTCCCCTTCGGTAATCACCATTCATTAAAACAACTACTACCTCAGAAACTGACACAACTCTGAGTTTCCCAGGTGCTGCACTGTTGATTTCACCCTCAATATCACAAGGTTTTACATCCTTTCTCCAAGTATCTAACATAAAAACACAAAGTCGAGAAAAATAAGATACAATTGTAGAAATAAAATGTGGGAAAACAATGCATACAACCCCAATAAGTTTAACCAGAACATATTCTATTTCTATCATAAGATATCTTACAAAATAGTTGCTTCATCATTTGCTATGATAACTGAACCTTGACCAAATAAGATAAGGAAATTTCCATAATAAATCAAAATATTCAATTGATAGGAAAGAAATGATGCAGTTTAGGGAGAGAACAACAGCAAATCAATAAAATTAAAGGTGAAAAATGAGTAAGGTAGAAGTTGGTATTCTAACAAAACATAGGGTTATAGAAACCTCAAGTTTATGAAGCCTATTAATTCAAAGAAAATAATAATGTGACTGGAAATCTACTTTACAGCCTTAAAATAACTTATAATCTTAGCCATCAATCCTTATGTTCGATAATTAACAAAATAATTAAAAGCTCCTGTATCATTCTGGCTTGGAAAACTCAACATCGAAAGGAAAACTTTCACCACTTTAGCTCTCTGTAGCTTTTCTTCCGCTATCCCAGTATTTTCACTAGCTGGCTTTCCCAACCATTTCACCAAAAATCTCCTATACTGATCACCCCTTCTAGACATAGCTTCTTTAAAATCTAACACATCTTCAATAACATCTGTTTTAGCCTTAGTAAGTTGTTACATGTCAATTAATTATTATTAGATTAGTTTATTATTATTTTATTAGGAGATTTTATTTATGAGTATTTTATATCTTTAGAAGATCTTTCTTTCAATTAAAAGTATTTTAGAGAGATATTAGGAGTCTTTCTTTATTTAGAGTCTTTATTTTGGTTTTCTTAGCTTATAAGTCTATTATTCAAATAAGTAAATCTGTGTAACTTCTATTTAAGAGGACAATTGATAGCAAAAAAAATGAAGTCAGATTAAACCATTTTTTTACGAATGCCTCAATTGTTCTCTCTAATTTTTTGGAATTCCCTTTGAAGAGTTCCACTTGTTCAGCATAGGTCATTTGTGAGGAAGAGGTAAAAATTAGGGAAAGAGCCCTGACAAGACAAACGGATTGCCTGTGAATCATCCGGTTACAAGATCCATCAATTGGGATCGTAACAATTTGGCATCAGAAACAGAAACAATGGGCAATTTCGTTATGAGAGAGGAGTTGGAGTTGTTTAAAACAGAAATAGAGTCGAAGATTGATTCATGCTGCAGATGAGAGAATTGATGATTTCCAATCAACACTTTGATAAGCGAAAAGGGATTGACAGCAGTTTAGATAAGAGACAGGATTCAGTGTAGTTCCATTATACACAAAGTTGGATTTTCTGACTTTCGGTGGGACAGAAGACCCTCTAATTTGGTTGCACCGATGTGAGAAGTTTTTTGCGAATAAGAAGACAACAAAATTAGACAAAGTGGAGTCTAACTGGTTTTCACTTGACGGGAAAGGCACAATTGTGGTATTATCAAATGGAGCAAGAAGAGTGGTTTTCACTTGACGGGAAAGGCACAATTGTGGTATTATCAAATGGAGCAAGAAGAGCTTAATTTTTCGTGGAAGGCATTCGAAGAATACTGTACTCTACAATTTGGACCACTGCTGCACAAGAATCCTTTGGGGGAATTAGCAAAGTTGATTCAAACAGGATCGGTGGAAGACTATCTTTGCCAATTTCAAGAACTGTTAGCCTGTGTAGATTCCATGAGACTGGATCAACAAATTAATTTATTTGTTGCAGGGCTATCAGATTCAATCTAAATAAACATGGAGATGCTGAAACCTAAAAACTTGGATCATGCTATGAATTTGGTGTGAACTTTTGAGACAAAATATCAACTAACTCAAGCTGCAGACCTGCATAGTTGGGAATTGACAAAAGACGCTAGTACTAGGAAGAAAGATCATCCTTTCATTAAAAAATCGAATCATGTGGAGATGGCAGAACAACGAGACAAAGGTTTTTGTTACAATTGTGATGAACCATACTCGTTCAAACACAAATGTAAAAAATTATTTTGGTTGGAGATAAAAGATCTTGGGGATCATGCACAAAATCAAGAGGAGTTTCAATCTCGAGCTTGCATACAAGCTCTTTTTCCAAGAGGGGAGTAATGTTACATGTTGATTAATTATTATTAGATTAGTTTATAATTATTTTATTAGGAGATTTAATTTATGAGTATTTTATACTTTTAAGAGACTTTCTTCCAATTAAAAGTTTTTTAGAGAGACATTAGGAGTCTTTATTTTCGTTTCATTAGCGTATAAGTCTTTTATTCAAATAAGTAAATCTATGTAACCTCTATTTAAGAGGCCAATTGATAGCAACAAGATGAAGTCAGATTAAACCAATTTTTTACGAGATTTACAATTCTCTCTAACAAGTCTTAAGGTCTAGAATTCCCTTCGACATGTTTCAATTGTTCAACATAGGTCATTTGCAAGGAAAGGGTAAAAATTAGGGAAAGATCCTGGCAAGACAAACAGATTGCCTGTGAATCGTTCAGTTACAAGATTCATTAGTCAGGACCGTCACATAAGTTGCTGCACTTGATCAAATTTTCAAAATACCCATCAGAACCCTTAAAGAATACAAGATATAAATATTGAAAACTGGGCTAGTATACAAATCTTAAGGCAACTAGATCATAAGCATTAGAGCTTATGTTCTTTAAAACCTTAGGGATCAAATTTCTTTGACTTCAACTTGTGATAAGTACCTTAAGGAATCCTTTCTCGCCTCAAATGTAGAACTAAGTCTCCCTCCCTCTTCAAACTCTTTAATATGACAAGGTAGATATGTTGTATTAGCAAAACTCTCATTACTTGCTTTCAAGGCACTATCACTATCACCTCTTGAAGAATTTTTCATAATTAGCAAAAGCTTCTCCATCATAACTCATCCTAGTTCCAAGTGGCAAAGGAACTAAATCAAGCACATGTTGAGGTTAGAGTCCATAGTCAGCAACAAAAGGTGTCTCTATAATTGTTTTGTTCGTCGAGTTCTTGTATGAAATTGTTGCTTGAGGACCAAATAATAATGCTTCACATGATTCTCAACAATAAATCTAGCCATATATGCTAAACTCTGATTAACAACTTCTTTTTTCCTATCTGTTTGTGGATGAAAAATGCTGGAAAATATAAATTGGTCCCAATTTTCGTCCACAAAATCCATATTCAAATGATTCCAAGGCACATCTGGCATAGGTAGCAGAATGTAGAGCCCTGAATTTTGTGAATTGCCCCTGTCAAATTGACAAAGACACCTCATCACAAAAATGTCTACATCTTTATGCCACAGGGCTAGAACTTAAGTCTAGCAAACCGCACGACTTTAGGCGATTCTTTACTTCAAATCTATCTAAGTCAGCCTAAAACTTGAAAAGTGAGAATTCTCTCGAAAATTCTCTAAGGCACCAAAAAATATAGCAGAAGCAACTTCAAACAAAAGGGCAATGAGAGAACTGAAAAGCCATAGGAAAAGATGATCACAAATGAAGGGGAGGTCTTTATTTAAGGTTGAGCTCTCCCAAAACCAACGGTACAAATTTAGTTACATCGACCGTCAAGATTAGAGCCTATCTACAATTGAGAATCCTAAAATATTTAAACTCTACAATCTTATCCCTTTAGGATTTATACTATTTACCCTGATAACTCTAGTTTTACTAAAGTGTTTCACTAGACCACTAAGGCTTCAAGCAGATGGGCTTCTCCATTAGTTTCATGAATCAGGCCAGTTCAAACAGGACAAATGAACCTCATTTAAGAAGTTGACCTCTATGGGGTGTTTTGTGTGTGATGGTTAAGGGCTTTGATCAGTGGCCCATGACACTTACATATTCTTGGCCAAAAATATCGTTCAACCACTAGCTCCATGGTCTTACCTTCCCAAAGTTCCCTTACAAGCAATTTCCATAAAGCTCCCTCATAATATATTCACACAAAGAAAAATCTAGAATGCACAAATAATTTCATTTAAACACACACCCATCATGTAATAGTTAATGCAATTGTTTCTATCTAGTTGACCCTTCCAATTAAAAAAGTAATAGGGCTGAAATGTGGTTTAGTTTTGGTCCATTTAGTATTGAATCCTCAATTCTTCGAAGCCCATCACTTCAACTTTCATTGCTATTAAATAAAAATGATGATCACCTATTAAGTGCATCTGCCACAACACTCACATGTCTTATGTTTCATTGAGAAATTAAACTCATGAAGGTAGGAACTCCACTTCTCATGACATGCCTTAAGCCTTTTTTTTTCTTTCTAAACTCATATTCCAATGCTTGATGATTTAGAAAAACCACAAACTATCAATAATCTCAATAATGCTCCCAATGCTGAACAACTCTTACCAAAGCATAAAGCTCTAGATCATAAGTGGAATAATTCCATTTAGCATCAAATAACTTCTCAGCAATGAATTCCACAGGTTTTCCTTCTTGGCTGAGAACAACCCCAATTCCTACTTACGATGCATCACATTTGATAACAAATAACTTGTCAAAATCTACAAGTGCAAGAACATGTGCTTTCATCATCAAAATTTTAACCATTTCAAACGCCTATTAGGTTGATTTTGGCCATTCAAAGTTATTCATCTTCAAATACTATTAATAAGACTTCTACCAACATTGAAATTATTAATGCACCTCCTATAAAAAAGAAGCCAAACCATCTTTAAAATTTTGCAACCTAGGCCATTCTCTAATGGCATGATCCCTATCCAAATCTGGTCTTATATCATTTGCAAAGACAACAAACCTCCAAAACACTTCTTCACACAAGTTGCATTCCTTGAAATTCATAATTCTTTTTTCAACACTTCCAAAGCTTGTCGCATGTGAGATAAGTCTTCTTCCTTACTTTTATTCTAAACCAATTCATCATCAAAGTAAAAAGCAATAGAAGAATTTAGAAGGGGCTTAGATACCTCATTCATGACTTGCATAAATCTGCTTGATGCATTAGAAAGGCTAAAACACATTACTAACCACTCATAAAGACCATCTGGAGGCTTGAATGTTGTTCCATTCATCTCTACCTAATTTGGTAATACCCGCTCTTCAAATCAATCTTTGCAAACATCATCGAACCAGCCAATTGACCAAAAATATCATTTAACCAAGGAATGGTAAATCTATTTTTGAGAGTGATTTCATTAACTGCATAGTTATCAAGAAACATCCTCCAATAACCATCCTTTATTGGATCAAGTAAAATTCGACATGCATATGGGCTCAAACTTTCACAAACCAAAACCCTTAACCAATAACTCTACTTGACTTTGTATTTCAACACCGTGTTGGTGGCATTTGTTAAGCTAGCAAAATTTGTCAAGAAGCACCAAGTACCAAATCGATAGCATGTTGAATACTTCTCATGGGTGGCAAGCCTTAGGGCACATCACCACTAACTAAGACAAGTTCACTCAAAAAATGTTGAATTTTTCAAGCTTGTTTGGGTGCTTCTTCAATTTGGTAACTAGTCACAACTTTACTCACCAAGGCACACACTAAATTTGATCATCCAAGCTCAAATTGTTCAGCAAGTAAAAACCCACTAATTTTACTAATTTTTGAAGCATTAGAAGCTAATTTTGCATCTTTAAACGGATCAAATGTGCACTTTTTACCATCCCTATAAAAGGACTAAGTATTTGGCTTAGCATGATACAACCAAGGCCTCTCCACAAGAATGAGAACCATATTCATAGGAACATCACAAAGCTTCTTTATCTATATTATTTCTCATGACAAACTTAGCTAAGCATCTAGATGTGACAAATATTTTGTGACCTTTGGCAATAAATTTTGTAGGGATAAATATGTTTTTCTAAGGGCAACTTCAACTTATATATCGCACCATTCGAAATGACATTCTCCATGCTACCTCCATCAATAGCCAAATCACAAACCTTTCCACCATAATGTACTTTAGTTTGAAAAAAGCTATGTCACCTCCAATCCTCCTCTATACCTTTTGATGTTGTTTTCGATACTCTAGAAACAATCAAAGACTCTTCTAGAACTAGAGACACATCAATTTTAGGAGAGACGTGCCTGAGACAAGTCTAGGGGAGTTTAATAGCAAGCCAATGGTATTCAATGGTGAGAAATTAGTAAGGTAAATACTAGCTTAGATTTAGGAGTAGAATTAGGACGAGGATTAGAAGCTCTCAAAGAATTTCTAAGATGTGATGTAGTTCTTGAGGAAGTTTAGAGAACCCCTTAATAGAAGAGGTAAAAAAACAAGATAATGTTGAATAATGTCTAGAGGAGTGTGTGTATTAGAGACCACCCAGTTCCACTATAGATGAGAAAAAGAATGAAAACCAAGAAGGTTTAGTGAAGCAAAATGAAAAATGAATCATGTGGGGGGCACATAGTTTCAACGCTGATACAGTATTCTTCACCACCATTTCCCAAAATATGAAAAAGAAGTTTCAATATAGGAATTTAGAGAATTCTTAGTGATATTCAAGAATTGCATATCAACTTGTCTTTTCTTAAGACTTTGGAGAATATGCCTAACACAAGAGCTTTTACAATATTTTATTATTTCAGTTTTATTTCATAATATTTATTTTAAGTACTAGATATATGATAGACAACTAGTGTTATTAGTTACATTTAGGATTTAAAGCTAAGGCTAGTAATAAAACTTTATTTGCAAGAAAGCCCAATAACTTCACTTGAAAGAAAGAAAGCCTATATAAATAAGTTGTAATCTTTACGACCATTATTATTCTTCTTATTATTTTCCTTGAATTAATAGAAAAACTAGAGCTTATCCTTAAGTTTTCTAGAATTCCATCTTCCCTATTCGTTTGTTGAGCCCTAATTCTTTAATTGTTGCTGTTTTCTCCCCTAAGGCCTAAACCACATCAATGCCTCAATATGCAAAGTCCATAAAAGAGATTATCTCTGAGAAGAAAAAAACATTCAAGGGGAGGAAAAAACTCAAGTTTGGTTAGAGATCCTGAAAGTAGACATCTTTGCTATTTACAGAAGATTGAGTTTAGTGTTGGTACATGGTTGCAGGCAATTGATTGTTGAGTCAAATTCATTATTGGCATTCCAAAAGATTTTACAACCACTTCATAACAATGATCCTCTTTATCAACTAATCTAACTAAACTATGGTGACTAGCCTTGTCAACATTGTATTTATTTAGAGGCAAATACATGCGCAGATTTTCTAACTTTTTCAAGTCATAATGTTGATGATGAGGTTACTAACTTGAATGGCCCACTGTTGATATCATAAAACTTCTAAAAGATGATTTTGTTAGGTATGACACTAGAGCATGTCTTGCTAAAGTGAGTATCCTTTGCTTATATATACCAAAAAGATAAGTCATGTATAACATGCATCTAGGAGGGGTATAAAGAGCGAGAATCTGAGACAAAAAATGTTCTAACATACAAAAAGAACAAACTTGCCGAATAGCAGACACTCCTTTGTCAGTTCGGCCAGCAACCACAGCACAACCTTCGAGTGGTTTAGATTTTTCTTTCAAAAGTCGTGCTTTCTTGTCATCAACAAATCTCCCAAGAGATTTTTCAACTATTCTGTAGAGTGCATTCAAGCAAGGGTTAGAATACAAGTCAGTTCACAGGAAAATTAAATAAATAAACTTACTCCTGTACAGTGTTCAAACCAGGCTGCTTCTGCCATCCATCAAAGGCATATCCACTGTATGAAAGAATTATCTTGAATGTTACCCTTTCCCATCTACCAAACCTTTCTTCCTTCTCATCACAAAGCTCTAATGTTTTATAATCATCATCAACAACATCAATATATGTCTGGCATGAAAAACCTTTGTTGAATAAATACAAGTAACACGCCCCAAATTTATTGAATAATGAGTTAATTCAATAGGAAAGAAACATACGGATACCTGAGGGCTATTGTCAGTGCCAAACACGGTGGATAAGGTTAAGCGGGCGTTGACCACATTGGAAAAGAAATGCAGAACATCCTGCCAAGGTCGCTCATACATGAATTTATAGCTCTCCCTGGCAGTCCACCTCGCGGAATTGCAAGAATCAGTATGGTTATAGTAAAAATAAATCTTGTCTTTCGTTTGGTTTTCCATGGATGACAGTGATACCAAGTCTCTGAATCTCCCCAGCCTTTTCTCTTTGCTAATAAAAGTTGCCACCGATTTTACGGTAAAGGATGTCACCATGTACCCTCTGTCTCCCTCCGATATCGCAGCCCTATTTCACTACCCGATCCAACAAAATTTTGATTAATAGGGTTTGGATATGATTACCTTTAAAATATTTAAAAAAAACATTGATCTTATAATTTTATCTATTTTTTTTTAAATTCTATCAATATGCCAATATTTTAGTTTAAATTTTTAAATACAATATTTGTTAGATAAAAATTAAAATTAAGATTTTTTTAATTTTTTAATTTTCAAATATAATATTATTTTAAATAGATAATTCTATTTATAAAATAAAGATTTGATCATTTGAAACTAATTAATAAAATTAAAATTTATTTTTTGATAAATTAAATTATGTAAAAATTGTCTTGAAATCAATATTGTATGAATTCAAATCAAAGTTGGTAGGTTGAATTCAAACTCTTAAAAAAAGCAGGCTAAATTGGAACAAAAAGCAAAGAGGAGAGCTTGATTGAAAGATTGAAGATTTAAGGATGACTGGATAAAGATTAAAAGGTTGAAGATTTCTTTTAAAAAGTGGTTGAATAAAGATTAAAGGATTTTTTATATTGTTACAACTCTGTAATTAGCTTAAATTTAGGCTCTAGTTTAAATTTTATTTTTAAATTTTATTTTTAAATTTTAAATTATTTAATAATAATATTCAGAATTATTTAATTGATAATATTTAAGATTATTTAATGATAATATTTAGGAAAAATCTAACTAAATTTCAGCACTAAAAGTGTGTATAAATACCTAGTGGCTACATCAAGTTAAACACACATTTGCCTAGACATTTAATAAATTTTTTTCTCCCCTTTCCTGTGCCATCTTCATCCTTGCTACTTTCATTTTTTTTACTTTCAAACCTTTTTGTTTAATTACCTTCTAAGGCCCTTTCCCTTTCCACTTTTCGTAATTCTATTTAAACAATTTATTATGATTCTTTTCATGATTAACTAAACCTTTTTTAGCTTTAGCTCAGAAATTATTCTAACAAAACAATCGTGAGATTCAAACCTGCTCAAAAAACCTTTCAACGCAGTATTTTTTATCTCTCCGATATATGGGATAATACAAATTTGTCTCTTAAAGTTGATTCAGCTTCGATTCAAAAAATACATGTTGGGTTGGAGTTGTTTGGCGTATAGTTGAGAAGATGAATTGGTTGTGATGTGTTCGAATTTCCATGAACAATTTGGCATGTCTAAGTGGGAAAAGTCAGTTGGATTCCGTCAAGGGATATAGAGATCAGATTTAAACTGTAATATCCTGATTTTGGGCCTAGTCGGAATAGTGGTTTCGTGACCACAATATCCGAGATAGAAATAATTATTTTATGATTATTTTGAGGTCTATGATATGATTGCATGATTGTGTGAAAATTCCGTGAAGAAATTTTATGCATAAAGTGCTTAAATTGAAATTAGGGACTAAATCGAATAATTTGTAAAACTTGCATTCTAGAAGTTTCTAGTATGAAATTGTTTTGAAATATTAATTAGGAGGTCTTAAATAGAATTTTACCAATTTCTAAGTCTATGGAAAAAAAATTGGACATGGATGGAATTTTTGGAAAGTTTAGTAGTAAGGGCATTTTAGTCATTTAGGGGTAAAATGAATTAAAATACAAAATTAAAAGCCAATTTTGCTCATCTTCAACCCCATGGTCGAATATAGCAAGGAGAAACCATGGCTAGGGTTTTTCAAGATTCCAAGCTCGATTGTAAGTCCGTTCTAGCCTCGTTTTTAATGATTTTTACGTTTTTGGAGCCCGGTAGCTCAATTAAGCTTATGCTAGCAATAATTCAACCTAGGGTTCATATTTGGAAAAATACCCATAGGTGAAATTTGTGTATTTTGGTGTTTTATGATAGAATATAAGGTTTTAAATTATGTTAGACAACTTGTACTACTCGGTTTTAAGCGAAAACGAGCAAAAGGGCTTAATCGATAAAAATACCTAATAGTCATAAGTACATGTTAGAGTGAGAATTTGATGTTTCCATAGAAGGGAAAAATGATCAGCATGTCATAAAACATAAGAAAATAGGCCGAAGTTTAATTTACGAGCTTTGGGGAAAAAGTGTAAATATGCGAAAGTTTAGGGGCAAAACTGTAATTTTGCCAAAATATGATTTTGGTTCAATTTGTATAATGTGAGTCCTAATTAGACTATAGTTTAAATGATAGAGCAAGGAAAAACTAAAATTCATGCTAAAATAGGGAAAATACCAAGTTGTGGACGAAATGGTAAAAGTAGCCATTTTCGCATACGAGGTAAGTTCATGTGTAAATGTAGTAACATAATTGTCATTTTAAGCAATTTAATGTTGTTTATATGATATGATGCTGATTATTATCATGAAATATTATGCTTTGTGGTTATTGTTGAATAATATGTAATTATGTGAATTACTTGATGAGTATGAACTATCACCGAAGTATCAATTTCGATATTCCGTGGGAGATGGCAAAGATGTGTGATTGAGGAAAACGCCCGTTTGAACCTTAGGAATAGATTAGGATACAAGTGACATGTCACTAGGATGGTTGAGCACCCGAACTCGTTGAGTTGAGTCCGAGTTCACTTATGGATGCGAATGTCCGAACTCGTTGAGTTGAGTCCGAGTTCGAGAGATGTAACTAGGCATCCGAGCTCGTTGAGTTGAGTCCGAGTTCACTTATGGATGCGAACGCCTGAGCTCGTTGAGTTGAGTCCGACTTCACTTATGGGCGGGTTACATGGTAGCTTGGCTACATATGTGGCACTTATGTGCAAACTTTCCATGTATCCGAATTATATTCCGATGTGTTCAACGGGTAAAATTCTACTCAAATGGAAGAATACTCGAGATGAAAGGGACGTATTGGTAAGTGTTGTGAAATGAATACTTTGAACAGGTATGTACTTAACCCTCGGGTTGAAAACTCGATATAACAACAATATGGTAAGATGATAAATGAAAATGTGATATGAATGTCTCGGTGATGATTATGCAAATGATGTTTTATGTTTGCTTATATAGTTGTGTTACTTGCTATTTGCATGTGAACTTACTAAGCATTTATGCTTACTCCCTCCTTTTCATTCCTGTAGTGTTGACAAGCCAGCTCGGAAATCGGGAACGATCGGAGGCATGCTCACACTATCCGTATACCATCTTGGCATAATGGCTTGTATATTTTGAGTATGGCATGTATAGCATTATAATCATTTTGTGTATATGGTCTTATGATATGGTTATTGAGTGGTAAGGAAATGATTGGTAATGATTAGCCATTGGAATGGCTAATCATGATCATATTTGGTGTTATGTATGCTAAATTGCTAGCTAATCCATGTAAACCATGAAATAGGTAAAATTTACCATAAAATAGATTCAGACAGCAGCAGTGACGTGAGTTTGAAAAATCACTAAAAATAGTAGAGATACAATTATATGATGAATAATATATGGAATTGAAGAATTATGAGTCTATTTTCATATGGATGGAACAAAACAGGTATATGAGTTATATTTTATGAGATGTTTAAATTTTTGTGAAACAGGGCTAGAGCAATTTCTGGATCCCCTATTTTGACTTTGGAAATTCACCATAAATTGTTCAAAGATAATTAGAAGTCATAATTTATATGTACAGATTCCTTATTGAGTCTAGTTTTATTAGAAGCAAATGGTATAGTCATTGAAACTCTGTACAGGGAGATATTTGATTCGTAATACACAGAGGTCAGAGCAGTCAAACTCTGAAACAGGGGAGACTTTAACTAATAAACTGTACTAATTGGCTAGACCAAAAATTCTATAAAAAAATTAGTAAATAGATAAATGAGTATATTTTCAGGGAAAATTGACGGAATTGGATTTCGAGTTTCATAACTCGAGATATGAATTTTTAAGCGACTGTGACGCAGATTGCTCGTTTAACTGGAAATTTTAAAAATAAATTGTTTGAGCTGTTTAAGTAATGAATTAAGCCTGTTAACACCTCGTGTTCGACTCCGGCGACGGTCTCGAGTACGGGGCGTTACATAAACAACATAAGAGGTTGAGGCCGTTGATTAAAGTCGGGCTTACAGATCGTAAGGTTGTTAAAATCTTAAATTGTGAACACGTGTATCGTACTTAGAAATTCAGCAAGATTCAATTGGCAGGCTGTACCAAGATTGACTACATAAGGAAAAGTTGGCAATCGAGACGTTATTAGTTGCTATAACTAGCTTATTTCTTGGAAGGGAAAATCTATTTCAAGGATCAATCCAAGATTAGAGTACACCGAGGCTAAGGCTATGTAATAGTCTAGTTTAGACCCTAGTCGAAATAGTGGTTTCGGGAATTAGCATGTGTGAAAGTTTCTTATGAAAATCCGATCATTTGTGTGCTTAATTTTGAAAAGGACCTAATTGCATAAAATGTAAAAGTGGCATTCTATTTGTTAAAGTGCCTATTTGATATGTCTTTGTAAATGGACGGTCCTTATGTTGCAATTGGACCATTAACATGATTAATGGACATTAATGACCTTAATATATGTGATTTTATAATGTTTAATAATAAGGTTAAATTGGTAAAATGTTTATTAATGTTATATTAAATAAAAACAAAGGTTAAAATTCATTTAGTTCATCCATCTTCCACCGAAAATAGTAAGAAAAGATAAGGTTTAAGTGTTTGAAGTATTCGGCCATGGTCCAAGCTTGATTCAAGGTTCATTTTTGTTCAGTTTTTGATAATTTCTACGTTTTTGTGATCGTTGCTTTGTGTTTTACTAAGCCCATGTCTCAATTTCTGATTTTGTTGATGATTTTGAATTATACCATTGATGAAACTATGAGTTTATTGAAGTTTGATGATAGTATATGGAAGCTTGATGTTGGGTTAACATGTTTTGTCTTTGAATTTTTTGATAAATTTGAGTAATTTGGGCTAAATTGTGAAAATGAAATTTTGAGGGACTAAAATGTGAAATAAAAGAAATATGTGGACTTGTATGAACACTATGAAAATTCGGCTAGGCATGTGTGCAAAGAAATTTTGTGTATTTTGTGATATTTGTAGGGACTAAATTGTCAAAATGTGAAAATGTAAGGGCTAATTTGTAAAATGCCCTAAATGTGTGTTTGTGGATTAATTTGAATGATTTGGTGAATAAAAGAGTTAAATTTGAATTTATATAGATCAAGAGCTAAAGAAAACGGAATTAGATTAGGGAAAGTCGAAAGTCATTGAGTAGGCGATTTCGTCTATCCAAATCCGTACGAGGTAAGTCTATATACAAATAAATGTATTTGAAATGGTTTATTTATGTTTCTATGCTATTGAATAATGATGAATGGTTTTATGCCTTGAATATGAGACATCCGAGAAAGTATAGACAAAGTTCCGACGTTCGAAAAGTCCTGTACGAACCTTAGGAATAGTTAGGATACATATGTCATGACATAGGATCTGATATGTGTTATCGTGTAAGACCACGTCTGGGATGTTAGCATCGACTTATGATTTAAGTGTAAGACCATGTCTGAGACGTTGACATCGTATTTGATTTCGTGTAAGACCCTATTTAGGACAATGGCATCGATATTTGATTACATGTAAAACCACGTTTGGGACGTTGGCATTGTACTAGCTTTCTAAGCTATCCGCGTATCCGTATGATTCCGAACAGTTCAACGAGCATTCTGAGAAAATAGATGACTAAATTAATTTGTATTCGACTTAGGTACGTTAGAATTGTATTACTATGTTTGAGAATGAAAGGTAAATATATGTACCTTGATGGATATATGATATGAGGTGCTATGAGAATGAGTTATGATATGTATATGTGAATCATGTTCAAATGAAATATAAGAGATATATGGCTAAGTGAATTTATTTTGCCTTAAATTATATTAGTGAATTGATCTAAATTGATGTTATTTGTTAAGTTTATTTGTAATATGGCTTACTAAGCTTTTGAAAGCTTACTTTGTGTGTGTTTGCATTGTTTTATAGATATCGTAGCTACTGGGAGCTCAGGGATCATCGAGGATCATCACCACACTATCGAACTCTATTTTGGTACCTTTTGAAAATGTATATATTATAGTATGACATGTATAGGCTAGAGGATTTTGGTTATGTTTTGTGATGTGTATATCTAGCCATGTGATATGGCTTGGTTATGGATGAGATTATGAATGAATTTGGTATATACTTGTGTTCATAAATGGTATGTTTTGATGTGCTTCAATGGCCTAGTGAAATGGTCAATTTGGTAAGGTTTTGGTGAATTGGAGTTATGAAACATATGATCTAATATGAATTTGGCTTATGATTTGATATGATTGAGTACATATTATAAGCTTGAATTTGGTTGATAATAATATGGCATGAATGATGTAAGTTTTGGTATTGAAATTGGTTGAAATTATAGTGCAAATGTACTTGGTTTGATGCTTGTAGGTTTGACCCAAATTGGATGGCAAATTGGCTTTTCAAATAGCCTATTTTTGTCCACACGGGCAGAGACACGGGCGTGTGTCTCAACTGTGTACGACACATGGTCACGTTGCACGGCCGTGTGTCCCTTGGGATACCCCACAATTTTAAATCAGTCTTGACCATGGTTAAGGCACATGGGCATGTGGCTAGCCGTGTGACCGAAGTCAGCCTCGACCATGGCCAAGGCACACGGGTATGTCTTGTGGTCATGTGATTAAGTCAGTATGTATGCCCTGTTTTGACATGACCTAGACACACGAGAGTGTCTAATGCCATGTGAGGCACACGACCTGTTCACATGGGCGTGTGACCTGTGTAACTTTGAAAAAAATCATTTAATTTTCAAAAAAAATTATATGAGCTCGGTTTGGTCTCGACCCCTTTCTAATGCATGTTTAAGGTCTCGATTACCTATATAAGGGACTCTATTGTGATATATGACTATGATTATGGATGACATTTATGAATTGTTCGTAAAATATTCCAATTCATCCAGTAACGCCTTTAACCCTAGTCCGTCGACGGATACAGGTTAGGGGTGTTACAAACTAAGCTTAAAAAATACTTTAGTTATCAATTTATTTTATTTTTTTAAATTTATTTGTGCATTTTGAATATGTTTTTATATTGTTTTTCATATTTCTTTATTTTATTATTTTAATCAATTTAAACCCACCATTTTTATTTTGCAGCATTTTTACGCACAGGCCGTGGGCACGACTATGACCGCGACAGCTATTCTGGTCATGAAAAAGGCAAATTTAGATAGACAGTCCCTGTGGATTCTACGCTACTGCTCTATACTACTAATTATTGTTATTTTGTCATAAGAATTTATATTTGGTGGTTTCGACGCCTATCAAATTTTAGCGTCGTTGCCGCGGATTGGTGAAAATTTCTAATTTTTTTTTATGACCAGGTTAGAATTGGGAACTCTAGCATTTAACTGAAAATAGAAAAGTTAGCTCGAACACTTCGAAGAGAAGCTATTCAACACGGTAAACAACCACAACCCGACTCTGAAGAAGGATCTTACACCGAAGATATTTACTCATCTGAAGAATCAGACAACATGACAGATCAAACTATATACCAACTTGCAGCTGCATTTGTAACACCCCAAACTCGGCCCAGACGTTATGGCTGAATCTGGTGTGTCACATTGAAGTGACTTAGCAAAAACCTTGTTTCATTGAAAACCCTTCCTTAAAAAGTTACATCTCAACTGATTAGTAAAATCTCTTTTCTGATTGCGAAGCTTTGTTTAAAACACTCGATTAAAGAAAACTTATCCTTTAAAAATTTAGTTGTAGAAACGTAGTATTAAAAGAAAACTATGGTTTAGAAAATCCATGTTCCACTTCTTATAATTACAATGCACGAAATTAAAAGATCCAAACAATAACAAAAGGGGGAGGCCTTATTACAATCCATACTAAATGAAAATTACTTAATAAACGAGTAACTTAAATACTTTTAAAATGAATCCAAATTGTCTTGCTAGCTGGCCACCAGAGTCCCTCCAGACATCGAACCTCCTACTGAGCATCACCTGAGAATAATAAAAGAGGGGGTGAGTTTTCGCAAACTAAGTATGTACAACCCTCGACAAGTAACAAGCAAACATCATTGACCATACAACATACATGCAATGCAATACAGTGCAACCTACCCCAATAATCCATCCGCTATACACCAACTCCGTCCCCCTGTACACACCATGTGGGGATATAAATATCGACCCATCCATCCGATACACTCCAATGGTAGCCCGGTTGTGGAACTACCTTCATTGCAGTAAGCTGCCAATCACATGTTGGCTTTAAAAGCCATCGGTGGATCCACGGTTGTCAAGCAGCCATGTGGCCCTCATATACTTCCTCCGTTCCATAATTCCCAACCCATATGCATCCTAAACAGAATATCATATGGATGCAGCAGATATACATGTAGAAATCATAAATCTTACACTCACGCATAGGGGTATTTTAGTCATTTTCGCCCTTAAGGGCATTTCGGTAGTTTTCCTTTATTACGAGTTTTTACTTACCTTGGCCCGTTAACAAATCCCGTGAGCTAAGATGAACGAATACTATGATCAGGTAGGATTCCAGAGAAGAGGAGATGGGTCATTAAGACCGCTTAAGTACCAAGCTCTCCTTAGATCCAATCCTAGACATGCATATACCCGTTGCCACACCTTAACCCTATGACTTGTCCATGGTTATTAATAAATTAATTAAGTTTTATGTAGTCATCATATACTAGGCCTACAATCTCTTACAAAGCCCAGACAAATCCCTCATACCTATGTATATGGCCCACTAGACCCAATATCTTTCATATGGCCCAATAGGCCCATTCACATTTATGTGGCCCATTAGGCCCAAATCACATTCATATGGCCACTAGGCTAAAACCACATTTACAGTCATGCTCACATACAATTTTCCATCACATAGCATCAATTATCAATTTTTGCTTATTATAGGCCCAACAACCCATCGGGCACATTTAGCCCATTCCGGCCCGTTTGGCCAATTCACAACCCAAGTCCATGGAATTACCCATGGGCTTCAGGCAACCTACCAGTTTCCCCCTTACTAGTGTTCGCGCATTCGCAAGACACCACAGCCAAACTTTCAGCTTTTCGGCATTTCGGCTTTTTGAGATTTGCCGATCTACTTGTGTGTGCAGTGTATGTACACATCTAGTAATAAAACGTGCTGCGATTTCCTTAGCCCCGAACCTACAATTGATATCATCCTTCAATTAATCACATGCTTAAAACATATCTCTACCAAAACCGAAACCTCACCTTTCACCCTACCTTGCGCGAAAGTTATAATAGACCATTCTTTAATCATTAACCACGCTCAACCCCTAGATCTGCACTAATCTTAATTATTAAAACCAGAATAACAGGTGACTTGTATCCAACACAAGTCCCCCTTACCTTAACTATGACCATTCGGCCAACTAAGATCAAGAACACTTACCAAGGTTTCTCTCTTGAGGAGCAAATCGACAGAGATCTAAAGACTGAGATTCGATACCTATTCCCACCAAAATCGATTAGAAGAAGTGAGGGATAATAATTGATACTTAGCAAAACAAACCGATTAGAAGAGCGAATACTTACACTAGAATCGACTGAGTGGAAAGGGTAGTGGAGGCACCAAGGGTATTCGGCCAAAGAGGTGTTTGGCCCTTTGAGATTTGTATGGCAACAAAAGACTATTCGGTACCAAGGGAAGAAGAAAGAAGAAGTTGGCTAAACCACAAGTGCAACAAAGAAAATTGTGTAGAAGAAGGATAGAAATCGGCACAAAGAAAAGAAAGAAAAGCAAAGGGTTTTCGACTTTTAGGGAAATGGGGTTTATGGCAACAAGGCAAAGGGAATTTGGTATTAGCCTGGCCACATCCCATTTGGCACCTATTTATAGCCCCTATAGCCGAATTTCTCAAGCCCAAGTTCCCAATTCGGCTCCACCTCATCCTTACTCCTCATCTCCTCGTTTTTCTCCCTGATAACCCATTGATCCTTTCCTCAAATTTCTCCTCTTATCACTCTCTACAGAGTTCACTCCAACGCCACCTCTGTCCACCCTTAAAGCAAAAATAAATCCCTTATTTGAGCAAAGTGGGATTCGAACCCCAGACCTTTGGGACTAGTCACACGCCACTTATCCCCTAGGCTAGCAGGCTCTTTTCTGTCCAATTTTCCCTTCATTTATTCAAAAGCCCACCTACATGCCATCAGGGTTCTCTTAATAATTTTTAATAATTAAACTATAATTTATTTTATCCCTAGGTTTGAACTCAAATCTTGACCAAGACTTACCATCACATAATTAAAACTTAACCGGAAACGCTAAACACAAAAGAAAAAATTTGAGATTTCGGGATTTTCGGGTTTCGGGATTTTTAGGGCGTTACAGCATTAGATAACAACAACCTCTATGCATAACTTATCCGGCGGGTGAAACACCGATCGAGTTAAAGTTAGGATTAATACATTTCTTATCTACTTTTCACGGTTTGAAAAATGAGAACCCCCATACTTATCTGAAAGAGTTCCATATGGTTTGTCTAAGTATGAAACCAAAAGGAGTAACTAAGGATTAAATAAAACTACTAGCTTTTCTTTTTTCATTAGCTGACTCTACTAAAGAATGACTATTTTATTTACCTTCGTGATCTGTTAATACTTGGATTGATATATTTCGATTGTTTCTTGACAAGTTCTTCTCAGCAGCTCGAGCAGTCGAATTAAGGAGGAGTATAGTTGGAATTGAACAACAAGGAAGTAGAATCACTCTATGAATATTAGGAGCAATACAAGAAGTTGTGTGCAAGTTGCCCACAACATGGCATATCTAAACAATCGCTTATACAGTATTTCTACGATGGGTTACTCCCAATGGAAATGAAGACGATTAATACCACCAGTGAAGGGGCTCTTGTGAACATGACTCCCTAAAGAGCTAGTGAATTAATTTTGACTATGGCTGCAAATACTCAACAGTATCGACCACCTATGGAACCTACGAGAAGGGTTCATGAGCTAAGTACTCCTTCCATAGTAAATAAGATTGATGAACTTACTAATGTGGTTAAAAATATGCTTGCAGGACAAATGATCCCAACTCGGTTGTGTGAGATTTGTGCTAAATCAATTATCCTACTAACTCGTGCCCGATTTTACTTGAGGACACAACTGCATAAGTTGATTCCGTTGGGAATTTCCCAGGGCCACCTAAAAGGCACTATGATCCATACTCGAACACGTACAATGCAGGGTGGAGGGACCACCCAAATCTAAGTTATGGATCGAACCCTCAATACAATTAACCATATCAACCAAGACCACCTTCGCCTCAACAGTATCAACCTCGAAAGTCATCTCTTAAAACCATAGTAGAGGTTGGTCATTAGCACTGAAAAGTTTCAACAAAAGACTAAAGCTTATCTCTAAGAAATGGATCAACAAATAAGTAAGCTAGCACTCATGGTCAGTCATTTGGAGAACCAAAGGAAACTTCCATTTCAAATCGAGCCAAATCCACGTCAAAACGCAAGTGCTATGACAATGAAAGATGGAACAGTGTTAAAACCAGCGCCTAGCATAAGTCGTGACCATGACGCTAAATAGGAAGAACAAAAAGTTGAACTAGCAGCTCCCACAGAGCCAACACCTCATAAACCATTTGTTGTACCTCCCCTATACCCTAGAATGCTTACCCAAGTTAAAAAATAATGAGAGGAAAAAGAAATCCTTGAGACATTCTGAAAGGTAGAAATTAATATTCCTTTACTTGATGCAATCAAATAGGTTCCACGCTATGCAAAATTTTTGAAAGAACTGTGCATCGACAAAAAGAAACTCCAAGGAAATGAATGGGTAAATGTGGGGGAAAACATTTCTGCAGTGCTACAAAGGAAAATCCCACCTAAGTGTAAGGACCAATCTATGTTTTCTATATCCTGCAAAATAGGTAATATTGGCATAAAAAAAGCCATTTGTGATTTAGGAGCATCTATTAATTTTGTGCCTTTATCTATTTTTAAGATGCTAAACATGAGTCCTTTAAAAGAAACATGGGTGATTATTCAATTGGCAGATAGATCATGCGAATATCAAGAAAGGGTGTTGGAAGATGTCCTTATAAAGGTAAATGAACTAATTTTTCCTGCAAACTTCTACATCATTGATATAGAGGACGACCACTCAAAAAATGCTTCTGATATTCTACTCAGGAGACCATTCCTAAGTACCACACGTACAAAGGTTGATGTTCGAAGTGGAATGCTTACTATGGAACTTGACAGTGAAGTGGTAAAATTTAATGTTTATGAGGTAATGGGCCAACCCAATACAATGTTGAATATTTCTAGTGTTGATATTATTAAACCACTAACGAAATTTCATTGTGAATATCATAAAGAGGATAGGTTACAAATTGTGCATTGCGGAAATTTAGACCTTAATACAGTGGATAAACTGGGGGAATTAATGACATTCAAAGAGCTAATTCGTGAAACTATCATTTTCATGGAGGCACCACAGTTTCCCAAAATTCAAGGTAAAAAAAATTGAATTGTCTCCTTTTCAAACTAAATTTTTTCCTTTCATTTTGCAGGTCCCGAAATTGGAACTCAAACTATTACCGAAACATTTAAATATTCCGATAGAGAAAAAGGAAAACCTAAGTAGAGAAACTCGAATGCTTTTTAATCTACCGATGATCAAGGAATCCGAAAAATACTTCAAGGTCAATGGGCAAAGGTTGAAATCTTTCTATGAGAACTTTCAAGTGCACGTAATGGAAGAATTAATTCTTGATGAACCAAATGAATAACACTCAGGTTGTCGAGCTAACGACGTTAATAAAAGTGTTTTATGAGAGGCAACCCACATTTATTTTTAGTTATTTTCATTCATTTAATTTAATTTTGAATTCTAGTTTAGTTTGAGAATTAAATAAAGTATCATTTTAATCGATTTGATCATGTTATTTTCCAGGAACATGGACAAAGACAGTTTTTCTTAGGAGGTCGGAATTAGTTCATGGCATGAGCACGCCTTGTGAAATTTTAGTGCTGCCATTTGTGGAAACATACACTTAGGACCAAACCGACCAGAACTAACCCAAACTGCCCAAACCACCTTCTGCCAAATTAACATAGGGAGGACACTTGACCCTTTTATTGTTTTAAAATTGCATAGTGAAGGCAATGTGGTCTAAGTAGGGGGTTTGTAGGATCATGTCATACTTTCTTCTTGCATGTGTTTTGCTAAGAATAAATTCTTAATTCATTTCTGAAATAAACCTCTAATTCTTATCTTTAGTTTACTTAAACAATTGGGTGAATCATGAATAACTATTCCTTGTTTGACCAATGAATATTTTGTAGAATTGAAAATGTTCCGCCTTAGTTGATATTTCATGAAAATTGTTGGTTTTTTTTAACTTGCCTAATAAAAGTACCCATTTTAAATAAATTTGCTAACAGCTTGGTTAAGAGTGAAGATTCAGAAATGTGACCAAGTTGAGTAACCGAGATGAGGTGTTTGGGTTGTCATCTCATTTCGCATCAAAAGTTTTGGTGACGAGCCTAAGCTTGTAACACTCCACTAACCGAGCTGCCTTGAGAAAGGAGAAATGAATAGATTAGGGACATATGAAATTGAGTAATCGAGATGAGGTGCTTGGGTTGTCATCTCGTTTCACGTCAAAATGTTTGATTATATCTCGAATTCATTAAAAATAAATAAATAAAGGGAATGTGTCGGGTTGAGTAATCTATATGAGGTGTTTGGGTTGTCATCTCACTTAGCGTTAAAGGACTTAACTATGTTTGAAAAAAATAAAAAATAAAAAAATAAAAAATAAAAAATAAATAAAAGTATAAATTGGATATGATCGTTTCGCTTGTTTGATTAAGCCTAAATTTAATGAAATAGTTGAATTTAACATACCGTTCGAGATTTTATAAAATGCTTATTGATTGAGTTTATCAATTGTTTATTTTTGATTCACCTAATTATTTTAAGTATGCTTGACTAAGAAAGGGGGTTTTGATTTTAAAAAGGATTGAAGGATTATTTTTAGTGGATATCATACTTGAGGACAAGCATCGGTTAAGTAGGGGGAATTTGATAGCAAGATAAATTCGTATTTTTAATATATTTATTTTTAGCTAATTATCGAATAAAATTCTATTAAATTTAGATTTTTCTTATCAGGAATGAAGTTGATATGCTGATTCAAACTCTTAAAAAAATGGGCTCAATTGGAACAAAAAGCAAAGAGGAGATCTTGATTGAAAGATTAACGATTTAAGGATAATTGGATAAAGATTGAAGGGTTGAAGATTTCTTTTAAAAAGTGGTTGGATAAAGATTGAAAGATTTTTATATTGTTACAACTCTGTAATTAGTTTAAATTTAGTCTCTAGTTTGACTTGTCCACATGGCCGCAAGACACGCCCGTGTGCCAGGTAGTGTGAAAATTAGGGAGGCTACTGACTTGGTTTACACGGCCAGTCACACGCCTGTATATCTAGCCCGCGCTTGAAACTGACTTAGCCACATGGCTTGGCACACGCTCGTGTGTGCGACCGTGTGGTCTACCCAGGCTCATTTCGAAATGGCCCTCGAGCAACACGGCAGAGACACACGCCAGTGTCCCTACCCGTATGGGCAAAAATAGGCCATTTACAAGGCCAATATGCCACCCACTTAGGGTCCTCCCTACAAGCACCAAATAAGCATCAAATGTACCATAATTTCAACTAATTTCATTCAAAAAAATTCACTACTCATGCTATATAATCACTAAACAATTTCATCCTTATTATCCAAACCCAAAACATACAAAAATCACATACCAAATTCCTTCATTCATACATATCAAAATCCTAACTTTTCACATCCATTCTCATATCAAATTCATACCATTTACATAACTAATTCACATAACTTACCAAATTGACCATTTCTCATTTGGCCCTTTTATGCATATCAAAACATACCATTTCTTAACATAACTTATATGCCAAAAATCAAACCAAATAACACCTTTAATCTAGCCATTTCACATGGCATGATATATATTTCACAAAACATATTCAAATACTTCTAGCTTATACATGCCATACTGCAATATTCACATTTTCAAAAGGTACCAAAATAGAGTTTGATAGTGTGGTAATGATCCTAGACGATCCCCGAGCTCACAGTAGCTTCGATATCTAAAAACAATTGAAAACACACACAAAGTAAGCTTTCAAAAGCTTAGTAAACCATATACAAATAAATTTATCACATAACACAATTCATTCATGTAACTTATGGAAAAAATATAAGCACACATCCTTAAATCTCATATAACTCATTTGACCATAATTCACTTTCATATATCATAAGTCCACAATTGTACAAATACTTACCTTTCATTCTCAATCATGTTATACATTTCAAATGTACCTAAATCGGATACACATTCACATAGTTATTCATTTCTTGGAACTCCTGTTGAGCTTTACAGAATCAAATAGGATACACGGATAACTCGGAAAGCTCATACAATGCCAACGTCCCAGACGTGGTCTTACATGTAATCAAATGTCGATGCCACTGTCCCAGAGAGGGTCCTACATGAAATTAAATATGATGCCAATGTCCCAGACATTGTCTTACACGTAAATCTCAAATCGGTGACAACATCCCAGACGTAGTCTTACACGAAATCACATATCGAAATCCTATGTCATGACATATGTATCCTAACTATTCCTATGGTTCGTACGGGCTTTCAGACGTTGTCATATTATTGAAACTTTCTCGATTTCACATATTCAACTTCTATAACCATTCATCACAATTCAATATCATATAAACATGAATAAATCAATTCAAACACATTTGTTTGTATATAGACTTACCTCGTATGGAAATGAACAGAAACGAATGGCTATTCAACAACTTTCGACTTTCCCCGATCTAATTCCATTTTCTTTGGTTCTTGATCTATATAAATTCAAATTTAACTCTTTTATTCAACAAATCATTCAATGCAATCCATATACACAAATTTAGGGCATTTTACAAATTAGCCCTCACATTTTTATATTTTAACACTTTAGTCTCTAATTCATAAAATCATAAAATACACATAATTTATTTTCACACATGCCTAACCGAATTTTCCTTTAGCTCATATAAGCCCACATATTTCATTTATTTCACATTTTAGCCCCTCAATTTCTCATTTTCACAATTTAGTCCAAAATACTCAAATTCATCAAAAATCTCAATACAAAACATAGTAATCTAACACATATCTTTCATTTTCTATCATCAAACTTCATAAAACTCAAATTATAAAAAAATGACACATCTTAAAATTATAATCAAATTCTGAAATTGAGGTATGAGCTTAATAGAACACAAAGCAACAGTCACAAAAACAAAGAAATTATAAAAAACTGAGTCAAACCGTACTTTAATCAAGTAAACAAATTGCCAAACCCTAACGAGCTTGTTTTCTTTTTTTCTTTCTTTCAATTTTTGGCAAAGATGATGAATATAACACTAAATTCATGTTTTGCTTTATTTAATCAACATTATTACATAATTTACCATTTTAACCTTTGTTTAAAACATTACAATTCATCCATTTTAAGGTAATTTATGACCAATCCCACTAACCATGGTCAAATTGCAACATAAGGACCTTTGCTTTAATAAGACATAACAAATAGGCACACTTAACAAATAGAACACATCTTTTGCATTTTCTGCGATTAGGTCCTTTTATTGAATTAAGCACACAAAAGATTAAATTTTTATACGAAACTTTCACACATTAATTCGCATATTGTAAGCACGAAAAATAATATTAAAATATTGTTTCGACCTCAGATTTGTGTCTTGAAACTACTATTCTGACTAGGGTCTAAACTGGGCTGTTACATTTTATAACAAAGCAGTCACTCTAGTTTCAATTCAGTCACCCAACTTTTGAAAAATAACAAGTCAGTCCTTTTAACCATTTTCTGTTACAGACGTAAAAAAAAGTAACATGGCATCCTATTGTGTAAACGACCCTAATTTAAAAATCTAGTTTGGCTGGGCAGTAAAAGAAAAAAAAAAGAAGCAGAGAAGAAGAAAAGAAGAAGAAGAAAATAAGAAGAAGAATACAAGAAGAGGATGAGGAAGAAGAAGAAGAAGAAGAAGAAGAAGAAGAAAAAGAGAAAATTTTCAAAGCTCCACTCATCACTAATAGCATATCACCATCACCTCCAAATCTCTTTAAACCCACTTTCAAATCCCTAGAATCCATCAATCCAAAATCTCATTTTAGTTTCTTAAATTTTAATTTCGTTTATAGAGGAGAAGAAAGCCCTATAGAGAAGAAGCAGTGGCCAAAGTTTCATTTATATATGATAATAAAGATGGTAGATGGGGGTATTTTGATTTCAAATTTTTTCTTTTTGTTTCTAATATTTTGGGGAGCTTTTAATTTTTTCTTTGTGTTTCTAATATTTTGGGGAGCTTTTAATTTTTTCTTTGTGTTTCTAATACTTTAGAGAGCTTTCTCTTAGATAAAAAGGCATATAGATGAGTAACTTAGTTGTAAAACATTTAACCTTTACAAGAGTTTGTACATGGTCATATAGATGGGTAAATTTTCAACACGTTTTTTGTTTTCTCAAATTTTACAGCAATGGCTTTGCTTTTGAATTCTTCCAAACAATCCCTTCTCCCAACCTTCTATTACTCTTCCCTCAACTCTTTCTCTCTTAATCGATTCCACAGTGGCAACAACTCTGCCTTTGATGCTTTGCACAAATCTCTTGATGCCAACAACTTGTTTAATCTTGAGTTCCCTTTTAACAAGTTCAACCCAATTGAATTTCTCCCTCACTTCCCATTCCTTAGTTCTTCTTTTCTCTAGTAGGAACCAATTTTTCTTCAAGGCTTGAACAAGGTGAACTCTTCCTAGGTTCTTTCCAAACATCTTTTGATCTAGATTGTTGATTGCTGAATGGATGATGGATGATTGAGATAAGGTGGTCGTGAACCACGATGGTGACTCCAAAGATAGTTGTGGCAGATGCATCGACAACAAGATTCTTGAGATGGAGAAGAAGTATAAACATATTGGGCCATTTACATAAAAAATAAAAAATATTGGGCCATTTATTAAAAAAATGGATAAAGAAGGATATGAAAAAAATAGTCACTCAACTTTGCCTTATCCAACATGGCAAGTTAATTGGCCATGTCACATGTCCCGTTAAGTCTATAACAGAAAATGTTAATGGGTAACTGATTTGTCACTTTTCGATAACGTTAGTGACTGTTTTGTTATTTTTGAAAGTTGAGTGACTGAATTGAAACTAGAGTAACTGTTTGGTCAATTGTCTCAAAGTTGAGTGACTGTTGGTGTAATTTACCCAAAAAATTATTTCAAGCATCAAATTCATGTTTTAAATGGAAGAAAATCAAAACCTTTCCCTTTTTTTTTTCTAAAACCCATTAGCTTGGCTTGTTTGTTCTTGTTTCTCGACATTGTCATCGACGGTTTGATGAGAATTCTTAGAAAAAAAGAAAAAAAAAACCTAGAGAGCTCTGCAGATATAATTTTCAAAAGAGAAACCAAAGGAGAAAATCAAAAGAAAAAGAGAATAGAATCGTACCAGGTTTAGTACACCTGCTCTAAGCATCTTCCCATTATTTTGAAAAGATTAATAGGTGGCCATCGATAAGGAGAAACTCATACTTTGAAACCATGTTGATTCGAAAGTGGACGGTGATGGATTAGGGTTATTGACTTTGAAATTTTTCTTGGGTTTTCATGGATTTTGGTTATATTTTTGAAAATCTAAAACAATGGATGTATAGTGAAGGAGGAGAGCTTCATTTTGGAGGTCGTTTTGTCTGGATAAGACACCAACGAATGATGACTCTTGACAACTAATGGAGGTGATCAAGTTTTGGGATTTTTTTTGTTTTTGGTTTCAGAAACTTTGGCCGACAAGTTGAGAGAGGAATGGATGGGATTTGTTTCAGTGATATTGAGAACGTTGACGGTAGCTCCCCAAACTTAAGCGCAATGGAAGAAGGCTTGGCTTGCTGGGGCATTTTACTGTTAAATAATAGTTAAAAATATTTTATATTTTTATACATTTTTTTAAAGCACAATAGCATAAATTTGTTAACTCATAAAATTACTTATAGTATACAATAGGTCAACATTATAAATTTCTGCATTATAAAGTATGTTTCGGTCATTCAATTTTAAAAAGTTACAAAATGGTCACTAAACTATTCAAATGTTTTCATTTAAGTCATTAAACTGTTGAAATTATTGTTGTATGACATTCTCTATTCGCACTGCTTGTATCAATTGAAAGCTCTTTTTTCTTTTACAGTTTAGTTTTTTTCATTAAACTACTTTGAACATCACAAATCTATGAACCAAAATCCAAACAACTTTCTTCTCCGATCTCTGACACTAACCGTAAGATCAACTTCAATTTAATGTATGTTATTCTACTCGTCGATGGGTACTGATCCACTATGAAAATTGCAGAATTGTCACTTGGAGCTTGCTAGTAAGACTTTTTCTAAAAAAAAAAAACTCAATAGCCCAAGGACTTAAATAAATTTTTTTGAATAGTTTATTGACTTAAATGAAAACTTTTAAATAGCTTAGTGACTATTTTGTAACTTTTTGAAGTTGAGTGACTAAAACATAAACTTACTATGACTTTAGTGACCTTAGGTGTAATTTATCCTTACTTTAAATATTTTAGAAACCTATAGAATCCGAATGTTTTACAAAATATATAAGGTAAACTATTACATCATTAGTCATCTAACTTTGTGTAAGGTTTCTATTTAGTCACTTAACAAAAAAAGTTACAATTTGGCCACTAACGTTTTTGGGATTTTTTTCTCTTAGTCATTAAGTGCTAATGAAATGATGATGTCGGATATGGATCCATGGTGCAAGTTCATCGGATTTTGTTTTTACGCTATGTCAATGGTGCACTGGTGGTCCAACAATTATATCCTAGTTAATTGATTATTTTTCTCTTAAATTGTTTTTTATCTATGCTAATTTTATATTCAATCTCATACTTATTTAACCTATTTGTTAAGCCACCAATTGTATTAATGTGATAACCTTAATTTGTCTTGGAAGAGAAAAATAGGGTTGAGGTCTAAAGGTAATAGGTTAGGATTAACTCTAGTAATTCTGACAAATGACCTTTTTTTTATACATGTAGCTTAGGGATTTTATTCTTAGCCCAATATTCTCTTTACCCATAGCCCCCGACCTACTCATCTGCTGCTTTCCACTCGATGCAAAACCAAACCTACCTTCTAAATTAAGTCTCAAATGAATCCACTGACAGAAATATTGGTTACAGAAACTCCTCACATCGGTCTCCATATTTTACTGTGAACTCGGAACATTCAGAATGCCACCACCCTCTTCTATTAACCAACAACTAGTCACCATTGAAGCCTTCCGCGGAGTCACCTTCAAAAAAATATCCCAACCCATCTCTAGTATCTTTTTTCTCAAAACAATCTTAGCGGGGCAAAAACTATCATTATGACCCAAACGACTGTAGAGAAAACAAAATAGTGTAATAGCTTAATTTTCAATGGTGTTGGAAATGACAGTTCTGGAACCTTATTTTCGTAAACTGAGTCTGTAAATATTAATATTTAATATTTACGAGGTTAGTATAAAAATATATTAAAGTTTGGTCTAGTAATTTTGTTGAATTGATAGTTAATTTAGGTACAGAGGCTAAATTGTAAAAAAAATATCGTTATAAGTTTTTAATTGGCCAAAGGTCTAGGGGCTTAAATTACAATTAACCAAATGTCTAAATTGGAAATTTAACCATCTTGAATAACACAATATTGTGATAGTGGTTGGTGATGTTTTAGTTAATTAAATATGTTTAATTTAATTAAACTTAATTAATTAAGGTTAAAAAAATACTTAATTAAAGTATAAGAACAACCTAAGTGGATGGAAATAGATTATTTTCATCTATTTCATCCTTATTCAACTGAAACAAAAAATGAAAGAAAAGGTTTCAAAGCTTCAAACTTTCGGCATTAGATTGATCGAGAATTTGATCAAGCTGGGGATGATCGGGAAAAAACCAAATTTGATTAGTAGTCCTTGAAGTTAATCTCATTTGCTATTTTTTTAGGTAAGTTAATTTGGTATGATTGTGTTTAAATTTTTGTGTATTTGAATTATGAATGTGTATGTATGGTTGAAATTTGGATTGTTTGCGATTTGGTACAAAAGGTGAGATTTGGACTAAATGGTAAAGAAATATATATATATGGATGTGTAACAGCCCATTTTTAGTCAAATCGAAATAGTGGTTTCGGGACCACAAATTTGAAGTTAAAATAATTATTTTATTATTATTTTAATGTTTGCAGCATGATAATATGATTTTGTGAAAATTTCGTTAAGAAATTTTATCGTTTGAGTATTTAATTTAATAAAAAGGACTAAATCGCGTAAAGTGTAAAACTTGTGTTCTATTATCTAAAAGTGTCTAATAGCTATGAAATATTAATATGAAGGTCCTTATGTAGTAATTATACCATTGTAAATGTTATTGGACATTTATGTACATGCTTTAAGTGAATTTTAAAGGTTTAATTTAAGGTTAAATAAGTAAATTGTTAAATAAACATAGTAAAAATAATAAAACAAAATAAGTTTTCATGTTCATCTTTTACTAGCCAATTTTTAAGGAGGATAAAACACCATTTTTGAGCTTCAATATTCGACTATCTATCCTTGGTGCATGTAAGTTCATTTTTGTCTCGTTTTTAATGATTTCTATGTTTTCGGAGTCGTTGTAACTTAATCGATCTAGCCCAGGGACTAATTTGCAAAATTCTTAAAGGTTAGAGTTTTTCCATTAATTAATATAGGTGTATTTTGATATTTGATGATAGAAAATGTATGCTTGTTGTTAGATAAACAACATTTGTAAAGTGATTTTTGACAAAATTGTCATTTAGGGATTGAATTGAGAAATGTTGAAATTTTATGGTTAAATTGTGAAATAAATCAAAAAATGGGCTACTTGGGACTTAATTGAAATTCGACTAACATGGGTATAAGTTAAATTTCATAAAATTGTATTTTTATGAGATAAGGACTAAATTGTAAAAATGTTGAATTATTATGAGCAAAAGTGTAAAGTTGCCTTAATGTGTATTTTTGAATAAATTAAATTTAAGTTAATTTTGATTACATTTAGATCAAGCAAAGAGAAATTCAGATTTAGATCGGGGGAAAAATAAAGTATCGGACTAATCGAATTATTTTGCCATTTTTTCCATCGAGGTAAGTTCATATGTAATAAGTAGTGTTATAATTATGTTTAAATACTTTGATATTGCATAAATTGTGAGTACGACCTGGCGAATACATTCGATGGCGATTCAGCAAATGTGAAATCCCGGTTGAACCTTAGAAAAAGATTAGGATACGAATGACATGTCATTAGGGATTATGTGATTTTGGTCTGGTCCGTACGTCGTACCGGTGTTTGAGTTATCCGGCATGTGTTGCAGATACTCATCAACTTGTGTGAGCAGCACTGTGTAGCTTCGTCATGAGCGTCAGCTTGTGTGAGCAGACCCGTTGATAGCTCGAGAGTGAGCATTATTTGTGATATGAGATTGAGATAGCTTCGGCTATATATGTGGCACTTTGGGTGCGAATTTCCCAGACACGCGATAGTATTCTGAATGGATCAACGGGTATATGAAAGATATGGATGAGTATGAGATTGATATGAGATGGTACAAGTATGTACATGAACCGTATAAGCTTTAAATCGATGAAACTTGTAAAGTTCACATCTAACCTTGCAATTGAATATTTGATAGGTTTTTGTATTTATATAAGTTGTATATTTATATGACCAAATGTTTGAATTATATATTTTTGGTAAGTTGAGTTATTTTCATACGAGCTTACTAAGCTTTATAGCTTACTCTATTTATTTTTTTGTATTATAGTGAAATCAAACTTAGCTCGGATTTGGGAATCGTCAGAGACCTCATCACACTATCCAACTATCACTTTGGTACTTTTGAATCTATGACTATGGTTATATGGCATGGATAGAAGGTGCGATCATTTTGATATATTTTGGTAACATATTTACCCTTTTGAGTTGTCTTGTAAATGATGATGGATGTATTAGGATTTTAGCTATGTGATTTGGCTTGTATTTGGCATGTTTTATTCATGTATATATATATGTGTAATTAATCTTGTGATATGTGGTTCGTTACTGATAAAAGATGCTTGTTATGAATAGGCATTATAGATATCAAATGGTTGAGTTTTGATTATTGAAATGCTAGTGAATCTAGGCAAAATATTGCATATTTGAAAGTGGTTATATTGATGATTTGAGCAAGTGAAGTTTGGTATGAAATTGAATGGCATATTGTAGTATTTGTGCGTCTTGTATATGTTGGTATTGAAATGCCTTGATTTATGCTTGGTTGAGGTTTGATGAATGCCTATTTATGTCTTGTTTGGTGCCATTTGGTTTGGTGTAGGTGTATGCAAATTTGGGTGGCAAGATGGCTTGGTAAATAGCCTATTTTTGTCCACACGTGTAACAGCTCATTTTTCAGTGAAACCGGAACAGTGGTTTCGGGACCACAAATCCAACCCAAAAATAAAATTTATTTTTATTTTATTAGGTGGTCCGTATTATGATAGACATGTTTTGTGATAATTTTGATACTAAAATTTTATTGATTAAGTGTTTAATTACGAGAATGACTAAATCGAATAAAATGCGAAAGTTGAATTCTAGTGGCTATAAGGATTAAATAGCTATGAAATTCAAAACTAGAGGTCCTTATATGGTAATTAGACTATTAAAGAAAAGTATGTAGATTTTTGGTGACTTGTCCATGGAAATCTAGAAAAAGGACAATGACTAAATTGGGATTTGAAAAATAAGTAATTAATTAAAAGATGAAAAGAAAATATAATCTTATTTTATCATCTTCTTCAACCTGAAATACATGAAAACCTAGGAGAGAGAGAAGAAACTTTCATGGCCTAATTGGGTAAGTTCCCTTGGCCTAATTGAGATTTTGGTTATAGAAAGGATTTAGCCAGGACGGGTAATCCTGATATAATACCTCTCGAGTATACGTTACGATTAGGGTTTAGCCTGGACTGGTAATCCTGTTATACGATATGTGGCTCAAGAGTGTGCTCCTTGATTAAGTTCCCTAATGGGTACCCTCGAATAAGAATTGATGGATTATTGAATCGTATACCCTGAGTGTACTACTTGAGTATCCATTAGAATTTCAATGATTCAATGGACATAAAACTCATGACATGGCATGAGAATTATGAGATGAAATGATAATGTCTTGAAAGAGTATTGCATGATGAGCTCATCTATCCTTACTTAATGTATATGTAAACTTTGTGGCTAACATGTTTGATTGGATGCACGTGTTTAGGCAATTTTGCCAAATGGATGGAAAACATGTTATTGTATGCTTAAATTTAATAAACAAGATTGGGAAGTTTAGTTTTCGTTATACGAACTTACTAAGCATGTAATGCTTATTCTATTTTATTTTCCCCCTATTTTATAGTGCTCAGAAGCTCACAGAGGTTGGAGATCATTGGAGCATCGCCAGACTATCATCTAGCTTATTTTGGGTATACTTAGTAAAATCATTTTGGTATATGGCATGTATAGGACAACTTGACCATTAGTGGCTTGATAATGATGCTTGTAATCTAGCCATTGGAATGGCTAGTAATGGTTGTTTCGATATACTTGTAATGTCATGTTATGGTAGTTAATTATATGTTAAGTAGTTGATCAAATTATGTCTAATATATGGATTGAATCAAGGTAAGATTGTGAGCATGTATGCATGTATTGGTATGCCATGATGAATGATGGTAATTGCTTAACTTGAATGCCTAGAAATGGTTGGAATGTGTTTGGTATGTTTTAGTACAGGAAAATGGTAAATTTGGGTGACAAATGAAGCTAGGAAATGGCTTTATTTTGTCCACACGGGCGGACACACGGGTATGTGTCTAGATCATGTGTGACACATTGCCTTCTAATATGGGCATGTGGTTAGGCCGTGTGTCCGCTACACCTTAATTTTGAGAAACAGAATGCTCAGAATTGAGCACACAGGCAGAGACACGGGCGTGTGTCTTAGCCGTGTGCTACATGGCCTAGATCACGGGCGTGTGTCTTGGCCATGTGAAACCTACACCTAATTTTGAATTGAATTAATTAACCAGACGGCCTCTCACACAGGCGTGTGGCATGGCTGTGGGCACAAGTCAGAGAGTTAAACGGGGTCGAACACAGCCTCTAGTACGGGCTTATCCCTTAGACCACACTGGCGTGTGAGCCCTGCACCTAGGAAAATTTTTGAAATTTCGCAAAAAATTCTTAGAGTACCTAATTAAGTCCCAACTCGATTCTAATGCTTGTATTGGGCCTCGAGGGTCCAATCAATGGACGTTTAGAATGATCTCAGTTAATAAATAGTAATTTATGTAAATTATTTAAAAAATTATTCTGAAAGTTCTGGTAATGCTCTAAAACCTTATTCCGACGACGGATATGGGTTAGGGGTGTCACATTTAATGGTATCAGAGCTATGGTTTAGTCAATTCTCAGATTTGACGTAGCAAACACGAGTTTAGCTATGCATGCCATTATATAAATTGTGATAGTGTGATGACTCCTGATCATTTTAAATGTGTTTTTCATATAGTAATATCGTTTAATCGAGATAGAGCTAAATTCGAGGAAGCTGAGAGCAGTGATTTAGCTTCAGTTCAAATAGTCACATTTGCGTTTGGTAGTGAAAGGCCCGTGTCTGATGCCCGAAGTGAGGAGGCAAAACAGGCCTTCTTTTAATTGATGAATGTAACATCCCAAAATTGGGCTTAGTCGGAATAGTGGTTTTGGGACCACAAATCTGATGTTAAAATACTCATTTTATGATTATTATGAGGTCCAGGATATGAAAATAAGCATGTGTTAAAATTTCACGAGGAAATTCTAAGTACAAGGTGCCCAATTGGAAATGAGGGACCAAATTGAATAAGTTGCAAAACTTGGATTCTAGAAGAAATTTGTATGAAATTGATTTGGATTCTTAATTAGAAGGTCTTAAAGAGTAATTTTCCTAATTTCTATGTTTTTGGACAAAAATTGGATTGCATGGAAAATTTTGAAAGTTTTGTAAGGAAGGGCATTTTAGTAATTTGGTAATAAACTTAATAAAAAGGGAAAAATAAGCTAAAATCATGTCCATCTTCTTCTCCATGCTTTCAAAAATTGTATGCTCTCCATAGCTAGGGTTTTCAACATTTTCAAGCTCAAAAGTAAGTACTCCCTAGCCTATTTTTAATGTTCTTCATGTTTTTGAGATCCTTGTAATATGTTCTCTCTATTTCTATTCATATTTCAAGCTAGGGTTCATGTTTAGAAATTTACCCATGCATGAGATGCTTGTGTTTTGATGATTTATGGAGGAATATGAGAGTTTAAAGGATGGTAAACAACTTTTACTAAGTAGTTTTCCATAGATATGGCTTAAGGGACCAATTTGTAAAAGTTATAAAGATGGGTAGAAAAATGTGAAATGAAGGAAAATGTGGGCTGCCATAACTATTAAAAATATTCGGCTAGGCTTGGGTAGCCAAGAAATTACATGCATTTCATTATACAAGCCTTAGGACTAGATTGTAAAAAGGTGTGAAAGGTTAGGGGCAAAATGGTCATTTTGCCCTAGGATAAGTTTTAGGCTGGAAATGAACAATTTCAAGTATTGATAATCTATTTTCACTGATATAGACACCGAGGAACAAGTTTTGAAGGTCGACAGTTGAAAACGAAAGGTTTTGGAATAACCGAGATACGAATCCGGAACGACTATCAGGTACGTTCGTGCAACTTAATCGGTTATATGTATAAATGTATTGAATCTATTATTATGTTGAATTGATTTTATAATGTAGGAATGATAAATTACATGAAATTTCTCTAAATCCCTAAATTATTTGGAAGAAGGTAAAAATCTATTTGGATTATTGTACCCTGATGGATATGATATATTACATGAGAAATGAGATCCACATGTGTTGCAGAAAGGATTTAGCCCAGAAGGGTAATCCATTGATCTCAGTGTAGGAAGGATTTAGCCCGGACGGGTAATCCTGAAAGGAACTTTCCGAATAAATATAATGAAAAGTGTAACGCCCCAAATCACGAAAACCCTGTTAAATTTTTTTTGTGTGTGTGTTTATGATATGGATGTGTGCCTGTCTTAATGGTATAGTGCTCTGGGAGTGTCTAGGAAGTCGTGGGTTCGAGCCTTAGCTTGAGCAAAAATTTTGTTTCTACCTGTATAAACCCTGGCTCTAGATAGTAGGCTTCTTAAATAAATGTGGTTAAGTTGTGTCATAAAAAGCCCGCTAGTCTAGTGGTAAATGGCGTGTGGAGTGTTTCAGGAGATCTGAGGTTCGAGGCTTGACAACGTAGAGGAACATTTTATTTTGCTTTACTGCTGACGCTGAGGAAGTGTTGTAGTTGGACTAAAACTGGGATGTTGAGGAGTGTAGGGAGTGTGGCCGAATTCTAGGGACCTATTGGAGCAAAATTCGGTTGTTGGAGATTTGGATAGGTGGGATATACTTGAGGGATTTTAGGAGTGATAAGGGGAGAGATTTTAGGAGTTTGAAGGGGGTGGAAGAAGGGTGTGCCGAATTTGGACTCTCACTCTTGACAAATTTTGGTTTTGGTAGTCATTAGGTGTGACTGTTCATCTCGTGTTCCAATTTTAGAACGTATCTTTGCAGGACGATTACTCCTTGGTGGTGATTTTGCTAAGGTTTTGGGAGGCCGCTTGATCAGTGGTTTAAGTGAGAAACCATTTTCATATTCAAGGTTCGGTGTAGTGGAGATTTGCGCATCTTTCGCAAATAGGTGTGTGCACATAACTGCCATTAGATGTGAAATTGAAAAAAGTCAGAAAGCCAAAAGGTGAACAGGCAACACCACTCGGGTGTGTGACCGCCCGTGTGGCAGGCCGTGTGATAAAACATGGCCATGTGGTCAATGAGATGGCCATGAGCGTTTTCATGGACTAAAAGATATTGGGCCATTTTGGGCCGAACTAGGCAATGTAGGCCTAAAGGGCCTATGGGCCTCACGCGGGAAAATATCACAAAAGTGTGATAAGTATTGGGCCAACGGTGTAAACCAAACAACTAAGGCCGTTTTGGGCTATGTGGGCCATACAAGCTTGTTGGCCCACATGGGCCATAGGCCCATTATCATTGATTGACTGTTAAGGTTGCACCGGTCGCCGAAGACGACTGTGGACCTACTGTTGGGTTGGTAAGTATACTTGGACCCCATACTGATGAAATGACCATTATAACCCTGTGCGTAAATTGACTGAAATACCCCTATATTATGTATGACTGCTTTTTAGCATGACATTTTTTGCATACACATATGATATTATGTTGCATTACATGGGGAGGGATATATGATGTTGGAGGAAGTGTATTGAAAGGCTATAAGCCTATTACTGGTAACTCTGCTGCAATTACTGTTTTAGTACCGCAACGAGTACGACTTGGTGTGTAAGGTTGGGTGGGTCGATTTAATCCCGACATGGTGTGTAGAGTTGGTACGGAGATGGTGTGTAGTAGATGGATTAGGTAGGATTCTTTTTTTGCATACTGTACTAAAATGGGCTCAAGCCCAGACTGCTACTGCCACTGCTATTGAACAAGGGGCAAAGGCCCCTAACTGGAACTAAAAGGGCTTAAGCCCAGATTGAACTTACTCTAATTGTTTGCTATTATGGGATTTCAGACACTGAGTTTTCGTAAACTCACCCATTTGTTATCTGTACAAGAAATCCTCAGGCTTAGACAGATCGAGGCGTCAGACGACTCAGTGGTGGCTACTTAACGTAGTTATTTTATTATATATTATAATGAAGATTTTATTTTTGGGTTTTCAGTATGTAATAAGGCCTCTTAAAGTTTTATTTTAATTTGGGGATTTAATTACTCTATTTTACCTATTAGTAATAGGACTCGGATTTTCAAGAGAATATAAAAAAATGTTTTTCCGAAAACACCACATATACGCAAACACATTTTGAAAACTTCTGCAACAAACACCATTTTAAAGATTAATAATCAACTATTATAATTAATATATTGATAAAACAACATGAGTTTTCACAATGAACCAGACATCCTAAACTTTTGTTAAAAACCTAAAGAAGATTTTAATTTTTCCATGGAATCTACGTTCTAACACTCCAATGTGACATCACAGATTTGGCCGTAACGTCTATGCCGAATTTGGGGTGTTACAAAAAGGATTCACCCCGGATGGGTAATCCATTGATTCCAGTATGGAAAGAATTTAACCCGAATGGGTAATCTTAATTGACTAGATAAATACTGGACTGGCCACCCAGATTGACTCTAAGAGAAATGCTCTGTTACATTGAGGATTTAGCCTGGACTGGCCATCCAACAAAGCCTTATGGTATATGGTATAATGAGAAGTTAGCCTGGACTAGCAACTCCATTGCATAAATTGAGACTCGAAATGGTACCTAAAAAGGGGAAACCATTGAATATGGATCAATGAAATATCCATCGAGAGATCAATGATTCAATGGAAAAATGTATGTGAAAGTGTCATGAGAAGACATCAATTAGAATGTGTACTTGATATGGTGAGCTCATCTAAGTGTTTTGGTATATTTGAAACTAACTTAGTGATTGAGTGTATGTGTTAGGAAAAAGTGTAATTATAATTGATGGATGACATGGCATATAATGACTGTATATTTAAATGCCCTGTAAGTTTACTTTCCGTTATACAGACTTACTAAGCATGTTAATGCTTACCCCCTTTCTTTTCCCTGTCTTTTAGAGCTCGAGGACTCGTGAAGATCAGAAGACAGGTGGAGTATTGTCTACACTGTCAACATGTGTCGCTTGGTATAAGGAAACTTTCTTTTTGTTAAAATGGCATGTATAGGGTTATAGTCATTTTTTTATATGTGTCATTTGGCTAGCCAATGAAATAGCTTATAATGAAATACTTATTCTTTTGTATATGGCCATGAGATGTGGCTCATATTGATGTGGGTTGTAACTGTACTTATTTTGCATGCCTAAGTTTAAGTGTTTCATGTGATGTGTTGATGTGGTATCATGGATGGATATATGAAATGAGGCCTAATAACTTGAGAGTGGATATGGCATAAAATGGCACATGGTTATAATATGGCTTAAGTGGTAAAATGAGAAATGTGATATGATAATCCTTAATAAAAAGGATAACCTAGCATGTGCTAACCTATGAGATGAGGTTAACATGCAATATGCTTTGTTAGGATGGTTTAAAAATATAGTTAGGCAATGTTAAATGCCATTGAGGTTTATAAGCATGTATGGATGTTTGAGGGTGACCAAAGGCTTGGTAGATAGTCTCAAAATGGTCCACACGGGCATGTGTCTAGACCGTGGTCATCCCCACGGGCGTGTTGTATGGCCGTGTGTCCTCTGCACCTAAACTTTTTAGGTCAGTATGCATGGTAGTAAACACATGGCCAGAGACACTACCGTGTGTCTTATTCGTGTGGAAAACATGGTCAAGTGCACGGGCATGTGCCTTGGCCGTGTGCCTCTAAATGAGTGATGACGTCATAAACATAATGTCCAGGTCTTTGCACACGGGTTGTAACATGGGCTTATCATGGCCGTGTGAGGGACATGGGCCAGGGACAGGGGCATGTGCTCGGCCGTGTGAAAACCTCTGTAGGTTCGAAATGAAAAAGAAATTTTAATAATTCAACACTGGTAAAGGACACGGGCATGTCCGAAACACACGGGCGTGTGCAATGCCTTCACACGGACGTGTGAGGCTTAAACCTAGAAATTTTTCTAGAATTTTATTAAGTTCCCGGACTAGCCTCGAACCTCTTTAAATGCATGTTTTGGACCTCGTAGGTCCATAACAGGAACGTTATGATTTTATTCAATTGCTTTTAAATTGGAACGAAATTTTATAACCCGTATTTTTGAGTTGTCCATGTTTATGTTTGGTAACGCGTCATACCTTGTCTCGGTCCCAAGTACGGGTAAGGAGTGTTACATTTAGTGGTATTAGAGTTACGATTGAGTCGATTCTCAGACTAACGTAGCATGTATCGAGTCTAGCTATACATGCCATTATACAAGCTTTGGTAGTGTGACATCTCCTAACCTTTTCAATTGTATTTGAATATAGTAAATGTCTTCGGATTAAGCTCGAGATGAGTCTGAGGGAGCAGAGAGCCATGCTCCAACTTCTGTATAGCAAGTTACCTCTAGTAGAGGTAGGAGGTCCGTATCTGAGGACCGAGAAGATGTGAGAGCCACTAATTTTTGGATGATGGATGAGTGGTTCGGTGACTACCTAAGGAACCGTCCCAATATACCACGACCTCCTCCTCTCCCTGCTTGACCTGAAGAAGAAATGCCACAAGGTATGGCACCTGTGAGAATTGCTAAGGCCCAAGTGGATAAACGTAGGAAATACGGAGCTGAAGAGTTTAGGGTTAAGATCGATGATGATGTTGAATGAGCTGAGTTCTAGCTTGAGAACATTGTACGAGTTTTGGACGAGTTATCGTGTACACCCGAGGAATGCTTGAAGTGTGTTGTATCTCTTTGAAGGGTATTGCATCCCACTGGTAGAAGATTGTATCCTTAGTGGTACTGAAGGAAAATATTATATGGGAGTTTTTCCAAGCTGAGTTCAAAAGAAGTACGTTAGTCAAAGGTTTTTGGACTAGAAAAGAAAAGAATTTCTAGAACTCAAGCAAGGAAATCAGATTGTGTCAGAATACGAACGGGAATTTGTCCAACTGAGCCAGTATGCTCGAGAGTGGGTCCAGACTGAGGAAGAAATGTGCAAGCGCTTTGAGGAAGGACTAAATGAGGATGTTAAACTATTGATTGGAGTACTTGAGGTAAGAGAGTTTGCTGTGTGGCTGACAGAGCCAATAAAGCTGAAGAGTTAAGTAATGGAAGGAAGCAAGCAAAGAGGAAAGCTCGAGTTCTGAGTAAAAGATTCGTGGATAAGACATACATAGCTCTCACAAAGAAGTCAATAAGCCATCAGGAACATTCTAATTCATCAGTGGAATATTTGTGCAAAGCAAGAAGCTTTAAATGCCTCAATCCACTGTCTCCTTCTCCAATGATGGTTAGTGTGGGAAGTGTGGGAAATCAAAAGCCACGGTGTAATAGCTGTAATAAACTCCATTTCAGAGAATGCCAAAAGAGGAGTGGAACATGCTTTAGGTGTGGTTTTCTTGACCACTTCCTTAAAGATTGTCCGGAGCGAAATGATAGGGATATCGAGCCAACTCTGAAACCAAATGTTCTATCTCTCAAGGCAAGCCTCCAAGATATCCCAGAAGTAGCAGTAGTGGTCGTAATGTTGCAAAGGACTCTATTGCCAGATCAGAGGCTCAAGCTCCAGCAAGAACTTATACATACGCGCTAGAGAGGGAGCCTCAGCTCCTGATGTCATTACGGGTACATTCTCTCTTTATAATGTACATGTTATTGCCTTGATTGACCCAGTATCGTCCCATTCATATACTTGTATGAAATTGACATCTAGCATGAATATGTTTATAGAACCTACAAAGTTTGTGATTAAGGTGTTGAACCCTCTAGGCAAATTTGTACTAGTTTTGACGATCCAAGGTCATTGTTTTCCAGTTAACCTTATGTTGAGTTTGATGTAATACTTGGCATGGATTGGTTAGCTGTGCATGATGTGATTGTAATTGTGGTAGTAAGTATATTGAATTGAAATGCTCAGATGGTGAAATTTTTCGAGTTGATTCAAGTGAGTTGAATACACCACCGGTTGTGATGACTTCAGTGATGACTCAAAGGTATATGAGAAAAGGGTATGAAGCTTACCTTGCTTTTGTACTGAACTATAAGGAATCTGAGTTAAGGACTGAATCGGTACCGATAGTATGCGAGTACCCAGGTATGTTTCCGGAAGAGTTGCCTGGTTTACCTCCTGTCAGAGAGGTAAAATTTGGTATTGAGCTAGCATTTGGAACAGTGCCTATTTCTATTGCCCCATATTGGATGGCACCAACCGAGTTGAAAGAGTTAAAAACACAGTTGCAAGAATTGACCGATAAAAGGTTTCGCAAGACCAAGCTTTTCATCGTGGGGTGTAAAGAAGAAAGATGGTTCGATAAGACTATGTATAGATTATCGATAACTCAATAAGGTAACTATCAAGAATAAGTATCCTTTGCCATGGATTGACGACCTGTTTGATCAGTTGAGGGGAGCCACTGTGCTTTCTAAAATAGATTTGAGATCTAGCTACTATCAGTTGCGAGTTAAGGAGTCGGACGTGCCAAAGACCGCTTTCAAAACAAGGTATGACCATTATGAATTTCTTGTGATGCCTTTTGGGTTAACGAATGCTCTGGAAGTGTTTATGGACTTGATGAATAGGATATTTCGGCCATACTTAGACAAGTTTGTTGTTATATTTATTGATGACATCCTAATTTATTCCAAGGATGAGACTGAACATGCGAAACATCTGAGAACTGTTTTACAGACTTTACGGGACAAGCGTTGAATGCTAAATTTAGCAAGAGCTAGTTTTGGCACCGAGAAGTAGGATTCTTGGGTCACCTTAGTTTTGGTGAAGGCATCCGAGTTGATCCAAATAAGATATCTGTTATTGTCGAGTGGAAGTCACTGAAGAATGTAACCGAGCTTAGAAGTTTTTTGGGCTTAGCTGGTTACTACCGATGCTTTGTGAAAGGATTTTCTATGATCGCCACTTCGATGACTAGAATACTCAAAAAAGACGTTAAGGTTGAATGGTCCGAGAAGTGTCAGCAGAGTTTTGAGAAGCTAAAGACATTACTGACCGAAGCTCCAGTTTTAGTGCAACCTGAGACGGGAAAAGAATTCATGGTCTATAGTGATGCGTCTTTAAATGGATTGGGACACGTGCTTATGTAAGAGGGCAAGGTGATAGCTTATGCTTCGAGGCAACTAAAGCCATACGAGAAAAATTATCCAATACATGACTTGGAGCTAGCTGCTATTGTATTTGCCTTGAAGATTTGGAGACACCATTTGTATGGTGAAACTTGCCGTGTATTCACCGATCATAAAAGTTTGAAGTATTTTATGACTCAAATTGAATCTGAGACAACAAAGATGGTTCGAGTTGATTAAAGATTATAAGCTGATCATTGATTACGACACAGTAAAGGCGAATGTGGTCACCAATGCACTAAGTAGAAAATCTTTGTTCGCTTTGCGAGCTTTGAACACACAGTTGGCATTGTTGGATGATGGTTCAGTCTAGGCATAGTTAAGAGCTAGACCGACATTTCTTCAGGAAATCTGTGATGCTCAGATTTGTGATAGTGATTTATAAGCCACAAGAACTCAATGTGAGTCAGTCATTGAATCAGATTTTCGGGTTAGCTCCGGTGGTTGCTTGATGTTCAGAGATAGGGTCTATGTACCAAGAGACGATGAGCTTATCTGAAAAATTTTACAAGAGGCATATGAAAGTCATTTGTCTATTCATCCGGAAGTACCAAGATGTACAATGACTTAAAGAGAATGTACTAGTGGAATGGCATGAAAAGGGACATCTCTGAATTTGTATCAAGATGTTTGATATGTCAACAGGTCAAGGTTAAACACCAAGTACCTTCGGGTTTATTACAGCCTGTAATGGTCCCCGAATGGAAGTAGGACAAGGTTACCATGGATTTCGTGACTAGATTGTCGTTGACCTCGAAAAACAAAGATGCTGTTTGGGTTTTGGTCGATAGATCAACGAAGTTAGTTCACTTTATTCCGGTATGGACATATTATTCTCTTGATAGATTGGCCAACTTGTACATATCCAATATTGTAAGATTACACGGGGTACCATTTTCCATCATTTCAGATAGGGACTTGAGATTCACTTCGAGGTTTTGGAAGAAACTACAAGAAGCCTTGGGTACCAAGTTGAGTTTTAGTACGACATTTCACCCGCAGACAGATGGTCAATCTGAACAGACGATTCAAATTCTTAAAGACATGTTATGGTGTTGCCTCTTCGAATTTTAGGGTAGCTGAGAAAGATACTTGCCATTGGTGGAATTTACCTACAACAATAGTTTCCAGACGAGTTTGAAAATGGCACCTTATGAGGCCTTGTATGGTAGAAAGTGCCAGACTCCTTTGTATTAGACAGAACTCAAGGAAAGTCAGATTCATGGAGTTGATTTAATCAAGGAGGCCGAAGAAAAGTTAAAGTGATACGAGATTGTTTGAAAACGGCATCGGATAAACAAAATTTGTATGCTGATTTGAAAAGGAAAGGGGTTGAGTTTCAAGTTGGAGATAAAGTGTTCCTGAAAGTGTCTCCATGGAGAAAGGTATTGAGATTTGGCCGGAAAGGAAAATTGAGTACGCAATTTATCAGACCGTATGAGATCACTGAAAGAGTTGGACCATTAGCCTATCTTTTAGCATTGCCATCTGAATTGGAAAAGATTCATGATATATTCTATGTATCCATGTTGCAAAGATATAGATCAGACCTCTCCCATGTGATTTCACCGACAGAAGTTGAAATTAGACCGGATATGACCTATGGTGAAGAACCGATTAAGATTTTGGCTCGTGAAGTCAAACAGTTGAGGAACAAGAATATAGCCATGGTGAAAGTTTTATGGCATAGACATGGAGTGGAAAAATCCACATGGGAACCTGAAGAGGTCATGAGAAGTCAACATCCGAACCTATTTACTAGTAAGACTTTTAAGGATGAAAGTCCCTAAGAGGGGAGAAATATAACATCCCAAAATTGGGCTTAGTCAGAATAGTGGTTTCGGGACCATAAATTTGACATTAAAATATTTATTTTATGATTATTATGAGGTCTAGGATATGAAAATAAGCATGTGTTAAAGTTTCATGAGGAAATTCTAAGTATAAGGTGCCCAATTGGAAATTAGGGACCAAATTGAATAAGTTGCAAAACTTGGGTTCTAGAAGCAATTTGTATGAAATTTCTTTGGATTCTTAATTAGAAGGTCTTAAAGAGTAATTTTCCCAATTTCTAAGTTTTTGGATAAAAATGGGCTTGCATGGAAAATTTTGAAAGTTTTGTAAGGAAGGGCATTTTGGTCATTTGGTAATAAACTTAATAAAAAGGGAAAAGTAAGCTAAAATCATGTCCATCTTCTTCTCCATGCTGCCAAAAACATGCTCGCCATAGCTAGGGTTTTCAATATTTTCAAGCTCAAAAGTAAGTACTCCCTAGCTCGTTTTTAATGTTCTTCGTGTTTTTGAGATCCTTGTAACATGCTCTCTCTATTTCTACTCATATTTCAAGCTAGGGTTCATGTTTAGAAATTTTCCTATGCATGAGATGCTTGTGTTTTGATGATTTATGCAGGAATATGAGAGTTTAAAGGATGGTAAACAACTTTTACTAAGTAGTTTTTCATGGATATGGCTTAAGGGACCAATTTGGAATAGTTGTAAAGATGGGTAGAAAAATGTGAAATGAATAAAAATGTGGGCCGCCATAAGTATGAAAAATATTCGGCTAGGCTTGGGTAGTCAAGAAATTACATGCATTTCTGTAACGCCTAAATTTTGGGCCTAGAAGTATTAGTTTTTGAGCAAAGGGAGCTGTTAGAAAGCGGCACATAAATATTTAGTTGTAAAAGAAAGTGACAAAACTTGCATGTTTGCTTTAATGGCTAAAGGTCTTTTGGGTGTGTTGGGAGTATTAGAGAAGCCCGGGTTCAAGTCTTGGCCTTTGCAAAATTTTTTTAAATTAGCTCTTAAATGAATCTAGAATCTAGTGCATAGGCTTTATAAATAATTGCGCTTGTTTTAAGTCACAAAAAGCCTTGTGGTCTAGTGGCAAGGTGGCGTGTAAAGGAACCTTGAAGTTTGAGGTTCGAGCGTTGGCATAGCGCAAATAAGGAATTTATTATGCAACTTGGTTTGGCCAGTGGTTGTGCTGCAGTAAAATTCTTATGGATGAGTGGTGGAGTGATAGGTGGAGGATATCAAGGAGGAAATCGTGGAGTAGATTGGGGAGAGATTTGTGGAGAGACATTAGGAGTTTGATGAGTGTGGGGATGTTGGTGCCATTTGGTATCTCTAATTCAGCATTGGGAAAAATAAACTGACTATTTTTGGTATTTGTGAGTATTTTGGAAGAGGGTTCTTTTCTCCTTTTTACAAGTGGTAGCCAAATTCCTTTGGTCAATTTCAGCATTTGGTTGTTTTGGGTTTGTGCCTCTCACGACATTGTTCTTCTTTTTGTCATTTCTCATTCTCTACCGAACATTGTTCTTCTTCTTTCTCTACTTTCTTGACATTACCGAACACATCTTCCTCCTCTTCCCCAATATTCTTTCAATTTTCTTTTATAGCCAACTTTTCTTCTTCTTCCCCCTTCATTTATTTTTCTCCCTTCTTCTTTTGTTCTGCTTCTAAACTGAAAGTTATTCTTCTTTGATCTTTCTCAAGCAGTTTGGGTAATGGTTGGTCGAATATTCTTCTTCTCTAGTATTGGTAAATTGTTTCGGTCTGCAAGTGTTCTGATGAATCGGTAAGTGTTCTATTAAGTGATCTGACAAATCCATTTCTTTTGTATTCTTCTAAAAAAAGCGAATACTCCTTCTCTTAGTATTCTGTGATTGCCGAATGGTGACTCCTTCCCCTTAATTTGTGTTCGTTGTTTTTAGGTGTTTCCGAGGAGTGAAAGTGCAGAAACTCTCTAGCTACCAAAACTCTGTCACCCACTAATTGATTAAGGTAATTTTAGTACCCTGCGTTATGGGCATAGGTCGGATGACCCTATTAATTGCCAAGTGTGGATTAAACCACATGTTTTAACAATCCCTTTTAACAAGGCTTTTATAAACACAGATCTGTCTAGGGGCGTAAAGTTTGATATTGAATAGGGAGATTAGCAAGGCTTTATCATTTAAGGTTTGTTGCTAGGGGATTTGTAGCACGTTTTGTAAATCAAGTATGTACATAGACCACTTTAACTCTAGATTAGCAAATCCTGAAATGCCGGAAAGCTAAAAAGCCGAAAGAACGGCAACGTTTACTACACGAACGCGCGAACGTACGTGTGGAAAATCTGATGCGATAGTAGAGGCTACCATGAGTGAACTCATGGGCTGTGGCCGTAGGCCCTAGATTTGTAGAACTCACCAACAGGTGGGAAAACGTTGGACCGACCGCGTCACTCACATGGCTTGGATTGAATTCAGGCTTGCTGGGCCAATAGGTCGTGTGGTCGTATAGGCCTGCTTAAATTGGCTTTGGGCCCAATCGCATGTATGACTGCTAAAGGTTGCATGGGTTGCGCGAGATGACTATGAACCTAATGATGGGTCAGTAAGTGTACTTAGACCCCGATTTATGAAATGACCGTTATGCCTTGAAGGGAAAAATGACTAAAATGCCCCTACATGTTATATGATTGTTATTATATGCCATTTATGATATGTTTGCATTCATGTGATATTATGTTGCATGGGGGACAGTATCATTGATTCGGAGGAAGTATAAGATTTGTTAGGGTCGTATGGTCGCTTGAAGACCGTGGATCCACCGACGGCTTAAAGCTATTATGTGATTGGCAGCTGTGCTACGAAATTGGTTAGTGCAGCAACCGGTGCTACATCAGGAGTGTAGGGATGGGTGGGTCGATTAAATCCCCACAGGAGTGTAGGGTTGGACGGGATATAGAGTGCAGGGTTGGTTCGGTATTTATGTATTGCATAATCTAATTCTGATTGTGACATGGGCTCAGGCCCAACTAAGGCTACTATGGACTAAGGCCCAAGTGCCACCGTTATTGTAATGGGTGTAATGACCCAAATTTTAGGTCATCGGAAAAGTGAATTTTTAGGTCTTCGATTTTGAAAAATTAGATTCGTAAGTATTTATTAGAAATATTTAGGAAGTTAGTAGTGTGGTTAATTAGATTTTAACTAAGTAAATTTAGCTTAATTAAGGTTAATTAAGTATAAGGATTTAATTGAATAAAGTGTGAAAGTTTAATTATAAACTATAGAAAAGTCAAGGGACTAAATTAGCAAATAAGCCTTAAAGTGACCAATGTGTGGTAAAAATTAATTACATGTGTATAAAGTATAATACATACATGTATAGTATAAGTATATGTTTACTTATATTATAAGTAAATAATAATAATTACTAAAATATAATAATATAATATAATAATATAATAAAAAAATAAAGAAATAAAATAGAAAAAGAAAGAAAGAACAAACAAAGTGGAACGAAATAGGAAAGAAAAAGAAAGGAGAAAAGAAAAAGGGAAAAATTAGGGTTTTGGAGTTTCAAGCTTGATTGGTAAGTCAATTTGATCCCTTTTCTTGTAATTTTAGTGTCTATGAAATCATAAGAAGAAATACTACTAGAGTTATGTTGAAATTTAGAAAGTTATTGAATTTTTTTATGTTGATTAAGTTGAATAAATGGAAGAATTAAGTGTAATTTGATGGAAATTTAAGTTAGAAGTGGGAGAAGGATTGAATTGTAAAGATAGATATAAGTTTTGTTATAGCAGGGATTAAATTGTTTAAATTGTAGAATATATTGAATATTAGGAATTGAAACTTGTTTAAAGTAGGTATAAAATGAAATTTATAAGGTTATTTGAAGAAAAAGAATGGTTATGGTGGAAGGACCTAATTGGAAATATAGTAAAAGTTACGTGGAAATTAAAGAGTGTGTTATTAAATAACATATATTGATAATTTTAAATGTTAAATTTTATGTAGCCAACGTAGCACCGGAAACGTCATCGAAAAGAGGAAGGAAAAAGTGAACGAGGATATCGAATAAACTCGAGAATTTCAGTTTGTATTTCTATAAACTATGCTTAATAATTTAATAATTGTAATTGTTATTTTTAAATGGTTAGTATGTATGATAAATGATGTGATAGAAATTGTTACTATTTCTATTCCAAAATGAAATGATTCAAATACCCTATTAACAGTGTCGGACTAAGTCAGATATAGTTGGCATGCCATAGGATTAGAAGTGTTCAGGGATATTCCGACTGTGTGTCGATGAGACACTATATGTGTCGACTACTGTTACTGTTACTGTTACCCTTATGGTGTATTCCGGCTTCGGCCGATGAAAAACTGTATGATATCCCGGTGTGTGGGTTGGACCCGTGTATCCGTCTAGATCCGAGTTATGTTAATAGGGGTATATGAAAGTACTGAGACCAACTGCTATTGATTATGTGACTGTGACTGTTATACAATTATTGAAAGATATTGAATGATATGAAATGTATATAAAGAATTGATTAATTACATTTAAGAGCTATAAGTTAAAGGTAAGTGATAAAGCTACTAAGATTATGAAAGTAAAAAGTTTAAGTTACAATGTATATACATAGCTTATTATTGTTTTAAGTATTAGTTTATAGAAATACCACTGAGTGTAAACTAAGCGTAGTATGTTTCTGTGCGCAGGACTAGGTACGAAAGAAAGTTAAGGACTCAGCATCCAAGCCAATCCCGGACTTAAAGTGGTGAATACTTTTCTTTTGGTAAAATGGCATGTACCTAGGTTGTTAAGGTGTTATTTTGTACATGATAATGTATAAACATGAAAGTTGTTAAAGCATGGTATGAAATATGCATATTTTGGAAGTTAAACTTACATGAGTTTGACTACTATGATAATGTTGTATAATTTTGATATGAATTGTGGTACATAATTCTTAAGAGGTATTGAAGTGAATGAATGAATATTTGCTAAGTTTGGATGACATAATGATGATATTTGATTTAAGAACTATTAGTAAATGTTTGGGCATGAATTAGATGTGTTTAGCTTATGAAAATAGCTTAAAAATGGTCAAAAATCATATTTTCACACGGCCAAGTCACATAGGCGTGTGCTCAGGGCGTGTGGCTCTCTGTTTATGTCACACGGGCTGTTCCCATGACCGTGTGTGCAAGTCAGATCTGCCCACGGCCTGGCCCCATGGGCTGGCCACACAGCCATGTCCTAGGCCACACGGGCGTGTGCCCTTATCTTCAAGGAAAAATTTCCAAGGTTGCCAGTTTAGTCCTGAGTTACTTCTAAATCATGTATTGGGTCCCGTAGACCCATATTAGGGACTTTATGGTGAAATTTGAAAGGTTTTGAATTGGAATGTAAAGTTTATGACTCAGTTTTGTATAAATGTTAGTGTCTAAGTTTAATAATGTCTCTTAACCCTATTCCAGTGATGGTGTGGGATTAGGGGGTGTTACAATGGGCTTAGACCCAAATTGATGTCATGCATGCTTTATGATCGATGAGGGTTGTACACACTGAGTTTTCGTAAACTCACCCCCTCTTTTAAAATTTTTAGGTAATCCTCAGTAGGCGGTTCGACGTATGGGAGGACTCAGAGGTGGCCACATTACGAACAACTTAAAATTTTTGTATTTTCTTTTACATTACTTAAATTACTTTCTCTTTGGGTTTTTGATGTAATAAGGCATTTTCTCTAGTTTTCTAATTTTTAATTTAGGGGTTTTGAACTATTATGATTTGTTTTTGTTAAAAGTAGAGCACGGTTTTCCGAAAAGATATTTGTTTTCATAACATCACGTTTTTGCAACATTGTTGAAATGCTTCCGCAACAAGCATGTTTTTAAAAGTAAGGCTGGTTTAAAATGGTTAATAAATAATTAAGTTGACTTTAGAATTAAATAAATGGGTTTTTCTCTTTCAAGAGAGATTTATTAATAAGAGAAAGTTTTTCGAAAAAGCATTTAATGTGACACACCAGATTCGGTCATAACGTCTAGGCCGGGTTTGGGGTGTTATATTTAGTGGTATCAAAGTCGAGTTGCAAAACTCGGCTGGGAAATGGGCCTTAGTTTTTGGATTTTAAAGTTATTTACAAACGATTCCGAAGCATTTTGAAGGATTTTTATTATGTGGTTCACTGAGTCTTCGGTGTCGAACCAAGTAAGTTCTCCTGATACTGAAATCTATTTTAAAATGTAATACTATAGATAGTTACTGGGTTTACTTTAAATGATAGACTATACTGAGACTCTTTAGCTAGAGTAAACTGAAAAACTATAGGAAACTAAAACTATAGGAAACTAAAACTATAGCGAGCCTGTAATTGCGAAAACAACACTTAACTACTACTGTCATAAAACATCTGCTTAATTACTAAAAATATGAGCTAAATTGCATAAAATTTCTAAACTAGATGATACGCGAAGCGATAATGAGCATTAGAAGGGGTGCAAGAGGCCGCGGCAGAGGCCGTGGAAGTGCTAAGGTTGGATATTTGGTATCAGGTCACATGCCCAACGTTAAGGCAAGGGAAGCACCGACTTTATTGGTACTCGAGACAAGGTCATATAAGCGAGTAGGTGGGGACGACGCATTGTCCCAAGTAATGTTAAGGATTCTAAAAAGGTTGCTAGGCCGAACACTGGTATTGGGAGCCGAGGGTTGATTTTTGAGAGACTCCGATCGAATGGAGCCGAGATCTTCAAGGGTTTTGTGAAAGTAGCACCGAATGTGGCCGAATATTGGTTGGAGGCCACTGAAAGAATAATGGACGACCTGGATTGCACTTCTGAGAAAAAACGGTAAGGAACAGTATCGCTGCTGCGAGAAAAAGCTTACCAGGGGTGGCTTACCGTGAAAGAGGGCACTCAGTCTGACCGGATAACTGGGAGTTCTTCAAATCAGCGTTTCAAGGGAAATATGTGGGCGCAAGCTAGATGGATACCCGGAGGAAAGAATTCTTGAACTTGACTCAGGGAGACCGATCTGTGGAGAAGTACGAGGCAGGGTTCTTACGACTCAGTCAGTATGCTAAAAGAATAGTGTCAACAGATTATGAACATTGTGTTCGGTTTGAAGACGGCTCAGAGATAGTCTTCGGGTACTGATTACTCCTCAGAGGGAGCTGGATTTCGCAACATTGGTGGAGAAAGCAAAAATCGCTGAAGATGTAAAGCGTACTGAGCGCCTAAACTAGGAAAGAAAAAGGGGCAGAAATAAAAGGTATTCTGAGCCCTCTAATTGCGATCAGAGGCCTAAGAGAAGGGCCAAAGTGGATGGGTCGGTTAGAGCGAGGCCTTCTGTTGCTACTACTGGGTTACCACCTTGTGCTATTTGTGGAAAAGGTCATGCAGGAGAGTGCTGGAGGAGAACAAGAGCCTGTCTGAGTTGTGGTTCCATGGAGCATCGCCTTAGAGAGTGTCCCAGAAGACCGGATCAGATGCAAGTCTTTGGTAGAGGTAATGTACAGCCATCGAGGGGTGGTCAGTAGCTGCTGAGAGGTCGTGGTCAGCCGAGAGGTCGTGGTCATGCTAGAGGTGGAAATGATTTGGGTCGTAGAGCACCGGGCAGAGGTGGTGATCATACTGAGGTGAGGCAGCCAGCTTTGATCTAAACAGTATGTCGTCGAGAGGATGGAGACACTCCAGAGGCGAATACTGGTACATACTTTACCCATAGTGTGCTATTTACCTAATTTGGAATTAGAGTGCGCAGCGGGAGCGTGGTGTGGTAGTCTGTGTTATGCGGCTGTTCTGATAGTTGGAAATTTCGAGGACAAAATTTCTCTAAGGAGGGTAGAGTTGTAACGCCCCTAATTTTGGGCCTAGAAATATTAGGTTTTGAGCAAAGGGAGCTGTTATAGGGTGGCACATAAATATTTAGTTGTGCAAGAAAGTGACACAAGTTGCATGTTTACTTTAATGGATAAAAGTGTTTTGTGTGTTGGGAGTATTACAGAAGCATGGGTTTAAGTCTTAGTCTTTGCAGAATTTTTTTTAAATTAGCTCTTAAATGAATCTGGACTCTAGTACATAGGCTTTATAAATAATTGTGCTTGTTTTAAGTCACAAAAAGCCTTGTGGTCTAGTGGCAAGGTGGCGTGTAGAAGAACCTTGAGGTCTGAGGTTCGAGTGTTGGCTTATCGCAAATGAGGTGTTTATTTTGCAGCTTGGTTCAACTAGTGGTTGTGCAGCAGTAAAATTCTGATGGATGAGTGGTGGAGTGATAGGTGGAGGATATGAAGGAGGAAATCATGGAGTGGATTGGGGAGATATTTGTGGAGAGAAGTTAGGAGTTTGATGAGTACAGGGATGTTGGTGCCATTTGGTATCTCTAATTCAGCATTGGGAAAAAAATTTGACTATTTTCGGTATTTGTGAGTATTTTGGAAAAGGGTTCTTTTCTCCTTTTTGCAAGTGGTAGCCAAATTCCTTTGGTCAATTTCAGCATTTGGTTGTTTCGGGTTTGTGCCTCTCGCGACATTTTTCTTCTTTTAGTCATTTCTCATTCTCTACCGAACATTGTTCTTCATCTTTCTCTACTTTCTTGACATTGCCGAACACATCTTTCTCCTCTTCCCCATTATTCTTTCAATTTTCTTTCATAGCCAACTTTCCTTCTTCTTCCCCCTTCATTTATTTTTCTCCCTTATTCTTCTGTTCTGCTTCTAAACCAAAAGCTATTCTTCTTTGATCTTTCTCAAGCAGTTTGGTTAGTGGTTGGCCGAATATTCTTCTTCTTTATTATTGGTAAATTGTTTCGGTCTGCAAGTGTTCTGATGAATCGGTAAGTGTTCTGTTAAGTTATCTGACAAATCCGTTTCTTTTCTCATCTTCTAAAAAAACAAAATACTCATTCTCTTAGTATTCTGTGATTGCCGAATGGAGACTCCTTCCCCTTAATGCGTGTTCGTTGTTTTTAGGTGTTTTCGAGGAGTGAAAGTGCAAAAATTCTCTAGCTACCGAAACCCTGTCACCCACTAATCGATTAAGGTAATTTCTGTACCTTGCCTTATCGGTATAGGTCGGATGACCTTATGAATTGCTAAGTATGGATTGAACCACATGTTTTAACAATCCCTTTTAATAAGGCTTTTGTAAACACAGATCTATCTAGGGGTGTAAAGTTTGATATCGAATAGGGAGATTAGCAAGGCTTTATCATTTAAGGTTCGTTGCTAGGGGATTCGTAACACATTTTGTAAACCAAATGTGTACATCTTAACTCTAGAGTAGCAAATCCCAAAATGCCGAAAAGCCAAAAAGCCAAAAGAACGGCAATTTTTACTACACGAGTGCGCGAACGTACGTGTGGAAAATTTGATGCGATAGTAGAGGCTACCATGAGAGAACTCATGGGCTGTGGCTGTAATGGCCCGTAGGCCCTAGATGTGTAAAACTCACCAACAGGTGGAAAAATGTTGGACCGGCCGTGTCACTCACATAGCTTGGATCGAATTTGGGCTTGGTAGGCCAATGGGTCGTGTGGGCCTATAGGCTTGCTTAAATTAGCTTTGAGCCCAATCGCACTGTTTGATTGCTAAAGGTTACATGGGTCGCGTGAGATGACTGTGAACCTAATGATGGGTCTATAAGTGTACTTAGACTCCGATTTACGAAATGACCATTATGCCCCGAAGGGCAAAATGGACTGGGAACTCCATTGTATAAATTGAGACTCGAGATGATACCTAAAAAAGGGAAACCACTGGATATGGATCAATGAAATATCCATTGGGAGATCAATGATTCAATGGACAAATGTATGTGAAAGTGTCTTAAGAAGACATGAATTAGAATGTGTACTTGATATGATGAGCTTATCTATGTATTTTGGTGTATTTAAGACTAACTTAATGATTGAGTGTATGTGTTACGAAAAAGTGTAATTATAATTGATGGATGACATGGCATATAATGACTATGTATTTAAATGCCCGGTAAGTTTACTTTCTGTTATACAAACTTACTAAGCATGTTAATGCTTACCCCCTTTCTTTTTCCTATCTTTTAGAGCTCGAGGACTCGTAAAGATCGAAAGACGAGTGGAACATTGTCTACACTATCAACTTGTCTCGCTTGGTATAAGAAAACTTTCATTTTGTTAAAATGGCCTGTATAGGGTTATAGTTATTTTGTTATATGTGTCATTTGGCTAGCCAATGAAATGGCTTATAATGATATACTTATTCTTTTGTATATGGCCATGAGATGTGGCTCATATTGATGTGGGTTGTAGCCTTACTTATTTTGCATGCTTAAGTTTAAGTGTTTCATGTGATGTGTTGATGTGGTATCATGGATGGATATATGAAATGAGGCCTAATAACTTGAGAGTGGATATGGCATAAAATGGTACATGGTTATAATATGGCTTAAGTGGTAAAATAAGAAATGTGATATGATAATCCTTAATAAAAAGGATAACCTAGCATGTGCTAACCAATGAGATGAAGTTAACGTGCAATAGGCTTTGCTAGGATGGTTTAAAAATATATTTAGGCCATGTTAAATACCATTGAGGCTTATAAGCATGTATAGATGTTTGAAGGTGACCAAAGGCTTAGTAGCTAGTCTCAAAATGGTCCACACGGGCATGTGTCTAGGCCATGTGTGACACACGGTCAGTCCCATGGGTGTGTTGTATGGTTGTGTGTCCCCTGCACCTAAAATTTTTAGGTCAGTATGCATGGTTGTAAACACACGGGCAGAGACATAGTCGTGTGTCTTAGCCGTGTGGAGGACACGGTCTAGTACATGGGCGTGTGCCTTGATCGTGTGCTTCTAAATAAATGATGACGTTATAAACAGAATGTCTAGGTCTTTGCATATGGGCTGTAACACAGGCGTGTCATGGCCGTTTGAGGGACACAGACCAGGGACGTGGGCATGTGCTTGGCCGTGTGAAAACCCCTGTAGGTTTGAAATGAAAAATAAATTCCAATAATTCAACACAGGTAAAGGACACGGGCGTGACCCAAACACACGAGCATGTGCAATGCCTTTACACAAGCGTGTGAGGCTTAAACCTAGAAATTTTTCTAAAATTTCTTAAGTTCCCAGACTAGCCTCGAACCATTTTAAACGCATGTTTTGGACCTCGTAGGTCCATAACAGGAATGTTATGATTTTTTCAATTGCTTTTAAATTGGAACGAAATTTTATAACCCGTATTTTTGAATTTTCCATGTTTATGTTTGGTAATGCCTTGTACCTTTTCCCAATCCTGAGTACGAGTAAGGGGTGTTACAATGAATGAGTGGTTTACCGAGTACTTAAGAACAAATCCCGCCGTACAACAACCTCCCCTACCTGCTCCTCAACTGGTTCCTGAGGTACCACAGGGTGTTGAACCTATTATAATTGGAAAGCCTTTGGTAGATAAATCCGTAAGCATAGGGTAGAAGAATTTAGAGCTACCCCAAATAATGATCCAGAACAGGTTGAGTTTTGGCTAGAAAATGCTATCCGAGTTTTTGATGAGTTATCCTGTACACCAGCTAAATGTCTGAAATGTACATTATCCTTACTGAAGGATACAACTTATTATTGGATGAATACCATAACTTCAGTTGTACAGAAAGAGAACGTTACATAGGAATCCTTCCAGGCTAAATTTAGAAAGAAATATCTTAGTTAGAGTTTCATGCATTAGAAAAAGAAAGAATTTTTAGAGCTTAAATAAGGAAATATGACTGTGTCTGAGTAATTTGTTAAGTTTAGCAAGTACGTCAGAGAATGGGTTTTAACTGAGGCTGAAATGTGTAAACGCTTTGAAGAGGGTTTAAATGAAGATATTAAGTTATTGATTGGAATTCTTGAAATAAGGGAGTTTGCAGTGTTAGCCGATTGAGCACACAAAGATGATGAATTAAGTTGAGCACACAAAGATGATGAATTAAGTAAAGAGAAGAAACAAGTTGAAAGAGTGGCTCAGGCTTTTGGAAAAAAAACTATGAGTAAGTCACAATCATTTGCTTTTAAGGAATTAAAGAGGTATTATGATTGTGTTACCACCTCTACGGGATATTCTGGAAGAGAGCAAAGCTCTTAACCTTCTAACCCAAGGTCTTCATCTCCATCTATGATTAGTGTGGGTAGTGTCGGTAATCCCAAACTGAAATGTAAACATTATAACAAATTTTATCATGGGGAATGTCGGTCTAGGAGTGGAGCTTGTTTTGGATATGGTTCACTTGACCATTTTCTCAGAGATTGTCCCAAAAGATTTGAAAAAGAAGTAGAATCAGATCCAAAGCCTAGTAATCTTTTTTCGAGAGGCAGACCACCCCGTTACCCTGGTAAGTTAGTGGTAGTCGAGGTATTACCAAGGATACAGTAGTTAGATCTGAGGCACGAGCACCTGCATGAACATTTGCTATTCGTGCTAGAGAAGATGCCTCTGTACCAGACGTCATTATGGGTACATTTTCTCTACTTGATATTGATATTACTGGTTTGATTGATCCTGGTTCCACACATTCATACATATGCACGAACTTAGTGACTGTTAAAAATTTACCTATTGAAATCACTGAATTTGTGGTTAAAGTTTCAAACCCCCGGGGCTAATGTGTTTTGGTGGATAAAGTTTGTAAGAACTGTCCATTGATGGTAAAAGGTTATTTCTTTTCGACTAACTTGATGTTATTGCCATTTGATGAATTTGATGTGATTTTGGGAATGGATTGGTTAACCCAATATGATGCAGTGGTGAATTGTAAGCAAAAATATATTGTATTGAAATGTGAGAGTGGTGAATTACTTCATGTTGAATCTGATAAATTGGATGGATTACCTAATGTGATTTTAGCAATATCAGCACAGAAATATGTCAAAAAGGGTTATGATGCTTATCTTACGTATGTGTTGGATACTAAAGTATCTAAGTCAAAGATTCAGTCAGTGCCAGTTGTATGTAAATTTCTTGATGTATTCCCAGAAGAATTACCTGGTTTTCTATCGGGTAGGGAAGTGAAATTCTCTATAAAACTTGTTTCGGGTACAACACCTATATCCATAGCACCTTACAAGATGGCTCCTATTGAATTGAAAGAGCTGGAAGTACAATTGCAAGATTTTATTGATAAAGGTTTTGCTCGACCTAGTTTCTCCCCTTAGGGTGCATCGGTTCTATTTGTAAAGAAGAAAGATAGATCGTTGAGGCTGTACATTGATTACAGACAGCTCAACAAAGTTACAATAAAGAACAAGTATCCATTGCCTCGTATTGATGACCTGTTTGACCAGTTAAAATGTGCCACTGTATTTTCAAAGATTGATCTCTGTTCTGGTTACTATCAACTACAGGTAAAAGATTCAGATGTGCCAATGACAACTTTTAGAACCCAGCATGGACATTATGAGTTTCTTCTGATTCCATTCGGTTTGACAAATGCACCTGCAATGTTTATGAATTTGATGAACAAAATTTTCAGCCCGTATTTGGATAGGTTTGTAGTGGTATTTATATATGATATTTTGGTTTACTCTCGAGATGAAAATGAACATACTGAGCATTTGAGAATAGTAATTGTATGCCAAATTCAGTAAATGTGAATTTTGGCTATGGAAAGTTAGTTTTCTTGGGCATATTGTATCTACTGAAGGTGTCAGGGTAGACCTGAATAAAATTTCAGCCATTGTTAACTGGAAGCCACCGAAGAATGTGTTTGAAGTCCGAAGTTTTCTAGGACTAGCTGGTTATTATCCGAGGTTTGTAAAATGTTTTTCAATGATAGCTTCTCGATGATTCGTTTACTATAAATGCCAGCAGAGTTTTGACATATTAAAAGCTTTATTGACAGAAGCACCAGTATTAGTTCAGCCAGAATCGGGTAAGGAATTTATAGTTTACAATGATGTGTCATTGCATGGTTTAGGCTGTGTTTTGATGCAATATGGTAAAGTAGTAGCCTATGCTTCATGACAGCTAAAGCCACACGAAAAGAACTACTTGACGCATGATCTTGAATTCGTAGCCATAGTGTTTGCATTGAAAATCTAGCGGTATTACTTATTTGGTGAAAAATGTCACATATTCACTGATCATAAAAGTCTGAAATATTTGATGTCACAAAAAGATTTGAATTTGAGATAGTGTAGATGGCTTGAGTTATTGAAAGATTATGATCTTGTTATTGACTACCATCAGGGAAAAGCCAATGTAGTGGCAGATGCTTTGAGCAGAAAATCCCTGTATACTTTCCGAGCAATGAACACCTGATTTTCATTGTCTAATGATGGTTCAATCATAGCTGAGTTAAAAGCTAACCAATGTTTTTGCAACAGATCTCTGAAGCTTAGAAAAATGATAGTAAGTTGCAAGCAAAACGAGTACAAAGTGAATTGACTCCTAATTCAGAATTTCAGATCGAGACTGATTGTTGTTTGTTATTCAGAGGTAGAGTATGTGTACCGAAAAGTTCAGAGCTAGTACAGAAGATTTTGAATGAAGCTCATAATGGTAACATGTCTATGCATCCTAGTAGTAATAAAATGTATAATGATTTGAAAAAGAAGTACTGGTGGCCAGGAATGAAACGTGATATTTCTGAGTTTGTATCTAAGTGTTTAATATGTCAGCAAGTAAAAGCTGAATATCAGTTGCCTTCTGGACTATTACAGCCAGTTACGATACCAGAATGGAAATGGGAAAGAATTACTATGGACTTTGTATTAGGGTTACCCCTGTTTCCAAAGAAGAAAGATCCCATTTGGGTAATTGTTGATCGGTTGATAAAGTCTGCACACATTATTCCAGTATGTATGGATTTTTCCTTGGATAGATTGGCTGAATTTTATGTTTCTGAGATTGTCAGATTGCTTGGAGTGTCTGTCTCCATTATTTCAGATAGAGACCCTCAGTTTACATCTCGATTCTAGAGCAAATTGCAAGAAGTTTTGGGTGCTCAGTTACACTTTAATACTACATTTCATCCCTAGACAGATGTCAATCTGAGCGGGTAATATAGATCTTGGAAGATATGCTTCGATGTTGTATACTTGAGTTTGAAGGTAACTGGGAAAAGTATTTTTCTTGAATGTAAATTGCTTACAATAACAGTTATCAATCCAACATCAAAATGGCATCGTATGAAGCTTTGTATGGTCGCAAATGTAGGACTCCATTGTATTAGACAAAACTCAGTGAGAAAAAGTTACATGGAGTTGACTTAGTCCGAGAAACTGAGGAAAAAGTGAAAGTAATTTGAGACAGTTTGAAAGTAGCCTCTGATCGTCAAAAGTCTTATGCTGGTCTGAAACAAAACAAAAATTTCAAGTCGGGGATAAAGTATTCTTGAAAGTATCGCCTTGGAAGAAAGTTCTCTGGTTTGATCGTAAAGACTGCGTCCTCGGTTCATTGGACCATATGAGATTACAAAAAGAATCGGACTGGTTGAATATTGGTTAGCTTTATTGTAACAGCCTGGTTTAGACCCTAGTCGGAATAGTTGTTTTAGAATCACAAATCTATTTTAATATTATTTTCTGTGCTTAAAGTATGTGAATTGATATGTGTGAAATTTTCGTATGAAAATTTCATCGTTTGAAAGCTGATTTGTGAAAAAAGGACTTAATTGCATAAAATGTAAAAGTAGTGTCCTATATGTTAAAGTACCTATTTGCTTTGATTAATTAATTATGAAGTCCTTAAAATGAAATTTGGCCATTGATAATGGGATGGACGGTAATGGACAACCATTATATGGTTTTCTAATTAATTTATAAAGGTTAAATTGGTAAATTATTTGTTAATATGTTATTAAATGAAAACATAAATCACATGCATGTATTCTTCTTTGTTGGTCGAATGTAAGAGATAAAAAGAAGCTATTTTCTTATTTAAGTTTCGGTACTCTTCAAGTAATTTGAGGTATGGATTTTGTTTGGTTTTTGATAATTTTTATGTTTTTGAGATCATTGCTTCGTGTACTAGTTGGCCCGTGCTTTAATTTTCAAAATTGATGAGAAATTTGTGATTTTCAATTGTTGATAATTTGATGATTTTGTGGTTTGATCATGAAAAATAAAATTTTGTTGATAGATTATTATGTTTAATTAAGTGATTTTTGATAAAAATGCTATTTAAGGACTAAATTGTGAAATTTGTGAATTGAGGGGCTTAAATGTGAAATAAATTAAATAAATGGGCTGCTAGGGACCTAACATGGGTTTGAGGAAATTTTGAGTAATTTGTGTTATTTTGAAATAGGGACTAAATTGAGAAAATGTAAAATTTTAGGGGGCAAAGTGCAAATTGCCTATTTATGTGTTCTTGGATGAAATTGAATGAAATGTTGAATAAGTAAATTAATTTTGATATTAATTAGATTGGCAAAAGTGGAATTCAGATCTAAATCGATGGAAAGTCAAAGTATCGATTAATCGACTTAATTTGTCGTTACTACGAACGAGATAAGTTCATATTTTAATAGACGTGATGAAATCATGTTATAAATGCATATTATTTTGTGTGATTAAATATAATTCCGAATGGTAATGTAAATATATGTATTTTGAATAATTTATATATGTTATTATGATATTGAGTTGTTCGAGAATCAGATTATATGAATACGAGAAAGCATCGACAATGTAATGACATCCAAAAGCCCTATACGAACCATAGGAATAGATAGGATGCATATGTCATGACATAGGATTTCAATATGTGATATCATGTAAGACCACGTCTAGGACGTTGGCATCGATTTGAGATTTACGTGTAAGACCATGTCTGGGACATTAGCATCGTATATGATTTCGTGTAAGACCCTGTCTGGGACAGTGGCATCGATATTTGATTACATGAATGTTGGCATTGTATGAGCTTTTTGAGCTCTCCGAGTATCCTTATTGATTCCGAATGGTTCAACAGGCATTCTGAGAAATAAATGATTAAGTGAATGACATTCTGATTCAAGTACGTTGAAATGTATACAAGGTTTGAAAATGAAAGGTAAGTATGTATGCAAAGAATTTTATGTGATGTATATGGAAATGAAATGTGAATATGTGCAAATGAAATATGAACAAATGAATAAGATGTGATTTATAAAGTTGCATACATGAAATTGTCAAATGCTATATGAATGAAAGATGAACTTGAGTATAAATGATGATATGTGATTTTTATGAGAAAGATATATGATTAAATGTGTTATTCCCCAAAATGTGCTCTTTTGGCCATATGAAAGTGTGAATTGAATGATATATGAGAATTGAATTGAATAAGCTTGTAAATTTTAAAGTTAGCTAATTAAATAAGTAATATATTGAATGATGATAATTCGATATGAGAACATGTTATAAAATTTAGAAAAGTTGTGTGAGATAGCAAATCCTGCTTATGGCATTGTAATGAAATTATTTGTTTTGCTAAGTTTATTAAGATACAAACTTACTAAGCTTTCAAAAGCTTATTCTGTGTGTTTTTCCTATGTTTATAGAGTTTCGTAGATTTACTCGGGTTAAAGGTCATGGAAGACCTTATCACACTATCCAGTATTTGCTTTGGTAGATAAATGCTTTGAGATTTGGTTATGTGGCATGTATAGGCTAGTTTTAATGTGTTAGTATTTTGAAATTGTACATATTTAGCCATGCGAAAATGGCTTGTTCATGAAGCTTAATGTGATATCCCGAATTAGGGCCTAAACAGAATAGTGGTTTTGAAACCACAATTCTGAAGTAGAAAAATTTATTCCGATTAATTTTCATAATTTATTGAGTGATTAGATGCATGTGTTAGAATATCAATAGAAAATTTCATGAATTGCATGTCTAATTTGCCTATTAGGACTTAATTGCAAAAGTTGATAAATATGAGTTTTAGATGTTAAAGGATTTAATTAAAGAGCATAATTGAAGTAGAGGTCCTTAAATGGGAATTATACCATTAGGTTTTCATGGCAAAAATGGACATACATAAGTAGAAATAACCAAAGTTTTTAATAAAGGGTATTTTAGTCATTTGGTAATTAAAAGATTAAAATGAAAAATATGTCCATCTTCTTCATTAGGACGAAATTTCAAGGGTCCTCCATAGCTAGGGTTTGTTTCAAGCTTCCAAGCTCCATAACCAAGAAAGACGTGGAATCGACCTTGATCGGGGAAAAGAAAAGATTGTGGATTAAATTGCAAAATTTCTTTATTTTGTACCGAGGTAAGTTCATGTGTAAATGTAGTAACATAATTGTAATTTTAAGTAATTTAATGTTATTTATATGATATGATGATTAATATCATGAAATATTATGCTTTGTGGTTATTATTGAGTAATATGCAAATTATGTGTGCTACTTGTTAAATATGAATTGCTACCGAGTATCGATTTCTATATTCCATGGGAGATGACAAAGATGTGTGATCGAGAAAAAGCCCGTTTGAACCTTGGGAATAGATTAGAATACAAGTGACATGTCACTAGGATATTTGAGTTCCGTGCTCGTTGAGTTGAGTCCGAGTTCGTGAGATGTAACTAGGCATCCGAGCTCGTTGAGTTGAGTCCGAGTTCACTTATGGATGCGAACGCTCGAGCTCGTTGAGTTGAGTCCGAGTTCGCTTATGGGCGGGTTACATGGTAGCTTGGCTACATAATTTCCGTTGGCTATTGAGTTTGTCTAGTTGCGGGTATGGCACTTATGTGCATGAAATCCGTGTATTCGAATCATATTTCGATGTGTTCAACGGGTAAATCTTAAGTGAATAAGGTGAGTACCTAAAATGAAGGTGACATATTGGTAAGTGTGGTGAATGAGAAAATTTGACAGGTATGTGCTTAAACCCTTGGGTTGAGAACTTGGTATGACAAAATCATGGTAAGATAGTAAATGCAAGTGTAACATGAATGCCTTGGTGATATTTATGCAAATGATGTTTTATGTTAGATTGTATGATTATGTTACTTGTTATTTACATGTGAACTTACTAAGCATTTATGCTTATTCCCTCCCTTCCATTCCTTGTAGTTTTGACAGGCCGGCTTGGAGATCGGGACTGTCGGAGGCACGTTCACACTATCAACGGACCATCTCGGTATAGTGGTTTGCATATTTTGGGAATATGGCATGTATAGCATTATGATCCTTTTGTGCATATAATCTTATTATATGGTGAATGAGTGATGTGGAAATGCTTCTTGATGATTAGCTATTGGAATGGCCAATCAAAATTTATATTTAGTGTTATGTATGCTTAATGAATTTCCTAATCCATGGAAAACCATAAAATGGTGAAATTGGCTATAAAACAGTGTCATACAGCAGCAGTAATGTGAATTTGAAAAATCACTAAAAATAGTAGAAATAGAATTATATGATGAATAAAATATGTAATTGAAGCTTAATGAATATATTTTCATGTGGAAGAAACAAAAAAAGTAAAAGAGTTTTATTTTATGAGATATTTATGTTTTGGTGAAACAGGGTCAGAGCAATTTCTGGATCTCTTGTTCTAACTTTAGAAATTAACCATAAATTGTGTAAAAATAATTAGGGCTCACACTTTATATGTATAGGTTTCTTATTGAGTCTAATTTTAATAGAAACAAATAGAATAGTCATATGAATTCTGTACAAAGAGAAAAGTGATTCGTAGTAAATAGAGGTCAGAGCAGTCGAACACTAAAATAGGGGAAACTTTAACTAATAAACTGTACTAATTGGCCCGATCAAAAATTATAGAAACAAATTAGTAAGTAGATATATGAGTTTAGTTTCAGGAAAAATTTACAGAATTAGATTTTGAGTTTCGTAACTCGAGATATGATTTTTTTAGAAACTGTGACGCAGATGGACAGTTTACTACGAGAATTGTTTGAACTTGTTTAAATGCTAAAATAAGTTTAGTAATGTCTCATGCTCGACTCTGGCAACGGTCTCGGGTAAGGGGGCGTTACACTTAAGTCCAAGTATATTTGATTAGGGTATTTTGGTTATATGTTTTGATTGGGTAAGTCATGAATGACTTATAAATTAACTCACTTTAGTAAGCTTTATATATGGTTTATCAATTTGTGATGCTTGGGTATATGATTCGGCAATGGGAAATGGTAAGTATGGTTTCATTCGGCTTAGAAATGAAGTAAATGATGGATGCATTGTTAAGTTATGGTATATCATATTTTGATTAAGTAATGTTTATGTCATATGTGTGTGTAATTGCTTTGATCAGTTTGTGAGATAAGAATTAGGTTATACAATGCATGATTATATTCGACTAAACCTAGTAAAAATACGTATATACTTATGAGAAAATCACTTGTGAGTTGGCTTTTTAGATTTGGCTTGTTATGGCAAGTTTGTATATATATTATGTTTAAATGGTTGGTATTTAGGTTTGGTTTTTATACGTCTCAATTGATGTTGTAAGAGTGATGTTTAGACGTGATTATAGTATGCGAAATAGACATGATATGCTTTAGTATGGATGTTCGAGAAATGGTTCAGATTATTATGTCATATGCGCATAAATTTTTTATGTGAGAAAGAGATATATTTAGTCTTGAAATGATGCTAGTTGTTATCATATATATTATTGAAAATTTAACCATGTGATATGACCGAATAGGTATATTTTGGAATGACCAAATTTTATTTTAATGTAATGGGTATAAATTTTATAAGTTAATGTACTACCGAATAGTTTATGAAATAAATGGCTAGGATATTGTAACACCCCTCGCCTGTATCCCTCATCGGAACAGGGTTCGAGGTGTTACCCGACTTAAACTCAGTCAATCACACAAAAACCGTGCTGAAAAACTTCAATCAATTTAAAACTTTTCTTTTCACATGCAATCTATCCCATATATGAGCTTACGAGGTCCAAAACATTAAAACCCTATACATGCCATAGACTCGAAATACTAGGATTTACTTACACCGATAACGTGAGCTCGACAGTGTGATAATATCTCCGGCGAACTCCAACCCGAGCAGGTAACTGAAGTCAACAATCTATAAAACAGAGAAATGTAACAATGGAGTAAGCTTTCATAAGCTTAGTAAGTCTTAAGCAATGCAAACAAATAAACGCAATTATACTTCGATTATTTAATTTCTTAAGAGGCCAAATTCTAGGGATATTGCCATCTGGCCGAATATACACAAGCACATAATGCACGTTCAGCATTCTTATCACACTTAATCTGAATTCATATAACATATTTTTATCAAATACCCTCACATACTTTCACACACTGACCAGGTGTATCATGATCATAGGTATAGTTTTAACATTTATTCACGTACGTATCACATTACTCCCTTATGATACACTTCAAATCAAACTCACATATGAGTACATACTGTGTACCTGGCCCACTTTACGTATTAAATGTATTCATTTGACAATCTAGCAATAGGTACCTTAGTCATAGGCTTTTCTCAAATCACCGGCATTTCACCTGCTAGGCTCGAGGCCCGATATCATTTCACCGGCTTTATAGCCTGCGAGGCTCGAAAGCCCGAATAATATCTTACCGACATTATAGTCTGCTAAGCTCAAAGGCCCGAATAATCAAATCAACAAGTTCCATATAACATATTCATATCAATTGAGTACTAACATCATTCGAACGTATATATAATTATACATCTCAAACACTTTTCTTTCATCTCATTTTCACACTTAACATTTGATAGCTTATGCATAACATTTCACTCACATTCATTTCAAACTTATCATTCGATTATAAAAGCACATTGCATATTTACCAACATGTTATACTTGCCATTAGGCCATATAAGCATGATACAATACACTATCATTTCATCTTTAGCATTCGGCTAAACCCTTATCTTACAAGGAACACCGAATTCACATAACATATCATTTCACCGGCATTACGCCTGCTAGGCACGAAGGCCCGAATACACATCACCGGCACGAAGCCTGCTAGGAACGAAGGCCTGAATATAATACCAGCACTAGGCCTGCGGGATTTATCCCGGATATAATACCAGCACGAAGCCTGCGGGATTTAACCCGGATATTTTACCAACACGAAGCCTGCGGGACTTTAAGCCCGGATACACATCAAATATCATGCATATTTAATCATATATTAACACATCTCATTCAACATATCACATTTCCATTTCACCATTCAAACTTAACCCATAGTGACCATTCGACTATAAGTCATATGCATAAATTATTTATCACGCAACTTAGTTCAAGTAGAACCAAAAGATCACGATTCATCTAATATATACATATTGCTCACTGATTCGCACACAACCTTTCAAATTAGCAATTATAAGATGGTTCTACACATAGCCCATCCTTATCGATAATTTACGATGGTTTTACCCTTACTCACATATATGTCATAGGCATTTTTACCTATGCTTCTCAATTCACATTCATGATTCAATTCCAATTGATTTAACATGCCTAAGTACATATCGCATACCTGAATAATTTACTTTACGGAACGAATCCACATATTGTATTAGCCCATAGTCTTATAGCACCACACTTTTAATGGTTTACCTCATCGAAGTTCACATTTAATCACTTTAGTGCCAAGCCATATTCGGCTATCACAAAGGACTAATAATAATAATTTTATACACATCATGGTTTCTTTTAGGTATTTAATAACCACAAATCGTGATATCTCCACCAGCACATATACGACATATTTTATTCATTGTAACACTCAGTTAGTGCATCAAATTTCCAAATCCAATTCAACTTAAGCATAATAGCCATAATCGGCTTATAGCTTTAAATCATTACATATTCGACACATTAACTAAATAAAATTTACATTCCCTTTACCATATTAATTTAACTCTTGGGCATATAAAAAGGAATCAAGCTTAAACACTTAAGAACTTACCTCGAATGTTGCCGAATGATTACAACGGCTATTCGATTACTTTCTCTTTTCTCTTATCTGAATTTGCCCCTCTATGCTCTTGAGCTTAAAATTTAAAGATTTTAAACTAGTCATTATTCGACTATTCAAGCATCACTTTCAAAATATAATATATATATTCAACTTTCACACCTACTGATCATAGTAAGCTTATAAGAAATCAATAAGCAACTCATTAACAAATTTTTGTCAATGTTTACCACATAATCATAATTTCACTGCAAGCTGTCTTACTGAGCAACAGTCACTAAATCATTTATAACTGGAGCTAAGAAACTCCAAATCAAGGGCCGCTAATTTTCTCTGACAATAGACCCATATATATTTTACACATAAAAGTTTCAGGATTTTTGGTTTGGCAAATCAATACCAGATTTTTCTTAAAGTTTCCCTTATTTCACTGTTGGAATAATCTGACCACTCTTCACTACGAATCAAATTTCTCATTGTACAAAATTCAAAATATGTTCTCGTTTATTTCATTTGAAACTAGACTAATTAATGAGTCTAAGAATATAAACGTCATCTTATAACCATTTTTGTACAATTTATAATGATTTTATAGAAACAGAACAGAGGATCTAGAAGTCATTCTGACCCTGTCCCACATCACTTCAAATATCTCATCATCGGAAATTATTTTGCTTACACGGTTTCTTTTATAAGAAACTAGACTCATTAAGATTTAATTACATAAATTATTCAGCTTCTAACTCATCTCCAACAATTGATGGTGATTTTTGAAAATCACGTTACTGCTGTTGTCCCAAGCAGATTTATTACCAATTCACTCTTTCACACATACCTTGCATGCATGTTATTTAAACATGCATATCACAAATCAATCATCACATACCTATAACTTCACTTAAGCATAATCTTCCTTTCATCATTTTAAAGCACAACATTATTCAATATTATCCAAGTTCACATTCGGCCATAATACACACAACATGTTAGCCGATTTTTCCCCTTAGCATCTAAGGCACATGCATGCTCATTTGCTTGGCTCAACTTCATCTATTCTCCATTTTTCATCAAAAGAACATGAAACAACAACCATTTCTCTCATTTCCATTCATGACCGAATGCTCACAACACAACCAAATATCAAAAATATGCTTCATGGGTTAAGGTAGAAACAAGAAAAACCCATGAAGATCAAAATAGAAGCAAAGCACCATGAACTTACCTTGGATTTTCTTCCCCAAGTGACCGAACATTCAAGAACTCTTTTCCTCTCCTTTCTCTTCCATTTTCGGCTACCATGGGATGGACAAAACTTTTCCTTCCCTTCCTTTTGTTGCTCTTATTATTCTAATTACCCAACAATTTATGACACAAAATGGCATATAATATTTGTGCCATACTCATGCCATAATTTCAAAAAAAAAAATTGCACATGTTGTCTACCACCAACATGATGGCCGACCACTACATGCAAAATGGGAGGTTTGACATGCAAATCCTCCTATTTTACACTACAAATTATTTGGCCACTACAATTTGGCCTATAGCATTTTCAGAAATTTTCACATAGGTCCTATTTCATAATTTTACTCTCAAATGACAAAATCAAAGCATGAAAATTTCACACATGCACTTTCACATATAATAAACACAGAATATAACATTTAATTATTTTTGTGACTCAGTTTTGTGATCTTGAAACCACTTTCCGACTAGGGCCAAATTAGGGTTGTCACAACTCCCCCCTTAGGAATTGCCGTCCCCGAAAATCTTACCAGAAGAAATAGTTTCCACTCTAAAAACGTTTTCGCCAAATTCTCGGAATCACAATTTTTCCATTCTTCACATATATCTCTTTTTACCAATAATCCAGAACTTTGGTCTACACCAACAGATCACATCATAGATATTTTAGTCACTTCATCAAATAAAACCTTGCACATGCAAACCCCATCTTACCAATCTTTTCTCGTCAGATGATAAATCATAATCCAATAAGATTTCTCTCTTAGAAAATAATAAAATTTTTGATTCAATTTGGATAGAAATTCTATCTCACAACCACTTCTATAATACCACTGATTTCTTTTATTCCATATACTTGTATAATCTATTACAACTCAAATAAACAAACATTTCACAATCGGAGTTTATATAAAGATCCTTTACATAACCTTTAACCCATCTGTATACTTATTCCATATCAGAACAATAATAACATCAACAGAAATCTTATATGTCCAGATATCCAAAATCAATTAACTGTTACTCTGAACTCATTTTGAACTATCACATTTCATATACTTTTATAAGATGGAATACCATTTAATAGAAATAGAAGAATAACATCGTATGAATTTACCCTCGAATTTATTCCGATCATACTACAATGAAATCTTATAATAATAACACTGATAAGGGGGTGGGGTCGTTAAGCCTCGAAACGAACCTTTATATTTGTATACAGAGATAACTTTATCACTCATCATAATATTACGCACATTGATTCAAACATTTCAAATTTCCAATTCGTTACAGATACAATTTCACATATCTCAATAATACACGCAACTTTATTTCAAGTGAATATTAGCAAAACATAAGTGAATTTATCACAATTCACACTTTCATTTCTCTTACTCAAATTACCAATAATGTCTTATCAAGTTTCCACATTTAGTATTGATCACTAGTCAATATTTATCAAATCGAAAAACATCTTACGGTTTTGAGTACATCGCTTACTTGATGCCATAGTCCAACTATGGTCTTATACTAGCTCTGCTCTGCCCGTGCTGATGCCTATTCCCGATAGGTCTTACACTAGCACTCACTGGGCTGTGCCGATGCCTATCCCAGATAGGTCTTACGCTTAGCACAAGTTGAGCTGATGCCACGTCCCCGATGGGTCTTACACTAGTTCATCTGTCTCATGTATTGCCATGGTCCAACCATGGTCTTTTCCGTCAATTCATTAGTGAACGATCGTACTCATTCCCTTTCAATTCCGTCATATCACAATATATCACAATCAATTCAATAGCATTTTTGGATCAATTAATAATAGCTCGGTTGGAACACATCATTACCTGAGCAAAACAATTTATAAGAGCCGGGAGATATCACACTATCACGCTTTACTTACGGCATGTATAGCTAGACTCTTAAACTTGCTATGTTAGTCCGAGAACCGACTAAACCATAGCTCTGATACCACTAAATGTAACACCCCTCGCCCGTATCCCTTACCGGAACAGGGTTTGAGGTGTTACCCGACTTAAAATCAATCAATCACACAAAAACCGTGCTGAAAAATTTCAATCAGTTTAAAACTTTTCTTTTCACATGCAATCTATCCCATATATGAGCTTACGAGGTCCGAAACATTAAAACCCTATACATGCCATAGACTCGAAATACTAGGATTTACTTACACCGATAACGTGAGCTCGACAGTGTGATAATATCTTCGGTGAACTCCAACCCGAGCAGCTAACTGAAGTCAACAATCTATAAAACAGAGAAATGTAACAACGGAGTAAGCTTCCATAAGCTTAGTAAGTCTTAAGCAATGCAAACAAATAAACGCAATTATACTTTGATTATTTAATTTCTTAAGAGGCCAAATTCTAGGGATATTGCCATCTGGCCGAATATACACAAGCACATAATGCACGTTCAGCATTCTTATCACACTTAATCTGAATTCATATAACATATTTTTATCAAATACCCTCACATACTTTCACACCCTGACCAGGTGTATCATGATCATAGGTATAGTTTTAACATTTATTCACGTACGTATCACATTACTCCCTTATGATACACTTCAAATCAAACTCACATATGAGTACATACTGTGTACCTGGCCCACTTTACGTATTAAATGTATTCATTTGACAATCTAGCAATAGGTACCTTAGTCATAGGCTTTTCTCAAATCACCGGCATTTCACCTGCTAGGCTCGAGGCCCGATATCATTTCACCGGCTTTATAGCCTGCTAGGCTCGAAAGCCCGAATAATATCTTACCGACATTATAGTCTGCTAAGCTCAAAGGCCCGAATAATCAAATCAACAAGTTCCATATAACATATTCATATCAATTGAGTACTAACATCATTCGAACGTATATATAATTATACATCTCAAACACTTTTCTTTCATCTCATTTTCACACTTAACATTTGATAGCTTATGAATAACATTTCACTCACATTCATTTCAAACTTATCATTCGATTATAAAAGCACATTGCATATTTACCAACATGTTATACTGGCGATTAGGCCATATAAGCATGATACAATACACTATCATTTCATCTTTAGCATTCGGCTAAACCCTTATCTTACAAGGAACACCGAATTCACATAACATATCATTTCACCGGCATTACGCCTGCTAGGCACAAAGGCCCGAATACACATCACCGGCACGAAGCCTGCTAGGCACGAAGGCCCGAATACACATCACCGGCACGAAGCCTGCTAGGCACGAAGGCCCGAATATAATACCAGCACTAGGCCTGTGGGATTTATCCCGGATATAATACCAGCACGAAGCCTGCGGGATTTAACCCAGATATTTTACCAGCACGAAGCCTGCGGGTCTTTAAGCCCGGATACACATCAAATATCATGCATATTTAATCATATATTAACACATCTCATTCAACATATCACATTTCCATTTCACCATTCAAACTTAACCCATAGTGACCATTCGACTATAAGTCATATGCATAAATTATTTATCACGCAACTTAGTTCAAGTAGAACCAAAAGGTCACGATTCATCTAATATATACATATTGCTCACTGATTCGCACACAACCTTTCAAATTAGCAATTATAAGATGGTTCCGCACATAGCCCATCCTTATCTATAATTTATGATGGTTTTACCCTTACTCACATATATGTCATAGGCATTTTTACCTATGCTTCTCAATTCACATTCATGATTCAATTCCAATCGATTTAACATGCCTAAGTACATATCGCATACCTGAATAATTTACTTTACAGAACGAATCCACATATCGTATTAGCCCATAGTCTTATAGCACCACACTTTTAATGGTTTACCTCATCGAAGTTCACATTTAATCACTTTAGTGTCAAGCCATATTCGGCTATCACGAAGGACTAATAATAATAATTTTATACACATCACGGTTTCCTTTAGGTATTTAATAATCACAAATCGTGATATCTCCACCAGTACATATACGGCATAGTTTATTCATTGTAACACTCATTTAGTGCATCAAATTTCCAAATCCAATTCAACTTAAGCATAATAGCCATAATCGGCTTATAGCCTTAAATCATTACATATTCGACACATTAACTAAATAAAATTTACATTCCCTTTACCATATTAATTTAACTCTTGGGCATATAAAAAGGAATCAAGCTTAAACACTTAAGAACTTACCTCGAATGTTGCCGAATGATTACAACGGCTATTCTATTACTTTCTCTTTTCTCTTATCTGAATTTGCCCCTTTATGCTCTTGAGCTTAAAATTTAAAGATTTTAAACTAGTCATTATTCGACTATTCAAGCATCACTTTCAAAATATAATATATATATTCAACTTTCACACCTACTGATCATAGTAAGCTTATAAGAAATCAATAAGCAACTCATTAACAAATTTTTGTCAATGTTTACCACATAATCATAATTTCACTGCAAGCTATCTTCCTGAGCAATAGTCACTAAATCATTTATAACTGGAGCTACGAAACTCCAAATCGAGTGCTGTTAATTTTATCTGAAAATAGACCCACATATATTTTACTCATAAAATTTTCAAGACTTTTGGTTTGGCCAATCAATACCAGATTTTTCTTAAAGTTTCCCTTATTTCACTGTTTGACTAATATGACCACTCTTCACTAGGAATCAAATTTCTCATTGTAAAAAATTCAAAATATGTTCTCGTTTATTTCATTTAAAACTAGACTCATTAAGGAGTCTAATAATATAAACTTCATCTTATAACCATTTTTTTATAATTTATAATGATTTTATAAAAATAGAATAGAGGATCTAGAAGTCATTCTGACCCTGTCCCACATCACTTCAAATATCTCATCATCGAAAATTATTTTGCTTACACGGTTTCTTTTATAAGAAACTAGACTCATTAAGATTTAATTACATAAATTATTCAGCTTCTAACTCATCTTTCACAATTTATGGTCATTTTCCAAAATCACGTTATTGCTGCTGTCCCAAGCAGATTTATTACCAATTCACTCTTTCACACATACCTTGCATGCATGTTATTTAAACATGCATATCACAAATCAATCATCACATACCTATAACTTCACTTAAGCATAATCTTCCTTTCATCATTTTAAAGCACAACATTATTCAATATTATCCAAGTTTACATTCGGCCATAATACACACAACATGTTAGCCGATTTTTCCCCTTAGCATCTAAGGCACATGCATGCTCATTTGCTTGGCTCAACTTCATCTATTCTCCATTTTTCATCAAAAGAACATGAAACAACAACCATTTCTCTCATTTCCATTTATGACCGAATGCTCACAACACAACCAAATATCAAAAATATGCTTCATGGGTTAAGGTAGAAACAAGAAAAACCCATGAAGATCAAAATAGAAGCAAAGCACCATGAACTTACCTTGGATTTTCTTCCCCAAATGACCGAACATTCAAGAACTCTTTTCCTCTCCTTTCTCTTCCATTTTCGGCTACCATGAACAAGGATGGACAAAACTTTTCCTTCCCTTCCTTTTGTTACTCTTATTATTCTAATTACCCAACAATTTATGACACAAAATGGCATATAATATTTGTGTCATACTCATGCCATAATTTCAATAAAAATTTGCACATGTTGTCTACCACCAACACGATGGCCGGCCACTACATGTAAAATGGGAGGTTTGACATGCAAATCCTCCTATTTTACACTACAAATTATTTGGCCACTACAATTTGGCCTATAGCATTTTCAGAAATTTTCACATAGGTCCTATTTCATAATTTTACTCTCAAATGACAAAATCAAAGCATGAAATTTTCACACATGCACTTTCACATATAATAAACACAGAATATAACATTTAATTATTTTTGTGACTCGGTTTTGTGATCTCAAAACCACTTTCTGACTAGGGCCAAATTAGGGTTGTCACAGATATGTAGTCTATTTGGTTATAATATGCAAAAGTGCAGAAATATTGAATTAATATGTTACTATTCAGCTAACAAAATAGATGTTTTGACATATGCTTGGTATATGTTATCTAATGATAAATGCTTGGCTAATAGTTGATCATTCAATACCATAAAGGTGAAAGTCTTTTGATTCAAACATAGATTCGATGAAGCAGGTGTAATATGACTTCGATATATGTTAGGAATTTGAATGGCATGTAATGTAGCTTAAAAAAATGGTACGTGTTCAATTTAGTCCCAAACTTTTTCTAATGCTTGTTTAAGGTCTCGTTGACCTAAGGAAGGGACTTTATGATGATGTTTAACTATGATATGATGATGTATGATTTATGATTGCAAAATGATCGTGGAATGTTTCGATATGTCCGATAATGCCTCTTAACCCTAATTTTGTGTCAGATATGGGTTAGGGGTGTTACATTTGGTTGGTATCAGAGTTATGGTTTAGTTGGTTCTAGGACTACCATAGCGCATGTGAGTCTAGCTATACATGCCACATTTAACCTGCGATAGTGTGATATCTCCCAACTCTGACGTAAATTGTTTTGATGAGACAGATAAGTTTTTCAATCGAGCTAATTCTGATAGTACGGAATGTGTATTCAAATGTTTGAATAGAATGTGTTGATTATGAGTTGAAACTCATAAAGGTATGGATCAAAGAGTATGACATTTTGTTATTGATAAATATTATAATTATATGAGCATATGAGATATGATATTTGAGTTATGATTGCTATCTAAAATGCTTTGATTGTGAATTAGTAATTTGAGTTGGCATATGAATAATGTGTTAAGAACAAAACTGGTTAAAAGCAAAAGTTTATTAAATGATTTGAGAATGTGAAATTAGTAATGAACTGGCTATTTTTGATAGTGTAACACCCCTAACCCGTATCCGTCTCCGGAATAGGGTTACGAGGTATTACTGAATGAGACACAACTTCCGGACATTCATGGATACACATAGGAATTAATCATTTAAATTCACCACATATGAACATATACTAAACCAAATCAAAACATTACAAGTTACACGTAAATCAATAAACATTCAATCATAAATCATTATCAACTGGCAGAATATAAGCATATGAATTAAACAACTCATTACTTATTATTCAAGACCAAATATACCTGCAACCTTATTATAAGTTTTGACTAAACCAAGCTTACTTATTTGATATTACATTAATACACACAAAATGTCATATAACATTTACTTAATAATTAAAGCATAATAACAAAGCCACATACTAAACTTGCATCAAACCATCTTGTTTATTAAAAGCATAAGTTACTATTCATATGGTCAATTTCTAAAGCTTTAGCCGAATATTAAACATGCTAAATACTTATGCTTATTTTTAATGTCTACTTCCATTATACTCTATTACTATGCACACATGAAACATTTCAAAGAACTAAACAATAAATCAAACATATTTTACCTTTCACATCAACGCATCAATAATAATATTTATGCATAATACATAGCAGCTATTTGTCTAACACTTTAACATACCAAAACCGAATTTTAACATGCTAATATTACTTATCATGCAAAGTAACAAAGGTCATATTCAAGACTAATTCAATGATCACATATTCGGCTAAGTACTTAAATATACATATAGCCAAAATTTATGTCATGTCAAACATATTACAAATATATCTCAACTAATGTATAATTATTAAATCAATACATAACTGAATACAAAAAAACATATTTGTATGATGAATTAATCTTATGAGCCAAAACAACCCACTTTCAAATCACAAATACATGTTACACAATTATCTAACATTAAGCGAAAGCTAATTCACCTTATTTGCCGAACCAAAACATGGTCATTCCACAAGCTATTCATTATACTTAAAAATCTCATTTACAACCAATGATCAAAAACATATAAATATTATCCATATATACTTTATTACATAACTGAATACCAATACTTCAAATGTAACGACCCGAATTTTAAGGTTATCAGAAAAATGTATTTTCGGGTCTCCGTTTCTGAAAAAAATGAATTAGTAAATAATTATTAAAAATATTTATGAAGTTAGTCGAGTGGTTAATTAGAGCTTAATGAAGTAAATTTAGCTTAATTAAGGATAAATGGATAAAATGATTAAATTGAATAAAGCGTGAAAGTTTAATTATAGAATAAAGAAAATTGAGGGGATTAAATAAGCAAATAAGCCAAAGTGAGTGCCAAGTGTGTGATAAAAATAAAATACATGTGTGATAAATAATGTACATACATTTGTAATACATGTATGTATTTACTTATTATTTAAGTAAGTATTAATGTATTTATTATTATTAAATTGATATTATATGGTAAATAAATAAAAGAAAGACAAGTGTATGAAAATGATTTGATATAAGTGTATAAATAAAAATATACACATTTGTAATACAAGTATTTGATAATAAATAGATATTTATTTAAATATTAAATTTTTTCTATAATTATTAATTAATATTAATATTATATTATATTATGAAATAAATTAAAATAGTGACAAATGTGTGGTGATTATAAAATACATGTAACATCCTGATTTTCGGGTTTTTCGTGATTCTCGAGATTTTGGTAAAGTTTTTTTAAAATTTGATATTTGGTTGTGAAATTCATAATGGGAATGTGTAAATGGGCTTATGGAAGGCCCATGTGATGGCCAAAAGCCGGTAGAATTTTTGAATTTTGGACTTAAGAAGTTAGGGGCTTTGGATAGGTGGCCTTCTTAGAAATTGTGGGTAAAAAGTATCACAAAAGAGCCTCTGGTAAAGTGGCTAAGTGACGCCACTAAGGAACTAAAGAGGTGGCGTGCAAGTGGTTGGGGGAAGCCTGGGTTCGATTCCATGTGATGGCAAATGTGATGTTATTTTTATGCTTTGAGCTTGCAGGAATTGTAGCCGAATGGAACTCTGTGGGAGAGAGTTTGAATCAGTCAAACGCTTGGATTAAGGAGTGATAAGGGGAGAGATTTTAGGGATTTGAGAGGGAGATAGAGTTAGCCGAATAGAGGGGATTAGAGAGGGGATTTCGGCAGAGGGGTATTAGGTTAGTATTTTCATCATTAGGGACTTAGGTTGTGCCGTTTTCTTCTTTAGGATTAGTCTTTTCTTTTCTTTTTTCTTCTCTAGCCGAACCTACCACCCTTCCATTCATCATTCCTTCCTTTTCTTCTTCCAAAACCAGCCCACTACTCCCTTCCGTTCATCTACTACTTCTTTCCTTACCTCTACTTCTGCCGAAAAGCCGCAAAAGTCGAACCTGTGAAGCTTGGTGGTGTCGATTCTTTATTGACCAGCAACCCTCTTTTTCCCTTCACTTTTTGGTGGCCAATCCATTTATCTTCTAAGCTTTAAATGGTTCAAGAAGGGAAACTGTGGTAAGTATTCGTACTCTAAATCGATTCAGTAGTAACTGTTGACAAAAGCCAAAACCCCTATAGTTTAGGGAGGTGGTCGATTAGAGATATAAGCCTTATTGGGCTTCTTCATTTGATTTTTATGGTTTGTATAGTGGAATAGTTACGTTGGAAGAGCAGCAAGGCGTGGGGTGTCGATTTGGATAAGCTTGGATCATATCATCAGACCCTGTGAAGGTAAGTAAACTATGGCCATTAAGGGTCTTTGGCCGAATGTGGTAAGGTAGATTTTGGGTTTGATAAGTATGATTTGTACACTAAAAGTGGAGGTGGATAATTGTAGGTTGCCGTGGGAGACTTCGTTGGTGAACGTCACAAAGCAGGTGTGTAACGAACCCTCTTTCGTAGCTTAAATCGATATATGCCGAAAAGCTGAAATGTCGAAATTCTAGCATTTTGAGGACTCGTGGGCACGCGAACGCTCATAGGTTAGTTGGATTCGCTAAGATCGATGATCAGGATTGTTGGAACAGGTAAGGGCACGATTTTGTGCACGATGGTGAGATGGGCCTCAAAGGGCTGAAATCGGGCCCAATGGGCTTCCGGGCCCATTTGGGGTAAATTTGATAGAAAATGAAACTTGGATATACTACTTGTTAAATGAGTGGATCAGATGTAAAATTTGGGTTATGAGGGCTTAAAGGGCTAGATCGACATTCGTAGGGCCCATTAGGGGTTTTGGGCCCAAAAGCCCGAATTTGATAAAGTGCGTTAAAATCATTGTTTAAACACTTGGAGTTATTGATAATTGTTAATGAACATGGAAAACCCTAATATTTTGGAAAAATTACGAAATTACCCTTATAATGTGAAAATGACCTTTTTGCCCCTAGGTGAAAATGACTATTATACCCCTAGGGTTATGTTATAATTGAGATGCATAATATGCCATGATATGCACATGATATGCCATGATATATACATATATGCATGGGTTGGGTTTTATATGAATGGAGGAAGTGCAAAAGGGCTTTGCCCCAGTTATTAAAAGAGGCTAGGCCTCTAGTTATATGATAAAGCAGCTATGCTGCCAGTGGAGAGTTTGGTCGGGTGGGTTGAGTTATTCCCCACATGGAGAGCTGGGTTGGTACGGGTGGAGAGTAGTGGTTGGTGGGTTGAGTAGTCTCCCCAAACGGGCTTGCATACATCCATTAATAGTGCATATGGTATTGATTTGGGCCTATGGGCCATACCGTTTACAGTAAAGGCTTCGGCCCAGTGATATGAATAATGAAAAGGCTTCGGCCCAATATATGCTGAGATTGAATTTGGGCTTAGGCCCAGCAGGCTGATATTGTTTTGGGCTCCGAAAGGGGCTTGTTGTACGCTGAGTTTCCAAACTCACCCCCTTCCTTAACCTTGTAGGTGAGCCTTGATTTGGGGACTTGGAGCCGGAGGGGATTCAGAATGGCCACGGTGATCGCTATTGGACTTTAAAATAAGTATCTGGTTTTCTCTAGTTTATCTTATTTAATATTTATTTTTGGGTTGTAATAAGGCCATTTTAACTTTATTCTTTTTCTGAGATTATTTTATTTTTCAATAACTTTAAATTTTACTGATGACAATACAAATGGGCTAGACTTAGGGCACGTTTTCAAAATGATCCTCATTTTCAAAATAACGCAACATCACGATTTTTCGGTTTATCAAAGATATCCACTCAAATAAATTTCAACTCGTTATATCCAAGTGTGGCAATGGTTGTGGGCATGTCTAGGATTGGATCCAACCGAAGAGCTTGGTACTTAAGTAGCCTTCATGGCTCGCCTCCTCTGTTTTGGATACCTACCTGGTGCACAGCTTTCATTCACTTGGTTAAACGTAACAAATACGGTTTATTAGAACACTAAAACGAAAACGGGGACTTTTAACTTCAATGTGGCACGCCGGATTCGGCCATAACGTCTAGGCCGGGTTTGGGGTGTTACAATACATGTGTAATAAATTGAATACATATATTTGTAATATGTATATTTAATTATTAGTAGATATTTATTATTTATAAAATATATTTATTAATTAAATATTTATATTATAAGATTTTTATGTAATAAATATATTAAATTATGACAAGTGTGTGGATAATAAATGGATACAAATGTAAAATAAATATTTGATATTAATTAGATATTTATTAAGTTAACATATTATATATATAAAGTAAAACAAAAGAAAAAGAAATGAAAACAAAAAGATAGAAAAGAAACAGAATGAAACGAAACAGAGAGCAAGGAAGGAAAGAAAAGAAAGAAAGGGAGAAAAGGGAAATTTGAGATTTCAAGGTTTGAAAGTTTAATTGGTAAGTCAATTTAGCCCTTTTTACTTAATTTTGATGTTTTAGAAGCTTTGGAACAAGATTTTGATGAAATTAAGTTGATATTTTGAAAGTTATTAGATTTTTAGATAATGTTCATGTTGAGTAAATTGATGAATTACGGGCTAAATTGATAGAAATTCAAGTTAGAAATGAAATAAGGATTGAATTGTAAAGTGATTCATAAGTTTTATGCTTTAAGGACTAAATTGAAAGAATTTCAAAATTATGGTTTTATGATGAAAAATAGATAATTATGTCTAAGTTTGGTTAAAAATTGAGTAGAAATAAAGTATGAATTAAGATAGAAAAGTAAGTGAATTTAGTTAGGATTAAATTGAAATTAAAAGTAGAAAATCAACATTTTGTACTAAGACTATTTTGGATAGCAGCAGTAGTCTAAGTTTGAAAAATCACCAAAAATTTTATAAATTGAATTAGAGGATGAATAAAATATATAATTAAATCTTATTGAGTCTAGTTTCTTATAGAAGAAACAGTATAAGCAATTGAATTGTAAATTATGAGATATTATGAATTTTGTGAGACAAGGTCAGAATGAATTCGGGTTCCTCTGTTCTGACTTTGGAAAATCACCAAAAATTGGAGAAATATAATTAGAGGCTTAAAGTTATATGTTTAGAATCCCTAATGAGTATATTTTCATTAGAAATCAATGGGAATATTATCCGAGTTCTGTACTGTGAGATAATTAATTTTTAGTGAAGAAGGGTCGAAATTATCAGACAGCAGAATAGGGGTGAATTTAAAGAATAAACTGTACTTAATGGTAAGAAGATTTGTGAGTCTAGTTTCAGGAAAAATTAGCAGATCTTAATTTAGAATTCTGTAACTCAAGATATAAATTAGTAATGTATTAATGATTATGAATTGTATTAATTTCGTAGTCAATGTGGTACCGGAAATCTCGGCTAAGAAAGGACAAGACAAAGTCAACGGGAGTTAGCTCGAAAATTGCGGTTTGTATTTCTATAACCCGAACTTAATATTTAATTATTGAATTTATTATTTATTATGTATGGTAGGTGCATTGATTAAATTATTTGAAATAAAATGAATATTAATTGAAATTGAAAGGTGAATTTAATTAATAATTGTTGTATTTTAATTGAATGTTATGGTAAATAATTAAAGTATGAATTATTGGTATTGTGTTTTTATTGAAATGATTTGATTTGAAAATGTGGTCAAATAATTCTGAACATGTGTTTATTGTGAAATTGAATATTTATTAGTGAAAAGTGAATGGAATTATATTGAATTGAAAAAAAAATATAATTAATTAATTAAAATATGAATTAATTGAAAACTGAAAAGTGAATTAAATACCCTATTAACTAGTCGGGCTAGTCGGATATAGTTGGCATGCCATAGGATATGAAAGAGTACGGGTTTTTTCCGGCTTACTGATCAGACACTTATGTGCCGACTACTGTTACTGTTACCGTTACTATTACTGATTCGGCACTTTGTGTGTCGGATATTGTTACCGTTACTGTTACTGTTTCGGATTTGTTCCAATGAGGTACTCTGTGTACCGTATTGTTACTGTTCCGGATTTATTCCGATGAGGTACTCTGTGTACCATATTGCTACTGTTACTGTTACTGTTCCGGCTTGGGCCGATAAGGCACTATGTGCCGTACTGGTGTGTTGGTTGGATCCGTGTATCCGTCTGAGTTCGAGTCATGTTAATAGGGGTAAATAAAGGAACTGGAAAGATCGACTGTTACTGAATAATTTAATTGTTACTGAATAACTTATTATTATTGAATAATTGATTGTTACCGAATAACTGACTGTTACTAAATAAATAATCGTTCTGATTGACTGGTTGTTAATGAATATTACTGATTGATTAATTGCTATTGAAAAATAATAAATGATTTTGAATTTAAAGTAGACCAAAACATTGGTTGGAAAGTGAATGTTTGAATACTCATTGAGTTTGAATAGTTCAATATATAAAAATTAATATGTTTTATAATTGTTTAAGTGTTCGGATTATAGAAATACCACTGAGTGTATACTCAACGTATGGTTTGTTTCCGTGCGCAGGTTAAGGTTAGACCGTTGAATCAGCATCCCAGGTCGATCCCGAATCCAATGAGGTAAAGTATGTTGAGTATTGCTAATGGCATGTACCTAGGATGTCTTATGAGAGTCATTTAGGTTGTGAAAGTATTGATAAAATAAGTAAATTATGGTTGGCAATGGTATATAGTATGGATTTGAAATTTGAAAGAAAATTCATAATAATTCAAAATTAGTTTCGAATTGATTTTACTGTTCATATTAGACCGCGAGGGCCCATTAAAGGGACGACATCTTAAAATTATGATGAGTCTGAACATTTATATTTAATTAATGTCTGTATTGTAATGTACTGACTGGTAATATCTCGTAACCCTATTTCGACGACAGTATAGGGTTAGGGGACGTTACAGTAATGGTATCAGAGCTATCAAGTTTAGCCAATTCTCAGACTAAATCGAGCTCGAAATTGAGTTTAGAGGTATATGCCATAATTGAGTTGAAATTGAATCGGGATCGGATGCTGATATATTTGTTTGTCTCTGTTTTGTAGTGAAAATGTTAGACAAAAATATTGATAGTATTGATCTTGAAATGTATACTGAAAACGAAAAACCTCGTGAATTAGATAAAAACTGAATTGACAACACTGAGTAATAACTTAATGAGTAATTAACCACTGAGTGTCCACTGAGTGTTGAATAATATAATAATAGAGAAAGAGATAATATGTAACTGTTTAGAATTATAACCGATGCTCTTCAGTGAATAGAAGAAACTGTATCTGTTATGATATTTGCCCCTCCTGTTTCTCAATCGATTCCTGAAGTGCTTCAAGGTACAGAATTTGTCTGAACGGGTAAGATATCGGCTATTAATAATCTGTACATATAGTGTGGAAGAATTGAAAATTATAGCTGAAAATGATTTTGAAAGAAATGAAATCTGGTTAGAGAATATTATCAGGGCTACAAATGAATTGTTTTGTTCGCCGAATAAATGTTAGGAAGGTACGGTATTTCTACTAAAAGATTCAATTTATTACTGGTGGAAAATATTGATTTACGACTATGAAAGGGTTATTTGAAATTTTCTGAAATGAGTCCTGAAAGAAATATACGTATATCAGTCAGAGATTTCTTGATCAGGGATGCAAAGGGATTCTTGAAGCTTAAATAGGGTCATATGATTCTAACTGAGTATGAAGGGAATTTTTTTAATTAAATAAGTATATCAGAGGGTATATTCCAATAGAAACTATAATGTACAAGTGGTTTGAAGATGGTTTAAATGAAGACATAAAGCTGAAGAATGTAGAATAAAGAGTGGAATATGTGATTAGATATGATTCTTCTGAATATTATTTTAGTGATTGCTAGAAGAAAGTTGAAAAGATATTATTCAGAATTCAAGACCAGTAACACAGCTATCAGAGGCAGATTACTCTGTAACTCCGGAAATACGGGTGATTGTCGAAGTGTGATAAAAGACTTCACTGAAAAATATGGAGCATGAACATCAGCCACAGCATATGTTAATCGTATAAAAGAATATATTTCTCTGTCGGATGTCATTACAGCATCCATTAAAGATTTGCCTGTTGAGTTCGCTGAATTTTTGGTTGAAGTATCAAATTTTCAGGTCAGTATTTATTGATTAATAGAATCTCCATGAACTATCTGATAATGATACTAAGGTACTGTTTTCTGATCGATTTGATGTTATTATTGTTCGATGTGATTCTGAGAATGGAATGGTTAATTTTGCACGATGTTTGTGATAAATTATAAGCAGAAGTATAATATGTTGCAAGATCAGGATGATGAAATGTTTTGTTTTGAACAAGAGAAGATTGAATGATTTGTTTATTGTGATATTAATTATGTCAACATAGAAGTGTGCCAGAAAAAGGTTCATGGTATTTACCTTGTTTATGTATTGAATATTAAAGTATTTAAGTTAAGGTTTAAATCAGTGGCAATAGTGCGAGAGAATTCTGATGTGTTTCCAAAAGAGTTTCCTGAACTACTGTTGATTGAAGAAGTTGAATGTGCTATAGATTTTGTGACTGAGATGATAGTGAAAAATATATTTGAAATCAGAGGTTTTCTAAAACTAGTCAGTTATTACAGAAAGATGTGGAATTAGACTGATCTGATAGACGTTAGTAAGGTTCTGATTAGTTGAAAGCTCAGTTAACTGAAGTACTAGTTCCGGTTCAGTCTGAAATCCGGTAAAGAAACTTGTGATTTACAGGGATAACAGTGTTTTCATGCAAAAAAAAAGTAAACTAATGGTTTATGTTACGAAATGTTAGAATCACATGGGAAGAATTATTTGATACCTGATTCGGAAGTGGTAGTTATTGTTCTTGCATTAAAAGATCAAGATATGATAATTAATTATCATCCGAGAAAGACAAATGAATGTATGTATATTCAGAACTGAAAGCTTTGTTTTGTGTTATGAGCTATGAACATCTGACTGTTATCATCTGAAGATGGATCAATTTTGGTAGAGATAAAGGTTAAACCGATTTCTTTATAGCAGATCTGCGAAGCTCAGAAATGTGGTAATAAGTTATCGGTTAAATGGGTATAGTGTACAGATGATTTCTGACTAAACATTTCGGATTGGATATGATGGTTGTTTGCAATTTAGAAATAAAAGCTTAACAGAGGGATTCAGAACTTATACAGGAGAATTTACGTGAAATTAGAGTAGTACTATGTCTATGCATTCTGGAAGAATAAGATGTACAGTGATTTGAGACAGATGTGTTGAAGACTGGGAAAAGAAAAAAAATACTTTGAAATTGTATGTAAATGTTTATATCAGATACAGATACCTTCAGAACTGTTACAACTAGAAAGGATATCAAAATCGAAATGGGATATAATTTCTATGGGTTTTGAATTGGAATTATCTCGATCTTCAAAAAAAGAAAGACAGTATTTGAATAATCGTCGAAGGTATGGCAAAGTCTGCATATTCTATTCAAGTATGAATACATTTCTTACTTAATAATTGTCTAAAATATAGGTTTCTAAGATTATCAGATTACATGGTATGGTGGTTTCTATTATTTCTGATTGAGATACGTGGTTTATACTCTAATTATAAAACAAGTATAAGAAGTTCTGGGTACGTGATAACAATTTTTAGCACTGTATGAAGTTCTGAATGATTATGAATATAAAACTGCATGGGATCTGATTGAATACTATGAGAAAAGATATACGGAGATGGTTGATTCGTGAAACTAAAGAAAAATGAAAATAATTCGAGATAGTTTAAAAACAGTATTTGATTGTCGAAAATTCTATATGGAAATTGAACGAAAATGATTCGAGATAGACTGAAAGCAGTTTTGTCAGTCAGAAATTATATATAGACTTGAAACGTTGGGATATTGAGTATTTTGTTAGTGATATGGTATTTCTTAGAGATTCACCTTGGAAGAAAATTTTGAAGATCGGGTTGAAAGAGAAATTAAGTTCTTATTCTGTTGGGCTATGTGAAGTTGTAGAAAAGTCGAACTGGTAAAATATTGTTTGGTTTTGCTTCTGAAGTTAGAGAAAGTTTATGATAATTTTTCATGATTTGAAGCTCAGAAGATGATATAGATCAGATCTCTTGCATGTTATATCGACAAAGGATATTGAGATTTGATGTAATCTATAGTATGAAAAAGAGCTGGTTGAGATACTAGCCTGAGCGGTAATGTCATAATATTGAGGAAGCAATACGGGAACCGAGAGAAACAGCGAGATCTTTGTATTTATACCCCCACCTCTCTCAGGTAAATTTCGAGGACAAAATTTATAAAAGGGGGGAGAAATGTAACGACTCGAATTTTAAGGTTATAAAAAAAATGTATTTTCGGGTTTCCGTTTCTAAAAAAAATGGATTAGTAAATAATTATTAAAAATATTTATGAAGTTAGTCGAGTGGTTAATTAGAGTTTAATGAAGTAAATTTAGCTTAATTAAGGATAAATGGATAAAATGATTAAATTGAATGAAGTGTGAAAGTTTAATTATAGAATAAAGAAAATTGAGGGGATTAAATAAGCAAATAAGCCAAAGTGAATACCAGGTGTGTGATAAAAATAAAATACATGTGTGATAAATAATGTACATACATTTGTAATACATGTATGTATTTACTTATTATTTAAGTAAGTATTAATGTATTTATTATTTTTAAATTGATATTATATGGTAAATAAATAAAAGAAAGACAAGTGTATGAAAATGATTTGATATAACTGTATAAATAAAAATATACACATTTGTAATACAAGTATTTGATAATAAATAGATATTTATTTAAATATTAAATTATTGCTATAATTATTAATTAATATTAATATTATATTATATTATGAAATAAATTAAAATAGTGACAAATGTGTGGTAATTATAAAATACATGTGTAATAAATTGAATACATACATTTGTAATATGTATATTTAATTATTAGTAGATATTTATTATTTATAAAAGATATTTATTAATTAAATATTTATATTATAAGATTTTTATGTAATAAATATATTAAATTATGACAAGTGTGTGGATAATAAATGGATACAAATGTAAAATAAATATTTGATATTAATTAGATATTTATTAAGTTAACATATTATATATATATAAAGTAAAACAAAAGAAAAAGAAATGAAAAAAAAGATAGAAAAGAAACAGAATGAAACGAAACAGAGAGCAAGGAAGGAAAGAAAAGAAAGAAAGGGAGAAAAGGAAAATTTGAGATTTCAAGGTTTGAAAGTTTAATTGGTAAGTCAATTTAGCCCTTTTTACTTAATTTTGATGTTTTAGAAGCTTTGGAACAAGATTTTGATGAAATTAAGTTGATATTTTGAAAGTTATTAGATTTCTAGATAATGTTCATGTTGAGTAAAATGATGAATTACGGGCTAATTTGATAGAAATTCAAGTTAGAAATGATGAATTTGAAATTTGAAAGAAAAATTCGTAGTAATTCAAAATTAGTTTTGAATTGATTTTACTGTTCATATTAGACCGCGAAGGCCCATTAAAGGGACTACATCTTAAAATTTGATGAGTCTGAACGTTTATATTTAATTAATGTTTGTATTGTACTGTACTGACTGGTAATGTCTCGTAACCCTGTTCCGGCGACGGTATGGGGTTAGGGGACGTTACATCAAATCATAGCCATTTACCTAATACATCCCACTTATATATCATGCATTTCACTCAACAATAATATTCAACCACAATTTCACATCATACGAAATATATACCATACACATATACTTTAACATAACTTCATCACCATTAGAAAATATATCAACCATGATTCACATATAAATATATAATGGCCAAAACGTCAAAACCACAACCAAACATAACCATAATTTGTTCAAACCTTGAAATCGAACTTAACAAAATAAACAAGCCATTTTCGCATGGCTTATATATATACACATACCAAAATCAAACATATCCAAATAAATCTAGCCTATACATGCCATAGGTTCAAATTCAAACTTATAAGGTACCGAAAAGAGTCGGTAGTGGGATAAACTTCGCTGACGATCCCCGACCTCATAACTTGACTCTAAAATCTATAAAACAGAGGCAAACATACACACACAGTAAGCTATCATAGCTTAGCAAGTCATAAGCAAATAAATAACTCAAAGACAATATTAACTCAATTAACCAAACCAATTCATGCTATCATAATCACATTTAATTTCAAGCTTACAATTTCATATACAACATATACTTTCATATATAAATTTTACCTTGGCCTAATATACATATATCTATTATCAAAGTAATATTCAATTTCAAAACCATGGTACCATTACATAACCGAATATATATACAATCATAAGCATATACTTTTGAATCAAACTTTAATATCACATACTTATACATAACATGTGGCCGAATATACTTCACAAATACACATATATTTACATTAGCATCATGTATAATTTGCATCACATATCAAATAACTATCTTACCTTATTTCCAAATAAGTAATCAACTATCTCATACCTGATCACTTTAGCTCGATTTATACATTCGATCACAACTTATCATTGCCCGCTGAACCATTCAGAATTGAATAGGATACTCGGATAATCACACATATCGTACAATGCCAATGTCCCAGACGTGGTCTTACATGTAATCACATATCGATGCCAATGTACTAGACGTGGTCTTACTCAAACATATATCGGAATCACATATCGATGCCAACATATTAAACGTGCTCTTACTCACACACATATATCGGAATCACATATCGATGCCAACATATTAAACATGGTCTTACTCACACACATATATCAGAATCAGATATCAATGCCAACGTATTAAACGTGTAACGCCCCAAAATCCTAAATAATTATTTTCGTATGTTTGTGACACAACTATGTATCTACTTCAGTGGTTAAGTGTCCTGGGAAGAGTCTAAGAAGTCTTGGGTTCAAGTCTTGGCTTAAGCAAAAGTTTTATTTTTAGAAGAATAAACCCTGTCTCTAGTCAGTAGGTCTTTTAAATTAATGTGTTTATAACATGATAGAATGGGCTGCTGGTCTAGAGGATAAGTGGCGTGTGGTAGTTACTTGAGGTTTGAGGTTCGAATCCTGGTAGGCACAGTGGGGTGTTTATTTTGCTGTTGTGCCGTGTAAGAGGTTGAATGTTAGTGGAACTCTGATGCTAGTGGGCGGTTGGAGTGTTTGAAGGGTGTGGGGATTGTGTAGCTGAATTTTGGAAGGATATTGTAGAGGAAATTATGGGAAGTGAAGGGACAGGAAGTAGTGTACCGAATTTGAACTGTGGCACTCTAGACTTTCGGCTTTGGTGAGTTTGAGTACTCTATTTCGGGTTTTGTAAACATTTTGGTTCTTTTCTTTTGTTCTCTGGAGGCCGAATAGTGCTAGGAAAATCTGATAGTTGTAACACCCCTACCAGTATCCAACGCCGGGACAGGATGCGAGGCATTACCGGACTTTAACGCAAACCATCATGCAATCCGAGCTATAAAGTTTCGTTCCAAATTAAAACCAATCGAATATATTCATAGTGTCCCTATTATGGGCCTACGAGGCCCATAACATGCATTTAAAATGGTCCGGCACTAAACCAAGAACTTTGAAAAGTTCTCGGAAAACTTAGAAATTTTTCTCATAAAATAGGGTCACACGACCGTGTGAACACAAGAGCACGCCCGTGTGTCATCAACACGCCCGTGTCCTCAGGCCGTGTAACTCTCTGTTTATGACGTCAGCACACAATTTGAACCACACAGCCAGGCCACACGCCCAGGTCACTAGGTCGTGTCCTTCACACGGATGAGACACACGGTCGTGTCTCAACCCGTGTGGCCAACATTTAGGCTATTTTCCAAGCCTTCATGTTACCCACAATCCCTTACATCTTTATACACATCAGAAACACAATTCATAGCAACATTTTAATGATTAAAACACTCTTTATTAAGACACAACATGATGTTTTTGAGGCCTCATACACGTTTTACATATTCTCACATTATACTGATTCTAGACATACCAAATCTCATTTATTTGACCAAGTCAAATACTTTACCACTTATTCTCTTATACCATGATTATCAACTTATCCATCCAGCATTCACGTTTAAGGCATTATTATCTTACTTGCCTTATTATACATTAACCATGGTCATGACCACTTCGAATGGTCATGAAGTATTCATCACACATGCATGTTACAACTCCAATTATGCATGGCCAACCATCATGCTCACATCATTTAATCACAAACATTATGACATAGCATGGATAGATAGATTTACAAACCATAGTCAATATGAGCCACACCCTATGGCCATATACAAATAAATCAAAATAAGCCAATACATTTGGCCAAATCATAGAACACATATCATAAAAACTCATCCCCATACATGCCACTCACTTGAAACTTCTCAACCTATGTATCAATATCCCAAGGTGATAGCTTGGTAGTGTGATGTTGTCTCTGACGTTCTCCAACCCCGAGCTGACCTGACTACACTAAAAGAAATGGAAAGGAGGGAGTAAGCTTTACGCTTAGTGAGCTCGCATGAAAATAATAAGCAAGGAATTAATATGCTATTTCAGTTTCTCTCTATTTATTCAAAATCCAGTCAAGCTGTTTTCTTGAGTCACAGTCACTAAATCATTTATATCTGGAGCTATGGAACTCCAAATTAAGATCCATTAATTTTTACAAAAACTAGACTCACATATATGTTTATCATAAAATCTTAGCTCGGGAAACAAAAGAGTTAAGAAATAAAAAGGTAGTTTTAGTAAAAGTTCTTTGGCAACAACATGATATTGAATAAGCTACTTGGGAACCGGAGGACTCTATGAGGAAGCATTACCTGAATCTTTTTACTAGTAAGATTTTTGAGGACGTAAATCCTTAAGGGGGGAGAGTTGTAACAAACCACTTTTAGTGAAATTGGAATAGTGGTTTCGGGACCACAAATTTGACCCAAAAATAAAATTTATTTTTATTTTATTAGGTGGCCTGTATTATGATAGACATGCCGTGTGAAAATTTTGATATGAAAATTTTATCAATTAAGTGTTTAATTACGAGAAGGACTAAATAGCATGAAATGCGAAAGTTGAATTCTAGTAACTATAAGGATTAAATATAAATGGAATTTAACACTAGAGGTCCTTATATGGTAATTAGATCATTAAAGAAAAGTACGTTGATTTTTGGTGACTCGTCCATGGAAATTTAGAAAAAAGGGCAAGGACTAAATTAGGATTTGAAAAATAAGTAATTAATTAAAATATGAAAAGAAAATATCATCTTATTTTCTCATCTTCTTCAACCTAAAATACATGGAAACCCTAGGAGATAGAGAAGAAACTTTCATGGCCTAATTGGGTAAGTTCCCTTGTCCTGTTTTTAGTAATTTTGATATTTTTGAAATCGAGATAGCTTAAACTATCTATTTGCGGGATTAATTTGAAAAGTTATCAAAGTATGAAAAATGGGTCATCGATGTATATGCCGAAAATTAGAAATTTATGGTAGAAAATGAAAGGTTCTTGATAGATAAATAACTTTTACAAAGTGATTTTTGATGAAAAATGATATAAAGACTAAAATGTAAACTTGTGAAATTGAAGAAAAGTTCTAAATTTTTATGAATACATGTGCTTTAAATTTTCTAATGGGATTTTGGTTAGGCTTGGAATAGGGAGTAAATTGCACAAGTTTCATTTTTTGAGCCTAAGGACGAAATTGGAATTTATGAAAAAGTTAGAGGCAAAATGGTAATTTTACCTAGGATGTAAATTGAGTCCAAACAAGTATGAAATATGTGAAATTGATAATTAAATCTATTTATATAGATCCGAACAACACAAATTCAAGGTTAGAACGAGGGAAAGAAAAGGTTCCGAATTAGTAGATTTTATACGCGAATAAATGTCGAGGTAAGTTTGTGTAACTTAATCGGGCATGTAAAGATGTTTAATTGAATGTTGTGTTGTATGGAAAGTGAGTTATATTGATGTAAATTACTTGAATGCTATAATGAGAAATTTAATACATGCTTGATATGGTGAAACAGGGTTAAGTTCCGATTGAATATTGAATTCCGATGAATATATGCGCTTTTTCAACATGAATAAGGTCCTGCATTTGTTGCGGACGGGATTTAACTCGGACAAGCAATCCAATTTACCTTGTTATAGAAAGGATTTAGCCCAGATGGATAATCTTGATATAATACCTCTTGAGCTCTTTTGAGCTTACGTTATATAAAGGATTTAGCCTGGACTGGTAATCTTGTTATACGATATGTGGCTCGAGAGTGTGTTCCTTGATTAAGTGCCCTAATGAGTACCCTCGAATAAGAATTAACGGATTATTAAATTGTACACCCTGAGTGTACTACTTGAGTATCCATCATAATTTCAATAATTCAACAGACATAACACTCTGGCATGGCATGAGAAGTATGAGATGAAATGATAATTTCTTGAAAGAGTATTACACGATCAGCTCATCTATCCTTACTTGATGTATATGTAAACTTTGTGACTAACATGTTTGATTGGATGCATGTGTTTAGGCAATTTTTCCAAATGGATGGAAAACATATTATTGTATGCTTAGATTTAATAAATGGGATTGGTAAGTTTAGTTTCCATTATATGAACTTACTAAGCATGTGATGCTTACTCTGGATTATTTTCCCCTGTTTTATAGTGCTCAGAAGCTCGTGAAGGTTGGAGATCATTAGAGCATCATCACACTATCATCTAGCTTATTTTGGGTATACTTAGTAAAATCATTTTGGTAACATGTATAGGACAACTTGACCATTTGTAGCTTGATAATGATGCTTGTAATCTAGCCGTTGGAATAGATAGCAATGGTTGTTTTGATATACTTGTAATGTCATGTTATGGTAGTTAAATATATGTTAAGTAGTTGATCAAATTATGTGTAATATATGGATTGAATCAAGGTAAGATTGTAAGCATGTATGCATGTATTGGTATGCCATGATGAATGATGGAAATTGCTTAACTTGAATTCTTAGAAATGGTTGGAATGTGTTTGGTATGTTTTAGTACAGAAAAATGGTAAATTTGGGTGACAAATGAAGCTAGGAAATGGCTTTATTTTGTCCACACGGGCAAACACACAGGCGTGTGTCTAGACCGCATGTGACATACGGCTTTGTAACATGGGTGTGTGGTTAGGTCGTGTGTCCTTTGCACCTTAATTTTGACAAACAAAATGCTCAAAATTGAGCACATAAATAGAGGCGTGTGTCTCAGCCATGTGTGCTACACGGCCTAGAACACGAGCGTGTGTCTTGGTCGTGTGAAACCTACACCTAATTTCGAATTGAATTAATTAACCACATAGCCTAGCACACGGACATGTGGCATGGCCGTGTGCACAAGTCAGAGAGTTACACGGGGTTGAACACGGCCTCCAGCATAGGCGTGTCCTAGGGTCACATGGGCGTGTCTCTTGGACCATACGGGCGTGTGAGCCCTACACATTGGAAAATTTTTGAAATTTTGCGAAAAATTCTTAGAGCACCCGATTAGGTCCCGACTCGATTCTAATGCTTGTATTAGGCCTCGAGAGTCCAATCAAGGGACATTTTGAATGATCTCAGTTAATGAATAGTAATTTACATAAATCATTTAAAAAATTGTTCTGAAAGTTCTGGTAATGCTCCGAAACCCTATTCTCACTACGGATATAGGTTAGGGGTGTTATAACACGGGAAGAGACAAGGGAATGTGTCTTGGCCGTGTGAGACACACGGTCAAGTTACATGGTCGTGTGTCCCCTAATTTTGAATTAGAAATTAAGTCAGTATGCTCCACACGGCCTAGCACACAGGCATGTGAATTGGCCGTGTGGAATATGTCAGTATACCCTACAGGTTTGGCGAGGCCAAACACACGGCTTGGCACACGGGCGTGTGAGGCCATTTTGAAGGGCACACGGGCTGGTCATAGGGGCGTGTGGTTGGCCATGTGACCCAAGTTAGAGAGTTACACGGGGTCAGACACGGGCTAGGACATGGACATCTGATCCCATTTCGAATGTCCACACGACCTGGGTCACGAGCGTGTCTTTGGGCATGTGAGACACACGATCAGGCCACACGGACGTGTGTCCCTTATTTTTTGTAAAATTTTCTAAGTTTTCCAGAAATTTCTTAAGTTATTGGTTTAGTCCCAAACCACCTCAAATGCATGTTTAGGGCCTTGTAGGCTCGTATTAGGGACAATGTGATTGTTTATGAATGATATTTGTATGGAAATGAAAAATGTATATGAAATGTATGTTTAATTGTATAATAAGTTCGGTAATACTTTGTAACCCTATTCTGGAGTTAAATACAGGTGAGGGGTGTTACAGTATGTGCGTTGAAAATGCTTGGGTGAACTTAGTAAAGGTTTTGTGCACACTTGTACAAATTAATTACTGATGATTACCGAGATTTAGCATTTGTTGCAGACTCAAATATATATTTGACACAAGTTTAGCTTGGATTGGTAACCTGATGTCGTTTTAAAGGTTTAGCCTGGAATGATAACCTGACACAGATATATATATTTAGTTTAGACGAGCAATTGATGTATCAAAAATACTTCTGACACAGGTTTAGCCTTGACTGGTAACCTGATGTCAATTTAAAGGTCTATCGTGGATAGGTAACTGGACATGTGCATATATATATTCTGCTCGGATAATTGGTGTCAAAGGATACCTGTATATGATATGAATTTGATGTTCAAATGGTTAAATTTTGAATTGATCATGAATATGGTATTGAAAATTTGGTCATAGTGAATTAAAATGATATATGTTTGAATTACCATTTGATGTGATTATATGTTAAACTCACCTTATTGATATGTGTTGCCATGTTTACGCAAATATGCCAAGCTAAGTAGCTTATTGTGATTAGTTGTAATGTGAGGTAAGTTTTGTTTAATGCCTATGAACTTAATAAGCATGCAATATGCTTACCCCATTTCTTTTCCCTTTCTCTGTAGATCATTACCTTGCAGAACACATCAAGCGGATAGTACGAAGCTCACATTATCCATTCACTGAACCAGTAGCTATTTGGTTTTTTGATTCGGAGGTTGTGGATTGTATATAGGTTTCATAGAATGTATATTTTGATATGTGGAAAAGTATACTTATGGCAAGTCTATCCTAACTATTGCCTAATATGTTTGAAATGGTCTTTGGTTTATATATGGTAGTGAACCTACATGCTAAAGATATAATGTTGTAATAAATATATGAAATGACATGTTTGTGCATTAATTGGCATAGGTGAGGTTAGGTATAACAATGGTTAGTTGATTGAATAGATGACATGTGTTTGAATGAATTGAATTGATATGTTTTATATTGGTTGAGTTCGTATAGGATTAGTCTTGGTTAGTAATGGTTAAGTGACCTTTTTTTTATATGATTTTGGTAAGCTATGAATTAGGTAAAATTAATGTTGTGCACAAATTAGATAGGTTGTTGAAGCATTGAAATAGATATCAAATGGTTCATTTTTATCAAAAATAGAGTCCATGTCTTGACGAGCAATCTTCCTTATCGCAATGTCAGTCGACAGAGAGTAACGTCGTGACGTCGAGTGGCCTGAGGTCACAATGTGACAAATTGTTAGGAGATGTCACGACATGGAGGAAGTGAAATTACGAAGTTGGCTTTAAATTTCCAAAAGCTTTGCAATTTGGTCTTATTTTGTCCTCAAGTCAACAAAAGAGGTTTTGTAAGCTCAATTAAGGCTCAGGTTTGATTATTTAACATAATGTAAATGTATTTAACATATAATTGCATGTTTAGAATGATTATTTATGTATAAATAACAGTTGTTGCTCTGATAATGAATGTGACATCTTGTAGCTTAGACCCGACGATCGGGTCAAATGAAGGGTGTTATAAAGAGAGTCAATTTCTGATATCGAAACCGAACATAAACCTAATCCTTTTAAGGAATCCAAGCTTCTTTCTCCTTTTCAATGGGCTTCGTATTGGATTTGGTACCCTAAGTGTAGTATTTTCGTCTATGTACACTAATCTGTTTTAATTTGATACGTCAAATTAGGCTCTCTAATACACTATGATTAGGCTCTCCCATACACTCGGAAAGCTTATTCTCATGTAATTTAAATTTCTTTTATATGTTTTTATTGATTTTTAGTTTCGAGCCTTAATAAATGTTTTTGCTTAGTTTTGTCCCTTTGGAGACCCCAATTGGCCAAACGATGCCATGGGGAACCTAATGATGTGATTGAATTTGTGTAGAGAGATGATAATGGCCCAACCTCGAGGAAAACATCATTTAGAGTGGGTGTTGCGACATTGATGCCATAGAAGTTGCAACACCCAAACCTTTCGCCTTGAGGATGCAAAACTTCGATGGAAAACCAACATGGAGGCTTTCTTTTGTGAGAGACGCAATATCAAGGGATGGATGTCATGACACTGAGCCAACGTCACGGTATCGAGCCCCCGAAGTCTTGATATCCTTGAAAGTGTTGAAGTGGAGAAAATGAGGCCAACTCTAGTAATGTCGCGACACTGATGAGTGGATGTTGCGACACTGAGACCCTCAAGATACACAAGTTAGCTATTGCTTGGGGTGTCGCGGCACCGCTACCTTACGGATGAAAAGCTGAAGGGGCAATTTTGTGTCCAAACAAGCGTAAGTCTTTTTTCATTCAAGGGCATAATGGTCGGTGTCAGGTTAAATATTAGTAGACTATAAATAATACTTTATAAACTTTTGAAGACAGATTTTGGTGGCTAGACATTTGTTTTTCATAGTTTTATGTTAGGTTTTGTTTTCTTTTTCTTTTATTTTATTTTTTAGGTTAATTTTTCTCTTTTCATTTTAGAATAAATTTTATTTTTGTTGTTTAATTTTGTAACCCCCTAAACCTAGCCTAGACGTTATGGCCAAGTTTCAAAAGCCACATTAATTCCAAAAAAAGCTTTTTCTATTTAAAACAATTATGTTTGAATCGTTCTTATGAAAAATTTAATTATTTCAAAAAATATATATATTATCATCGAAAAACATTAAATAAAACTTAATCAAGTAAATTCTCTTAATAAATCAGATCATCGCTTTTAATCGTTTGAAGAAGGGAAATTGTAAATATCAATTTAAAAACATTACTTAAAAATATTAGATATTTAAACAATTTGCAATGGATTTAATATACTTTAGAAAAAATTATATTTGAAATTACTTATAATCGGGTGAAAACATATTTAAGTTCTAAAAATAATATTTAAAACGTTTAAAAATTTATCGATTGTGCATGCATATCAGTTATTGTATCAAAATTATAAATGACAAAAAAATAATCCAAAGTCCAACATCCAAAAACAAACCCAAAGAGTTTATAAAGTACTTTATTAAAATTAAATCCAAGAGACTTTTCCAAATGTTGCATCCAAGTCCTACGCACGGGTATTTTCTGTAAATTTTATGAAAACTAAAGAGTGAGCTAATAAGCTCAATGTGAGTTTTATATCAAGCTAGATATCAAATATTACACTAAACATTTCAATAACATTTCCCTACACATAATAATCAAAATTGCAGACTTTTATGCACATGATTATGTCAATGCAAATTTTCAGAAAAACAATTATGCAAATATTTCAAAACATCTTATCCATCACCACTACACATCAAAAAGAATTCCCCAGAATTCACCGATCCAAAACACACCAGCACATATGTGAACAAAGCCACCAAATTTGCAAACTAGTTACCAATACACATGATTATGGTCAAGTCACAAAAATTGCAGACAAACTGCCTAAACACATATGTGGGTAAACCACAAAAAATTACAGATTATTAATCTGTCACATTTTTCTTCTTACACATTATCCCAACCGCATGTAAATGTGTCATGCCATGCAATCTCATTATTAAAACACTAGGCATATTAAACATGCATTCATATACAAATTTAATATTGATAATCATGGTATCTCATGCTTTACAAAATGAATATATATGTCATGATATCACATAACATGAGATTAAAATAAAATCACAAAATGACGCCACGTAATATAACATGCCAATAAGATTTAAGTAAAAAAATAACTTACCTTAAATCCTTATAATCACTTACATGATATTTTGTTATGTTTTATGTTTACAAAAATATTTAGTTAATTATAACCAAAATCATCATATATTAAACTTGAATAAAACACACACCTTTAGTGATCCAAATCGTAAATCCTAATTGAACTCGTACACTTCCAGTCCAAAAGAATAGAAATTTGAATTTGCACCTAATGGGATCATATTTGTGATAAATATTCACTTAACTCTCATAAAAAGATTAATTTATTCCTCAAATTTATATCACTTACACTTTATTTCCAAAAAGCCCGAAAGAACCGGTTCTATCGTTGATGATCAAGGTTGATGTGAGGATCTAATTTTGAAGAAAAAAGAAAGAATAGATTAAATGGATTTGCCATGAGAAGAAAATAGGATAAGTAGAGTTGAATATAGAAGAAAAAGGAATAAAAAATACTTTTATTTACCAATAGTTGTCAAGGATGACAAATCATGAAGAAACTCCAAAAATAATTGTAAAATTCGGTAATATGAAGAAAAAATAGACTATAGGTAATAATCAAAAGTAGAAAAGAATAGAGAAGAAGAGCTATAAAAGAAAACAGTTTTGAAGGTGGTGCAAGGGTGGTGGTTGGAAACACGGAAATTTACGCATTTTTATATACACTTTTTAACTTAAAATCATATAATTTCGATAAAATTCTTGTCGAAAAATAATTAATTTTTATAAAATAATTAAAGTGCACTTAAAATATGAACATGTTGAATTTTAGTTAATTTTATAATTATTTTTGATGAATTTTGGTTATTTTCGACATATTTGCACAAAGGACGAAAAATGGCTTGGCAGATACTGCTAGAAGCACAAAACTGAGAAGCAATTTGAAGTATCGAGGCGAACTATATTTCAGCCTAAGATGGTCCAAAATTATATGTATTAATTCATAATATAATTAATTTTAATTTATATCCAATTTAATTTGGGTTAATAAATTATTATTAATTAATTATGAAAATGTAGTCCAATTGAACCGAACTGCCCACGAAAAGGACAGCCCAAAACCATCTCAAGAGCTGATCCAAATCAGCTTATTAGCTGATTATTTAAGCTTGCAAATAGGCCCTCGAAGACTTGTTCAAGTTACATTCAAACCCCTCCACAATTGGTGGCTTTGTAGTTATGCCCAAGCCAAATTTAGCAAAGTTGAAACCATCAACCTTGCCACATGTGTGGCCAGGCAAGGGATGGCTCTTTGGCTGCTATTTTTAGTTAATTTTAGCAGCCATCTTCAGCTATAAAAATCACCCTTTGGCTAATCATTCAACACACCTCAATTCATTCACATCTTCTCTCTCTTTTCTCCATTTTCTCTCTTTTTTGACATTTTAAATTCTCTTGCTCTCCTGCCGATTTCCTCCCTTGGAAAAGGGGTGTTCACCAGCCATTTTGGAGCAACATTGAAGTGTTCGTAGCAGCTTTGATCAACGAAGACAACAGAGAATGAAGAACGGAGCAAGCTAGTCAAGCCATGGAAAAACACCTGATTTGATTTTGAACATATCTATGAATATTTATGTTGTTGGAATGATTAATTTAATCAAATTAGCTTGAATTTAATTCGTGTTAGGTTGATTGCATTCCATCTTCTTAAATTGTTAAAATTGTGTTTATGTTGTTATAGGCCTCGGTAAGATGCTTGATTAAGTAAAATCATGACTAAGTTATTCTTGCATTACAATTGTTAGGTAACTAATGAATTAATTATTTAAACTGATTGAAATTGTAATTAATAGACACAGTACTTAATCAGTGCATGTTTAATCATATAAATAGCTAAGGGTTAAATTAGCAACGGTATCGGACGATACATTTGCCTTGCATAACTTGCAAGATTATTGTGATTAAACTGTTTCAAGGTAAGGATACTTCGTTACCTCACATAGACTTTTATGTGCTTATTAAATCGAGTTAATTGTTTGAATTGACATAAGGATATGTTTAAGAGATTATTTCAATTTAATAAGTACGTATGTGCTATAACATATTTGTCTATTAAGATTTGTTTAATCTATTGAATTGACATAGAGATATGTCCAAGAGCTGTATGGATTTTGGTAGGTGAGTATGTTCATAAGTTAGTAAATTACCGAGTTGTCGTGAATTTATTCATAACAATATAAACATGAGTTTAATAATTCTAAGATAAGAAATGTAATTAATCTAGCACAATTATGTCATCTTGATTAAACTTGTATTTTGAAATCGTGCATTTGAGATTTATTTATTTAGTTTACTTAGTTTAAAATCTTAGTGTTTAATCACCCTCTTCAAACAAAATATTTTTCTTCACCAAAGTGTGTTAAATAACATTCATAAATAGTTTTTTTCACAGTCCCTGTGGGTACGATAACTCGACATTTACTTGTCACTTTATTACTTGTTGCGATTGTGTACACTTGCACATTTCAGTCATTCCAAGTTTTTGGCGTTGTTGTCGGGGACTGTGTTTGAAAAAGTCATTATTTGTGAATTTTTTAGTTTTGAATTTTGGTTCAATTTTCTATTTAAATTTTAACTTAATTAATTTTTCTGTGATTATTTCAGGTGTTTATGAGTATTGACTAAATCATCGATTTACTCCCTGTAGACCCTGAGATTGAACGAACTTTCCGACAGCGAAGAAGACAAGCAAGTCAGAGAAAGACCGAAGAAATGAACTTTGAAAATCCAAATCAAGGAAACAGAACAAACCCTGCTCAAAATCCTATCCTTATTGCTGATGATAGGGATAGAGCTTTAAGACAGTATGTCGTGCCAATGTTTAATGACCTTAATCTGGGTACTAGGAGACCTGAAATCGAGGCACAATAGTTCGAGCTGAAGCCAGTCATGTTCCAGATACTTCAGTCAGTGGGCCAATTCAGTGGAATGCCTACCGAAGATCCTCACGTACACTTAAGACTGTTTATGAAGGTGAGTGATTCTTTCAAGTTAGCAGGAGAACCCGAAGATGCATTACGATTGAAGCTATTCCCGTATTCGCTAAGGGACAGAGCTCGAGCCTAGTTGAACTCCTTGCCACCAGATTCAATTTCCACATGGCAAGAGTTAGCAGAAAGATTCCTTATGAAGTATTTCCCGCCTAGCAAGAATGCTTAGTTGAGGAACGAGATCACTGCTTTCCAACAAATGGATAATAAGTCCTTGTATGAGGTATGGGAAAGGTATAAAGAATTATTACGAAAGTGCCCTCATCATGGAATCTCACATTGCATCCAACTTGAGACGTTTTATAATGGTCTCAGTGCTCACACAATGATGGTAGTGGACGCTTCTGCTAATGGTGCTCTCTTTTCTAAGTCTTATAATGAGGCTTATGAAATCATTGAGAGGATTGCCAGCAACAACTACCAATGGCAAACCAATCAAGCAGAGTCAGAAAGACGAGTTGCTGGAATACATGAAGTAGACGCTCTTACTTCACTCGCATCTCAGGTATCATCAATATCCTCAATGTTAAAAAATCTTCCTACTAATGGGTCTAATAGTTTTGCAGCACAGCCACCAAAATCAATTTGAAAATATAGCCAGTGTCTATTGTGGGGAAGGACATTTGTTTGAAAAATGTCCATCGAACCCAGAATCCATATATTACATGGGTAACCAGAACCAAAATTGAGGAAGGTAAGGACTACAATCCAATTTCTATAACCCATCATGGCGAAACCACTCGAATTTTTCATGGAGTAACCAAGGGGCTAGAACCAGTAACACTTACGCCCAACCTAGAGTGACCCAGCCATCTAGTTTTCCCCAAAAAGTTTAGAAACCAACCTAAGCTGAACCATCCAATGGCTTAGAAAATTTATTAAAGGCATACATGGTGAAGAATAATGCCTTAATTCAAAGCCAAGCAGCTACATTGAAAATTTATAAAACCAAATGGGTCAGCTTGCTACTGAACTCAAAAACCAACCACAAAGTGCTTTACCTAGTGATATGGAGAATCTGAGGAATGAAGGGAAGAAGAATTGTAAAGCATTGACACTGAGGAGCGGAAAAACATTAGAGCCCAATACCGTCGAAGTTCAAAAAGAGCCAGTTGATGCTCAAAACTTAAAGGAAGTTCAACCGAGTGTTGAAATTCTAGATTCACAAGAACCAGAATCTATAAAATCCGACAAGGTGACTTCAAAACCAGTTAAATCTGATCAACTAACAACTTCGTTAGATGCAGAATTGTCACATAAGACGAATTAACCAGTTCCAGTAAAGAAACCTTCACCACCCTACCCTTAAAGACTTCAGAAGCAGAAGCAGGAAATTCAATTCAAGAAGTTCCTAGACGTATTCAAGCAACTTCATATCAATATCCCGTTGGTTGAAGCACATGAAAAAATGCCAAACTACGTCAAATTCATGAAGGATATCCTGTCTAAAAAAATGAAGGCTTGGAGAATTTGAGATGATAGCCTTAACAAAGGAATGCAGTGCATATCTTCAAGACAAATTACCCCCAAAGTTAAAGGATCTTGGATGTTTTACCATACCTTGCAACATTGGAGCAACATATTGTGGTAAGGCACTATGTGACTTAAGTGCGAATATCAACTTGATGCCCATGTCAATATTTAGGAAGTTGGGGATAGGTGAAGTTAGACCTACTACAGTTACACTTCAATTAGCAACCGGAAGACCATTCTTAGCAACTGGAAGGACCCTTATTGATGTGCAGAAGGGCGAGCTTACTATACGTATTCAAGATGATCAGGTAACATTTAATCTTTTTAAGTCGATGCGATTTCCTGACACAATTGATGGTTGTTTTGTAGTGTCCGATTTAGAGGATTTAATCATGGAAAAGGAACTCAACTATGTTGAGGACCCATTGGAACGAAGGTTGACATCAGATCCTCCAAATAATGAAGAGGAGGATGAATACTTAGCTTTGTTAGAAGCTAATCAAAGGGGATTTAATCCACAATCCAATTTTGAATCTTTGGAATTAGAGAAAAAGGATTATGCCCAACCAAAAGCGTCACTCGAAGAGCCACCTAAATTAGATTTGAAGGTACTTCCCTCACATTTGAAATATGTTTATTTAGGTAACCCTTCTACTCTGCTTGTGATTGTTTCAGCAGAATTAACTACTGAGCAAGAAGAGAAACTCATCTTGGTGTTAAAACAATTCAAGAAGTCTATCGGATATACCATAGATGATATTCGCGGTATTAGTCCATCTATGTGCATGCACAAGATTATACTAGAAGATGGCGAAAAAGGGACGATTGATGGACAACGAAGACTAAACCCCATCATGAAGGACGTAGTCAAGAAAGAAATCATCAAGTGGTTAGATGCGGGTGTAATTTACCCTATCTCAGATAGTTCATGGGTAAGTCCGATCCTATGTGTGCCAAAGAAAAGAGGTATCATGGTTATTGAAAATGAGAATAACGAGTTGATACTGGCTAGAATGGTTACGGGATGGAGAATTTGCATCGATTACCGAAAGCTGAACAAGGGGACTATGAAAGATCACTTTCCTTTTCTGTTTTTGGACCAGATGCTAGATAGACCTGCAGGGAAAGACGATTACTATTTTCTCGATGGATACTCGGGTATAATCAGATTACAGTAGCATTGAAAGATCAGCACAAGACGACATTCACATGCCCATACAGTACATTTGCATTTAGATGCATGCCATTTGGTTTATGTATTGCACCTATTACATACCGATCATGCAATCTGCAATCTCCAGAATGCCATTTACCACAATGCTTGCACTCGACTCTATTCTGTCAAACATTGCCAACAGTAGCTATTGAAGTGGCTCGTGAACTCATAGGGGGTCGGTCTCGATCTCGTCTAGAAAAGCCCGCAGTAGCCTTAGATCGACTAGAATCATCTTTGAACTTCTTCGATGCTGAGTGAAAAGTCTTACCTGATGATCTTTTATAGGAATCTCTAGCTTCAAAATTAGCTTTTCTTTTCTCTTTCCTGAGCTCTTCGGCTTTGCAAGCTCGGTCAACAAGTACTACGAACTCTTTGATTTCAAGTATACCAACCAGCAATTTAATGTCTTCATTCAAACCGTCTTCGAATCTTTTACACATGATAGCTTCAATTGAAACACACTCACGGGCATATCGATTGAGTCTCACAAATTTTCGCTCAAATTCTGTCACAGTCATTCAAACCGGCTGCCTTGCCTCAGTATGACCAGCACCTCTGCCCGGTGCTCCACGACCACAGCCCATACCATTTCCACCATTGGCCTGACCACGGCCTCTCAGTGGCTGCTGACCACCCCGTTGAACATTACCAAAACTAGTAGCTTGCATCTACTCTGTAGACAACCTTTAACACAGTGCTCCAATGATCCGCATCTCGAACCTGCACCCATCTTTTTCTAACATTCCCCTTGATGGCGTTTCCCGCAGTCAGCACAAAACAGCGGTCTAGTAGTAGCAGCAGCAGGGGTTCTAACTCTGGTTGGCCCATCAACTTTGGGCTTTTTCTTAAACCTCTAAAAAGAATTTGAGGGCTCAGCATCCCTCTTACCTCTACTTTTCTCTCTGTTCTGGCGCCCAGTACAAATCACATTCTCAGAGGAGCTATCAGAACCCTTAAACCATCTCTGAGGCCATCCTCAAACCAAACACACCGCTCGTATTTTGTTGCCACCATCCCTCGTGCATAGTGGCTCAAACATAAAAATTTAGCCTCATATTCAGCCATTGTCTTATCTCTCTGAGTTAAATTCAAAAATTCCCTCCTACGGGCATCCACATAGCTAGCACCCACATATTTAGCCTAGAAAGTAGTCTTAAAAAACTCCCAGGTCAACCAATTGGCTTGAGTGCCCTCTTTGACAGTAAGCCACCACTGGTAAGCCTCGTCTCTCAAAAGAGATACTGCACCTTTTAAATTCTGTTCAAGGGTGCAATCAAGGTCATCCATGATCCTTTATATGGCCTCAGTCCAATATTCAGCAACATTAGGGGCCACTCCAGCAATACCCTTAAATATCTCTGCCCCATTAGATCTGAGTCGTTTCGTAACTGACCCACAGCCCACAGTACCAGTACTAGGCCCAACGACCCTTTCCAAAATCCTCAACATTACTTGGGACAGTGCGTCATCCCTAGCTGCTCGATTTTGAAACCCTGTCTCAACCATAGGTGAAGCTGGTGCCTCTCTAACTTCCTTATTAGACTGGTGTCTAGAAGACGAAGACCCAGCCCGAGCACCTCCACAGCCTCTGCTGCGGCCTCTACCACGACTACCTCTACCGATATCTTATGAACAATATTATCTCAGAGTTTTGTTTTCATAGTTCGTATTCTTACTATGGTTCGTAGTTTTCTCTAACTAAAGAGTTTCAGTACAGTTTTACTACCTAAAGTAGTCTCAGTAATAACATTTCAATATTATCTTTCCAGAATAACAATCAGAAAACTTACAGGATCGATGCAGAGACTCAGTGTACCACTTCTTCAGTAAAACATTACCAAATAATCTCTTTAAACCATTCTAAAACAATGTTGTTAAAATTTCCACATTTTTGAAAAAAACACAAATCCACAGTCGAGTTTTACAACCTAGCTCTGATACTACTAAATGTAACACCCCAAACCCAGCCTAGACGTTATGGCCGAATCTGTGATGTCACATTGGAGTGTTTTCCCAAAACATAAATTGCGTGACAATTTGTTCTACATAAAAATGCTTTAAGTTCTGAGCAAAAGTTTTAGATGTCTGGTTCATTGTGAAAACTCAAGTTGTCTTAGCAAAATATTAATTATATTAGTTTGTTATTAAATTTTAAAATGGTGTTTGTTGCGGAAGCTTTTAAAATGTGTTGCGTAAACGTGGTGTTTTTAAAAATGTCATTTGTTTATACTTTCCTGAAAACCCGAGACCTACCACTGCCAGTTTAAATTTTAAGTAACTAAATCCCCAAATTAAAATAAAAATAAAAATAAAGAGGCCTTATTACAAAATAAAAACCCCAAATAAACTCTTTAGTTTAATAGTAAAAGAAACTTCGTCGAGTGGCCACCTCTGAGTCCTCCGTCACCTTGATCCATCTATGCCTAGGGATTTCCTGCATAGTTAACAGATGGGTGATTTTACGAAAACTTAGTGTGTGAAATCCTATAAAAGCATACAATCAGAGTAAACACAATTTGGGCCTAAGCCCTTTCAGTTTCAGTTAGGGCCTTAGCCGCTCTTTCTATAGCAGAAACAGTCTATGCCTGGGCCCATTTCAGTATCAGTGGCAGTCTAGGCCTTAGCCCATTTTAGTACAGTTTGCAAACAAAGAATTCTACCCAATCCATCCGCTACACACCATCTCCGTACCAGCCCTACACACTACATGGGGATAAAACCCTACATACCAAGTCGTACCAGCACTAAAACAATATTTACAGTAGAGCTGCTAGTAGTAGGCTTATAGCCTTTTAGTACACTTCCTTCAAAATCATATATCCCACCCCATGCAATGCAACATAATATAAATGTACATACAGTAAAAATGACATGCTCAAATAGTCATACATCACATAGGGGTAAAATAGTCATCTTACCAAAATAAGGGCCCAACCATCCTCACCAGCCCAACAGTAGGTCCACAGTTGTCTCGGGCAACTCGTGTAACCTTAACAGTTAATTAGTGATAATGGGCCTACAGCCCATATCACGGGCCCATGTGGGCTCACACGCCCGTGTAGCCCATGTGGGCTCACACGCCCGTGTAGCCCATGTGGGCTCACACGCTCGTGTAGCCCACATAGCCCAATCATAGCCTTAGCCGTATGGTATACATAGCCTAGCCCACTAACTACCAGACTTTTATGAGATTTTTCCATGCAGAGCCCACAGGCCCATTGGGCCTACGCGGCCCAATTCAGCCCAAAATGGTACAATGTCATTTTAGTCCATGAAAGTGCTCATGGCCATCTCATCGACCACATTACTATGTTTTATCACATAGCCTGCCACACGGACGGTCACACGCTCGAGTGATGTCGACTATTCACTTTTTAGCTTTTCGGCTTTTGTCGATTTCACACCTAATAGTAATGATGCTCACACATCTATTATGAAACTGTAGCTGCAACACTTCAGAGACCAACACCTATGATTCACAAAAACCCTACCATCAATCCATATTCATGGTTAATCGAAAACCATAGTATTGAAAATACTTTAACCAATTTATCACTACTTACCAATCGAACAATCGCAAAACCATGTTTGTTTTAAAACCAATGTTTACCTCTTATTGTTTTATCCTTCACATGAAACAGTTAACCGATTCATAAGAATCAATAACCCATCATAACCATAACTAAAACTTAAAGCACTTACCCCAAAAGTGGATAGATCACCTGAAATGCAAAGATTAATCGGCCCAAGCTTCCACAATAGGGTCCACACTCCTAGCATGATTTGGTGAATCACAGTCGTTACAAGAAAAACATACATTCGGCCTCCCTAAAGAGCAAGAGGAAGGAAAGCCAAAACTTGATAGTAGAGCCAACAGAAATTCAGCTAGGAAAAGAAATAATAAAGTGATTATAACTCACCCGTACCAATAAATCTAGTGAATTTCGGCAATAGTCAATCAAAGAGATTCGGCCAAAGCAAGACAAACAAAAGATTGAGAGGGGGAGGTATGGTATTCGGCCCAACAGAGAAAGAAAGAATAAAAACGAAAAAGAAGTATCCGGTTTTAGAGAAGAGGAAGAGAAGAAGAAGAAAATACTCAATCGGGATAATCAACCTTCACTAATGTCAGGTAATCAGTTTGAATCAAAGAAAGGATGGAGAGTAAAACGTCACTTAGGTATACGGCCAAAAAGTAGAAACAAAAGACTGAGAAAGGTTTTCAGGAGTATTGGACTAAAGCCAATAAATAAAAGAAATAAATGTGCCAACACGAATATTAAAAATGAAGTTAACCTTTTGTTAGCTAACACAAATCAGCACCCAAAGCCTATAGCCGAATTTAACCAAAAGAACTCCACATAATCGGTTAGTCTTCAACACACTAAACACCCCTTCACACCTCCACACAACCGAACACTAAGTGCCTGAGTTCAAACCCGGCATGACTCTTCACCAAATTCAAACTTGCTCGATATTCTCCTTAATTTCTCCCTTCTATCTCCTCAGATTTAGCTACCAACAACTCCATTCAAATTTTTTCAAACCTTTAGTGTTTCGGTCAAACACAACCTCCTCTCATGGCCACTAGTAAAAATAACCTCCGTAAGCAGATACAGGGATTTGAATTTTAGACCCCCTTGCTCACTCCACACGCCACTTACCACTAAGCAAGCAGGTTTTTTAAGTCATGCTGTACTCACATTAATTTAAGAGTCTACCAGCTGGAGACAAGGGTTTATTCAAGTGGGAGAAAAACTTTTGCTCAAGCCAAGGCTTGAACCCATGACTTCCCAAACACTCCCAGAGCACTAAACTGCTAAATCAGACATACATCCCTGACACAAACACACAAAAATAAATTTAGCAAGGGTTTTCAGGATTTGGGGCATTACAACTATGCAAGTTAAACTTTGATAGGAGCTTAAAGGAATTATAGGGTAACAGAGAAAGAGTTACTTACTCTTGTGTTTGCTTTTGACAACTTTCGATCTTATCTTGTAGGTACCAAGGTGACTATCTATACAGACCACTCGGCGATTAAGTATTTGCTTGCAAAGAAAGACGCTAAGCCAAGACTGATCCTATGGGTACTTCTACTTCAAGAGTTTGATTTAGAAATTCAAGATCGAAAGGGAGTAGAAAACCAAGTAACAGATCACTTGTCTGATTAAAGCCGCAAGAAGGGAATTCTCCACTTATACCCATTTAGGAAACATTTCCAGATGAACATATACTGAAGGTAAATCATGTCCATAATACCTCTTGGTTTGCTGATATTGCTAACTTTTTAGCTTGTAGGTTGATGTCGATTGATAAGACGTATCATCAAAAGAAAAATTTTCTTCACGATGTGAAGTACTATTTCTAGGAAGAACCATACCTATTTAAAAAATATGCAGATCAAATGATCATGAGATGCATGGCAGAAGATGAAGTACATAAGATTTTATACCATTGTCACTCAACTCCAAGTAGGGGACACTTCGGAGGTGCACATACTGCAACCAATGTATTGCAAGCCAGATTCTTTTGGCCAACACTATTCAAAGACGTATATGCTTACATAAAGAGTTGTGATTGATGCCAAAGGTTCGAAAATATCACTAACAGAAATGAGATGCCTCGAACAAACATCATTGAGGTAGAATTATTTGATGTTTGGAGTATTGACTTTCTTGGTCCTTTCCCTCCGTCTTTTGGTCACAAGTACATATTAGTAGCAGTAGACTATGTGCCTAAGTGGGTTAAGGCAGAGGCATATCTGACAAATGATGCTAAGGTTGTGATGAAGTTTCTGCAGAAGCATGTGTTCCCAAGGTTTGAAACCCCAAGAGCCATTATCAGTTGTGAAGGGTCCTATTTTGTGAACAAGTGGTTGAAATGGTTATTTGACAAACATGGAGTCAAGCACAAGGTTGCCTCAGCTTACCATCCGTAGACGAATGGGCAACCTAAACTGGCAAACAAGGAGATCAAAGGCATCCTTGAGAAGGTAGTTTGCCCGAACCGACGAGATTGGTCCAAAAGACTAGATGATGCTTTATGGGCTTACAGGACAACAGACAAGACACCTTTAAGGATGTCACCCTATAGGTTAGTCTTTGGGAAAGCCTGCCATCTACCCTTAGAGTTAGAACACAAAGCTTACGAGGCTCTCCGAAAACTCAACTTGGATCTTAAGCTTGCTAAAGAGAAACAGATGCTCCACATCAATGAGTTAGAATAATTTTGAATGCTCTCATACGAATATGCCAAATTACTCAATGAGAGACTTAAAAAATGGCATGACAAGCACATTCGAGTTCATGAATTCGAAGTAGGTCAGCCAGTTTTGTTATTTAATTCCAGATTAAAGTTCTTTCCAGGTAAGTTAAAATCACGTTGGTTCGGTCCATTTATGATTCAACGAGTCTATCCGTACGGAGTTGTTGAACTTCAAGGTAATGGAGGTAATTTTCGGGTTAATGCTCAACGCTTGAAACATTACTAGGGAGATAAAATTGAACGGAATCCAATCTCGTTCATTGTATCAGATATTTAATTTTTCTTGTTCTTCATTTTGAATAAATTATTTAGGGTATATTTTCGGGATGAGTATGTTTAAATAAATTCTATTTAGGAGTTGGAACTTAAGCGGGACTGCTTGTGACCCCTCCAATCTTTTCTGGGAATTGATTTTGACATAATTTTCTGAGAAATTATCCCCTAAATGGCAAAATAAATTTTTATTTTCAAATATAAGGGTCAATTTTGATCCAAGTTTTAAATTGAAACTCAATTTCAGATTTTCTTTAAGTCTAGGTACTTAATTAAAAAATTTTCAAAATGTGGTTGTTCTTTTTGTAAATATTAAAAATTAGATGCCTCTTTTTGTAAATATTTTTAAAAGGCTTCTAGAATAAATGTTTTTAGTTTAATAAAAAAGATGATAATTGTTAATATATAATTATATTCGTTATAATATATATTAATTATTATCAACTTTATATAAAGTTAAGATTAGTTTTAATTTAATCATATTTTATTTGATAATTTTTTATCTTAATAAATTAATAGCAAATAATAATTTAATATGCATTATATCAATTATTAATTTTTATTTACTTTGAGTAGAATTAGAACTTAGAATTATTAATTATTAAATTGTACTAAGAATTCTACTCTAGTTCCTACTCCCTTCACTATAAATTCCACCGACCTCTTTTTATTTTTTTCATTCATACACCATTCCCTCTAAACACCAAATTTCCTAAGTGTCGTAGCTACCTAGTAGCCATTCGGCCAGTAGCCCTAGCTCCATAGCATGCCGCACGCCCACCTCGTGCACGCCTGCTCCATCGCACGTTGCATTGTGCGCAGCTGCTCCTTGGCGCACCTGCTGCTCCAACCCCAGCTGCTTAAGCCATGTCCCACACCAGCGCCTAACTTCTGTGTGCGCCCACACCAAGCCTTCTCAACTATCTGCACGCTACTCACATACCCTACTGTGCACTACTTCTTTGCACACCCGAGCAGCACACCACCCTTTCACCTATCCTTAGGCAAAAACCTCCCAACCTCTTTTAATTTTCCATCTTTTGATTCAAAAATATTTTTCTTAAGAGTTCTTAACTTTTACAAGAAAAGGTTAATCATGCCTCACAAGAGAACTCATGCATCCTCTCAAATTGATGAATCACAAAACAAGTTCTACTGTGAAGAAGCCAAAGAAAAATACAAGAGTATCTTCAAGAATCAACAGATGTATCCAGAGAAAGGCTTCACCTTGAAAGAAAACAACTATATTGATTTATGGTGCGTATTCATCAGATTGCTGAAACTCTCAATTGGAAGTTATTTTGTGAGAAGAGACTTAGTGTGGATGAGGAGTTAGTGTACAAGTTCTATGCGGATTTAACCTCAAGCGAGTTGACTGAAGTTCTAGTTCACGGAATAAAGGTACTAATAAATTCAAATGCTATTAATGAGTTCTTTGAATTGCCTGATTTTGAAAAAGACGAATATTCTTCCTTGATGAGCAATATAGAGCCTGAAAATTTGCAAGAAATTCTCGAGGAACTTACAATTCCAGGTTATAAGTGGATTGTGTCCACACTTGTCGAAGAGAATATTTGACACCACTTGCAAAGGTATGGTTCTATTTCATCCGTTTCAGCCTTATGCCTAGTTCACATGGGACTACAATCTCATTAGAGCAAATGGTCTTATTATACTCAATTTTAACTGGAAAGAGCATTAATATGGAAAAATTCATCCTGAGAGAAATGCGAAATTGTGTCGTTAAACGTTCTGGCCCAGCCTACTTTCCCTTTACGTAAAGAAGACAGGCTATAGCTAAGGCATAATCACAGATTGGGACCTCTATCGAATAGCTAGAAGTCTGTTCTACAGCAACGAGTTGAAGAAAGTAAGGACCCCGAAGAAGAAGAAGAAGATCCCACAACGCAATCAGCTGAAGTCCTAGATAAGGCAGAACCAATGGAACCAGAAGCTGAACCAGATGTCGAAACTTCAATGTTTAAAGCTCAATCACCTCGCCCAGATCTTCGAGATGAGCTTTCAAAGTTGATGGACATAATGCAACATATGTAATGGCAGCAACAAGCTTACTGGAGATACTAAAAAATAAGGGATGACTCAATGAGAAGCGCTTTTACAAAAATATACAATGACCCATTTATTTTTGTGCCTGAGTTTTCAGATTTCATATTTGAACCAGGGAGTCCACTATCGAAGAAGGAGCGAAGCGATTCATACAAAGGCAATAATGATAGAGCAATAGATATGTAAAATTCGGAAGGATCTACAGATAAATAAAAGGGGGATCTTAACTTTATTTTATTTCTGTTCTTAGGTCATTTTAAGATTAAGCTTAATTAGGAATTTTTATTTTTGCAGAATAAAGCAAGAGATGGAAATCATGAATAAAAATGAACAAGTCGCAAAATATAAAGTGTGGCAATAGGTATGTACATGTCTAGAATTGGATCTTGAGAGGTCTTGGTATTTAAGCAGTCAATTTGGCTCACCTCCTCTTTTCTAGAATCCTACCTGGTGTATAATATCTATTCACTTTTAACAATGAGGACATTGTTCATCTTAAGTAGGGGACCAAAAAATTATTTCCACTCAGAATAAATTTTCCTTTTAATTATGATTAGGATATATTTTGTTCAATAAATTTGAAATTTTGTTAAGTATGCTAAACTTCAGTATAAATAAAGTTCGAATATTTCAATAATTATTATGTTAGCTTAATAATGACATAAATGTATTTTTAATAAAGTATGCAAATCATACCATAAAATTTTTTAGTTCCTTAGGAAAGTTAGACGTGCATGAAAGTTTAAGTCTTTAGAATTGACTTAGTAGTTTCTTGAGGCAAAATCCAAGGAAACATGGAACGTTGAAAATGATTTAGGCAACTATTGTTTGGACCGTTTGAGCCTTTTAAGCCAACCATGATAAAATTTTTATCCTTTGAAACCCAATTTTGAGACTTATGGTCTAATTTTATTTAAACCCTTGCAAATTTAGCCATCACTTCTCTCTTAACTATCTTAAAATTTTCCCAAACACTAGCCTCAGTACTATTCAAAGTATTCTTTGAAATTAAGTTAGGGAGAGTTGAAAAGAAGTATCAAATGCTCTAAAATTGTAGTACATTTAGTAAAATGACTCAGTTGAAAAAAGAAGAGCATGATTTCTTAAAATAAGATGTACAAAAGAGCATGTGAAAGCAAAGAAAGTTGATGTATTGAAGGTAATTATTTCAAAGATCCGATGTAAGGTGAGTCTAGGGTTTTTAGCCTATAATTATCTATCTTCTACCTACCCCTAAGCCCAGCCATGTTACAACCTTGTTAAAGACATATTGATTTAAGTTCCAATACTACCTACATTAGTGGAGAGAAATTTCTACGTGCAACATATGAAGGCATAAGTTAAACTTAATGATTGTAGCTTAATATTGAATAAAGGAATGAAATTAAATTGGTAAGGGTTAACATGAGAATAATTAAATTTGAACGATTGAGATTAATTTAGTCTAATATTTGGCTATCATAAGAATGATTGAGATTAATTTGAACGATATGTATACTTAAGTAAGCATAACTATCAAATTTCTTGTTTTTGAGCATAAGTATATTAAATTCATAATTCTGGGGAGATTGTTGTTCTGAAGGAATTTTTCAAAGGTGTTTCCGACTAATTCTTTTTAAACTTGTGCATTACTCGGGACGAGCAATGAATTAAGTTTGGGGGTGTGGAAACACGAAAATTTACGCATTTTTACGTACCCTTTTTAACTTAAAATCATACAGTTTCGATAAAATTCTTGTCGAAAAATAATTAATTTTTATAATGCACTTAAATTATGAACATGTTAAATTTTAGTTAATTTTATAATTATTTTTGATGAATTTTGGTTATTTTCGACAAATTTGCACAAAGGGCGAAAAATGGCTCGGCAGACACTACTAGAAGCACAAAACCGAGAAGCAATTTGAAGTATCGAGGCGAACTAAATTTCTACCTAAGAGGGTCCAAAATTATATGTATTAATTCATAATATAATTAATTTTAATTTATATCCAATTTAATTTGGGTTAATAAATTATTATTAATTAACTATGAAAAAGTGGTCCAGTTGAACTGAACAGAGTGAACTGAACCACCCAAGAAAAGGACAGCCCAAAACCGTCCCAAGAGCTGACCCAAATCAGCTTATTAGCTGATTATTTAAGCTTGAAAAGAGGCCCTTGAAGACTTGCTCAAGTTGCATTCAAACCCCTACACAACTGGTGGCTTTGTAGATGGCATTAAGCCAAATTTAGAAAAGTTGAAACCATCAACCTTTCCACATGTGTGGCCGGCCAAGGGATGGCTCTTTGGCTGATATTTTTAGCTAATTTTAGCATCCATTTTCAACTATAAAAACCCCCCTTTGGCTGATCATTCAACACACCTCAATTCATTCACATCTTTTCTCTTTTTTCTCTTCTCCCCATTTTCTCTCTTCTTTGCCATTTTAAATTCTCTTACTCTCTTGCCGATTTCCTCCCTTGGAAAAGGGGTGTTTATCAGCCATTTTGGGGCAACATTGAAGTGTTTGTATTAGTTTTGATCAACAAGGACAATAGAGAACGAAGAATGGAGCAAGCTGGTCAAGCCACGAAAAAACACCGGATTTGATTCTTGTTCCCTATCTCTTTAATTTTTGTTATTGTTATGATGAACATATCTATGAATATTTATGTTGTTTGAATGGTTAATTTAATCAATTTAGCTTGAATTTAATTCGTGTTAGGTTGATTGCATTTCGTCTTCTTAAATTGTTAAAATTGTGTTTATATTGTTATAGGCCTCGGTAAGATGCTTGATTAAGTAAAATCATGACTAAGTTATTCTTGCATTACAATTGTTAGGTAACTAATGAATTAATTATTTAAACGGATTGAAATTGTAATGAATAGACACAGAAATTAATCAGTGCATTTTTAATCATCTAAGGTAGCTGAGGGTTAAATTAGCAACGGTATCTGACAATACATTTGCCTTGCATAACTTGCAAGATTATTGTGATTAAACTGTTTCAAAGTAAGGATACTTTGTTACCTCACATAGACTTTTATGTGCTTATTAAATTGAGTTAATTTTTTGAATTGACATAGGGATATGTTTAAGAGATCATTTCAATTTAATAAGTATGTATGTGCTATAACATATTTGCCTATTAATATTTATTTAATCGGTTGAATTGACATAGAGATATGTCTAAGAGATGAATGGATTTTGGTAGGTGAGTATGTTCATAAGTTATCAAATTACCGAGTTGCCATGAATTTATTCGTAACAATATAAACATGTGTTTAATAATTCTAAGATAAGAAATGTAATTAATCTAACACAATTATGTCATCTTGATTAAACTCGTATTTTGAAATCGTGCATTTGAGATTTATTTATTTAATTTACTTAGTTTAAAATATTAGTTTTTAATCACCCTCTTCAAAAAAAAATATTTTTCTTCGCTAAAGTGTTTTAAATAACATTCATAAATAGTTCTTTTCACAGTCCCTGTGGGTAAGATAACTTGACATTTACTTGTCACTTTGTTACTTGTTGCGGTTGTGTACACTTGCACATTTCCGTTGTTCCAGTGGTACAGTAGATGCTATGGTGGTGGTATGGTAGTGCTATAGTGGTGAAGTGGTGGTAATATCTAATTATTCAAAAAAAATAAGGAAAAGTAAATAAAATGGCAAGGAGGAGAAACTAAAAGGGGCGGTACAAGGTAGTGAAAAGGGAGGAGCAAAGAGAGAAAAGATGAAACAAAATTCAAAAAGAAAAAGATAAGAAAAGTGATGGAAGAGTAAGTGGGATGGCACATAGTTGACATTCATCCAATCAATGCATTCAAGAGGGGACAAAGGTGTTAGAAAGAATTAACAATAATCAACTTACTTGAAGTGAGAGTTACACAAGCACATATGCATGGACGGTTTGGCATGGGTAGATTGACCATCTTTTATTTAAAAATTTATAAAACAAAGATAATAGCATGGCAATTTGAACTTAGTTCACCAAGGAGTTATGTAACACCCCTAACCTGTATACATCGCTGAAATAGGGTTTCAGAGCATTATTGGACTTATTTCATAATTGAATATACATTTCTCATACATTTTTCCAATCCAAATAAAAATCATTCTCAATCAGTCATATAGTTTCTAATATGAGCCCCCGAGGCTAAAAAATGCATTAGAAGTGGTTCGGGACTAAACTGATAACTCAATAAATTTTTGGAAAACTCAAAAAAAATTCAAAATACAGGGGACACACGCCCGTGTGGCCTGGCCGTGTGACACGCCCGTATCACAGGTTGTGTGGACATTCAAAATGGGATCACATGGCCTTGTCCCAGCCCATGTGTGACCCCGTGTAACTCTCTAACTTGGATTACACGGCCAACCACACGCCTGTGTGACCAGCCCGTGTGCCCTTCGAAATGGCCACACATGCCCGTGTACCAAGCCGTGTGCTAGGCTGTGCCAAAACTGTAGGGTATACTGACTTATGCCATATGGCCAAGTCAAACACCCGTGTGCTGGGCCATGTGGAGCATATTTATTTGATTTTTAATTAAACACCAGGGGACACACAGCCGTGTCACCTAACCGTGTGTCACACACGATTGAGACACACGCTCGTCTCTTTGCTCGTGTGGACAAAAATAGGCTATTTACCAAGCTATCTTGCTCACCCAAATTTTCATTCAACTACACAATTCAAATGACATATAACATGGCATAAATAGGTATTCAAACCAATCTCAACCAAGCCTAATTCATGCTAATTATAACATCTCGAATTAGGCCTAGTCGAAACAGTGGTTTTGAGACCACAAATCTGAGATAGAAATAATTATTTTATGGATGTTACGAGGTCCATGATATATATGCATGCCTGTGTGAAAATAGCGATGAGAAATTTTACCGATAAGGTGTCCAATTGAGTTATTAGGATTAAATTGCAATAAGTGAAAAACATGTGTTCTAATTGATTTAAGGGCTTAATTATGATGAGATTTGAAATTTTAAGTCCTTATTTGGCAATTAGACCATTATATGTCATTATGGACAAAAATGGACATAGGAAGGATAAAATATCAAAGTTATAATGGAAGGGCATTTTGGTCCATTGGTTAATAAAAGAATTAAAAGGGAAAAATAGTCAAAATTTGCATCCATCTTCATCCTCATTGGTCGAATTTCACAAGAATCCATAGCTAGGGTTTCTTTCTTCTTTCAAGCTCAAAGTAAGTGCATTCTAGCCCAGTTTTTAATGTTCTTTACATTTTTGAAATCCTCGTAGCTCGATTCAGCTATTTCTACCCTTAATTTGAGTTAGGTTTCATGTTCAAAAACATACCCATGAATGACATGCTTGTGCTTTGATGTCTAATGGAAGAATATGAGTTTGAGGTGTGATAAACAACTTTTACTAGGTGGTTTTTTGGTGAAATTGATAAAAAGGACCTAATTGTAAAAGTTGTAGAAACTATGTGTAAATGTGCGAATAAATTAAAAATGTGGGTTGGCATAAGAGGGAAAATGATTTGGCTAGGCTTGAATAATGAGAAAAACGGGTACTTTTCATTTTACAAGCCTAGGGGCAATTTTGTAATTTTGTAAAATTTTAGGGGAAAAATTACAATTTTTCCAAATCGTGATTTTTGGACTGAAATGAATAATGTGTGTATTAAATAAGCTCAATGTGCTATTATAGATCAAGAGGGACAAGGGATAGACCTTGACCGAGGAAAAGGCATGGTTGTGGACTAAATCGCAAATTTGCCATATTTTGCACCGAGGTAAGTTATGTGTAAGTAATTCAACAACTCCAATATTACGTATCTAATATTTGACATTATATGATACATGTATGTATGCCTTAATGAAATTGACTTGTGATGATCTAATGGAAGTTTAGTGATAGCCTAGTGTCTCGGAAGCCCAAGTGACCCCAAAGAATACTTAGGACTTGGATGTCATGACACCGTGCTAAATGTGCCTGTATAAGACCATGTCTGGGACATGGTATCGGTGATGATATGTGTGCCAGTGCAAGACCATGTCTGGGATATGGCATTGGCAATGATATGTGTGCCAGTGTAAGACCATGTCTGGGACATGACATTGGCGATGATATGTGTGCCAGTGTAAGACCATGTCTGGGACATGGCATGTAACGCCCCAATTTTTGGGAATTCTGTGAATGTTGGCATAGGTTTAATTATGTTAGTGGGCCTCTAGAAGGCCCAAGCTTAAGATAGAACCCGGCAATTTTAGTTAATTTTTGTTCCATAAGAAAAATGGGGTGAAATTATGAAATAGGACCTATGTGAAAATGTTTGAAAATGCTATAGGCTAAATTGAAGTGGCCAAATAAATAGGAGTGCAAAATAAGAGGATTTGCATGACAAACCTCCAATTTCACATGAAGTGGCCAGCCATCATGTTGTTGTAGACAAAATGTGCACTTGATATCCATAATTTATGGTACAAATTGATACAAATTGATAATGGGTTAGGTAAATGTTCCATGATAATGGGCTAGGTAAATGTTTCATGATAATGGGTTAGGTAAATGTTCCATGATAATGGGTTAGGTAAATGTTCCATGATGGGAATTTCATGTCTTTTGTATTAAAGAATTAAATGGATGAAATATGAAATTTTATTAAAAGAAAAAAGGGTGAAAAGAACAAAGTTTTGTCCATCTTTGTTCATCATAGCCGAAAGTTAGAGAAGAGAAAGGAGAGGAGAAAGCTCTTGAATGTTCGGTCATTTGGGGAAGAAAATTGAAGGTAAATTCATGGTAGTTTGCTTCTATCTTGATGTTCATGACTTCTTCTTGATTCTACCTTAACTCTTGAAGCATATTTTGGTTTTTAGTTGTGTTGTGAGTATTTAGTCATGAATTAAAATGAAGTAAATGTTGTTTCATGTTCTTTTGATGAAAAATGGAAGATAGGTGAAGTTGAGCCAAACAAATGAGCATGCATGTGCCTTAGATGCTAAGGGGAAAAATCGGCTAACATGTTGTGCTTTAAAATGATGAAATGGAGATTATACTTAAGTAAAATCATAGATATGTGATGATTGATTGGTGATATACATGTTTAAATAACAAGCTTGCAAGTTAGGTGTGAAAGAGTGATTTGGTAATAAATCTGCTTGGGACAGCAGCAGTAACGTGATTTTGGAAAATCACCATAAATTGTGGGAGATGAGTTAGAAGCTGCATAAATTATTTAATTAAAGCTTAATGAGTCTAGTTTCAAATGGAATAAACGAGAACATATTTTGAATCCTGTACAATGAGAAATTTGATTCATAATGAAGAGTGGTTAGATTAGTCAAATAGTGAAACATGGGAAATTTTGAGAAAAATCTGGTATTGAATGGCTAAACCAAAAATTCTGAAAATTTTATGGATAGAAGATATATGAGTCTATTTTCAAGGAAAATTAACGGCACATGTTTTGGAGTTTCGTAGCTCTAGTTATAAATGATTATGTGGTAAACAATGACAAAAATTTGTTAATGAGTTGCTTATTGATTTCTTATAAGCTTACTCTGGTCTGTAGGTGTGGTTGGCTGAATATTGTAAGGGGTTAATACGTAGTTTGTATTTGAATAGTTAGATTAACGTGTTAGTAATCCAATTGTAAGCGGTTCATGTGTGGATCTCGTCACCATATCGTCGCAAACAGATGTGTAACTAACACCTTCTTATAGACTAGATCGGCACAAGCTGAAAAGCCGAAATGCTGAAAAGCCGGTATTTTGAGATCTTGCGAGTGTGTGAATGCTCATGAGATTAATAGTTTGATGTATATGGTAAATTAAAGTGATAAGACTGCAGAGTGCGCGATTTTATGCATTTCGATATTTTTGGGCTTAATGGGCCAAAAACAGGATAACGGGCCAACGGGCCCAAATTTTTAAGAAAACGCAGTAAGTGTTTCTAATCGTACGTAAATGGCTATGTTATGTATGAAAACCTTAAGAATAGTTAAATTACTTGAATACCCCTATGTATGCAAAATTACCATTATACCCCTAAGGTTACTTTTGACTGAAAAGCATGACGATCTGATTCTGTATGATGTATGCTATGATTATATATCTGTTGCATGGGGACTTGGGTTATACTATGGAGGAAGCGTCCTGGTGGCTATGCCACAATTATCTGATCTGGTGGCTCTGCCACATATATCTGTCTTGGTGGCTATGCCACAATTATCTGATCTGGTGGCTCTGCCACATATATCTGTTCTGGTGGCTCTGCTACAATATCTGTATCTGGTGACTTCATCACAATATCTGATAGCCTCGTTGCGATTTCTGTGGTGTGTAGCGGTTGGGTGGGTCGAGTAGTCTCCCCACATGATGTAAGGCTGGTACGAGGGTGTTATGGATGAATCTGGGTTGGGTTTCTGCATAAACATGTAATATCTGTTCTGTTCTGTTATGGGCCTATGGGCTTTATTCTGAATTTCTGTTCTGGGCTAAGGCCAACTTATTCTGTTTCTGTGGTTTGAGCTGATATAGGCTATGGTTGGGTTAATTTACATACTGAGTTTCCCCAAACTCACCCGTTTTATTTTCGTCCACGCAGGTAATCCCCAACCATAGTGGGCTTGGTGCTGTGAGGGAATTCGGAGTGGCCACCAGTTCTGAAAGTTTGATTTTCTTTTGGTGAACTGGACATCCTTTTATTTACGTTTGAAGTTTTGGGTTTTTAAATGTAATAAGGCCGCTTAATTATTTTTGATGGTTTTAATATGTATTACTAAGATAGGTATTACTTATTTTAACTGTTGAAATTGGATAGCTTTAGGGCGCATTTTCAAAAAAAAAACAACAATTGATTTTAAAATAACACGACAACAAGCAAAGCTTCCGCAATGAAAGTATTTTCCAAAATTAATCACTTTTCCTAAAAATGACTTATCCTAGAAATATCCATGACGTTAAGGTGTGGCAATGGCGGTATGCATGTCTAGGATTGGATCCGAAAGGAGCTTGGTACTTAAGCAGTCCGATGGACTCACCACCTCTTTTCTGATTTCCTACCTGGTGCACAGCTTCCATTCACTTTAACCTATAATGAAATTATCTTTTAAAACACTAAGTAAGTTTTTTTGGATCAACAATATAAAATGTTTTGAACGCTTCGATGTGGCATGTCGGATCTAGTCATAACGTTTGGGCCGGGTTTAGGGTGTTACATTTAGTGGTATCAGAGCCTAGGTTGCAACAACTCGGCTGTGGAATGGGTTTACAAAAACAAAGATTTTCGAAAGTGAAAATTTTATAAAGAATGCGAAAAACTTGATTTTCAAAATTTAGATCATTAGAAGGTGGCATTCCGAATCTCTGGCTCAAGCCTATAAGTATTACTCTAAACTTTTCTGAATATTTTCCTGAATTATCTGTCTGTACTGAAACCATAGGAAAATTTGATAAGAGGCTGAAACTGTAGCTAGACTTCGATTCTGCGAAAACAAACTCTGAACTACTGTCTGATTCATAAAACATCTGTAATAAATACTGGAATATTAATTGATGCATAAAAATTCGTAATCAAGATAATACGATATGAGTACAAGAGGCCGTAGACGGAGCCGAGGAAGTGCTCGAGCGAGATCTTCATCTTCGGGACATATGCCGGCGGTGGATGCACCGGTACCACCGGCAACAGAGGTAGAGTCTCATGACCGCGGTGCCGGGGATGATGCCCTGTCACAGGCAATGCTTCTTATTCTGGAAAGGGTTGCCGGGGAAAGTACGGGCAATGAAGTTCAGGGATCTATTTCTGAACGACTTCGGGCTAACAGAGCGGAGATCTTTAGGGGCGTGTCTGGTATAGCCCCGAATGTTGCGGAATATTGGTTGGAGGCCACAGAACGGATTATGGACAACTTGGACTGCTCTGAGGAGATTGTGAGTGGAGTATTTGTACTAAGTCCTTTGGGTCACTCAGTTAGGGTAGACAAACTGTATAGGGATGTACCCTTAGAAACTTAAGGTAGGATTTTCCCTGGAGATCTGATGGAGTTACCGTTCGGAGAGTTTGATCTCATTTTGGGAATGGACTGGCTTGTTAAGCATAAGGCGACCCTGGATTGTGCTGCTAAACGAATGGTGTTAAGGACCACAAAGGATGAGGAGGTTATAGTGATAGGTGAGCGAAGGGATTATTTGTCCAATGTGGTGTCGGCTTTAAGAGCCGAAAAGTGGATTCGGAAAGGTTGTGAGGCCTATTTGGCATTTGTAAGTCAGTCAGAAGAGGAGGGACTGACAGTGGATAAGGTTAGGACCGTAAAGGAGTTCCAAGATGTTTTTCCAGAGGAGCTTCCAGGATTGCCTCCAAACCGAGAAGTTGAGTTTGGAATAGATTTGTTGCCTGGAACGGCGCCTGTATTTTCCAAGATTAAGAATAAGTATCCACTGCCAAGGATTGGTGATCTATTCGACCAGCTTAGAGGAGCTTCTGTATTTTCCAAGATCGACCTTCGATCTGGATATCATCAGTTAAGGGTCAAGGAGGCAGATATCCATAAGACAGCATTCAGGACTCGGTATGGTCATTACGAGTTTCTAGTTATGCCATTTGGACTGACGAACGCTCCTGCAGCATTTATGGATCTGATGAATCGTGTGTTCCAACCATTTTTTGATCAGTTCGTAGTCGTCTTTATTAACGATATCCTGGTATATTCTGAAACTGAAGCGAAACATGATGAGCATCTCCGTATAGTGCTACAAGTGTTATGGGAGAAGGAACTCTTTGTGAAGTTCAGCAAGTCTGAACTTTGGTTGAGGGAGGTAACCTTCTTAGGACATGCGGTCTCTGCTGAGGGGATTAAGGTGAACCCTCGAAAAATTGAAGCGATTTTGGAGTGGAAGCCGCTTAGGCCAGTGTCGGAAATACGAAGTTTCCTAGGACTGGCAGGATACTACAGAAGGTTTGTGGAAGGTTTTTCTGTAATGGCAGCACCTTTGACAAAACTCATAAGGAAAGGAGTACCGTTTGTATGGACTAAGATGCAGTAGGAAGCTTTTGAGAAGTTGAAGAAAGTTCTGACTGATGCACCTGTGTTAATTCAGCCGGAGTCTGGGAAGGATTTTACTGTGTACAGTGACGTATCACACGTGGGTTTGGGCTGCATGTTAATGCAAGAGGGTAAGGTGGTTGCATATGTATCACGATAGCTTAAGCCTCATGAGGGGAACTATCCGACTCATGATTTGGAGTTGGCAGCAGTGATATTTGCACTTAAGATTTGGAGACATTACTTGTACGGAGAAAGGTGTATTATATACACTGACCATAAGAGTCTTAAGTATTTGTTGACTCAGAAGGAGCTGAACCTTAGGCAAAGGAGATGGATTGATTTGCTTAAGGATTATGATTGTTCGATTGAGTATCACCCAGGCAAGGCTAATGTGGTAGCCGATGCTCTAAGTCGTAGAACTGTATCTGATCTGAGAGCAATGTTTGCTCGTCTGAGTCTGTATGATGATGGAGGTCTGTTGGCTGAGTTGCAAGTGAGGCCAACCTGGGTGGATCAGATTAAGGAAAAGTAGTTGAACGATGAGTCTTTGGTCGCTCATTTCCAACAAGTTAAGGAAGGGGAAACTTCTGAGTTTGGGTTAAATGGCGAAGGAGTTCTGTGTTTCCGATGAAGAATTTGTGTTCCGAAGGACTCTGATTTGAGGCAGACAATATTGAAGGAAGCTCATGGAGGACTTTGTGCCATGCACCCTGGAGTGAACAAGTTGTATCACGACTTACGAGAATTGTACTGGTTGCCTGGACTTAAACGAGAAGTAACGGAGTTTGTAGGGAAATGTCTGACATGCCAGCAAGTGAAAGCTGAGCATCAATTACCGTCTAGACTGTTACAATCAGTGAAGATACCACTTTGGAAGTGGGAGAGGGTAACCATGGACTTTGTGAGTGGGCTGCCCTTGACACCATCAAAGAAAGACTCGGTGTGGGTGATTGTTGATAGGTTGACCAAATCGGCCCATTTCATACCTGTTCGTACTGACTTTTCACTTCAAAAGTTAGCCAAGTTGTATATGGCGGAGATTGTCCGACTTCATGGAGTCCCAGTTTCAATTATTTCTGATCGGGATCCCAGATTTACATCTCGGTTTTGGCAAAGGTTGCATGAGGCGTTGGGGATGCGATTGAACTTTAGTACGACTTTCCATCCCCAGACTGATGGTCAATCGGAAAGGGTTATTCAGATTCTGGAGGACATGTTGAGGGGATACGTGATTGACTTTTGAGGTAGTTGGGAGGATTACTTGCCGTTGGCAGAATTTGCGTACAATAACAATTACCAGACGAGTATTCGAATGGCACTGTATGAAGCACTATATGGACGAAGGTGTCGTACACCTAGTTGTTGGACCGAACTAGGAGAGCGACAAGTTCTTGGACCAGAGTTGGTAGTTGATACTGAGGATAAGGTCAGAATAATTAGGGACCGGTTAAAAGAAGCATCTGATAGGCAAAAGTCGTATGCAGATTTGAAGCGTAAGGAGATTGAGTACTCAATAAGTGTTATGGTCTTCTTAAAGGTTTCTCCTTGGAAGAAGATATTAAGGTTCGGTAAGAAGGGCAAGTTGAGTCCGCGGTTCATTGGGCCTTATCGGGTTTTGAAGCGAGTAGGCCCAGTGGCTTATCAGTTGGAATTGCCTCCAGAGTTAGACAGGATTCACGATGTTTTTCACGTCTCCATGTTAAGGCGTTATCGTGCTGACCCTGCTCATGTCGTGCCAGTTGCAGAAATTGAAGTTCAGACTAATTTGACCTTTGAGGAGGAGCCTGTGCAAATATTGGCTCGAGATGTTAAGGTTCTCAGAAGGAAATCTGTCCCGTTAGTGAAAGTACTTTGGTGTAATCATGGAAGGGAAGAAGTTACTTGGGAATCAGAAGAGACTATGTGTCAACAATACCCTCAACTAGTTGGATCAGGTAAATATCGAGGACAAAATTTTTTTAAGGAGGGTAGAGTTGTAACGCCCCAATTTTTGGGAATTCTGTGAATGTTGGCATAGGTTTAATTATGTTAGTGGGCCTCTAGAAGGCCCAAGCTTAAGATAGAACCCGATAATTTTAGTTAATTTTTGTTCCATAAGAAAAAGGTGGTGAAATTATGAAATAGGACCTATGTGAAAATGTTTGAAAATGCTATAGGCTAAATTGAAGTGGCCAAATAAATAGGAGTGCAAAATAGGAGGATTTGCATGACAAACCTCCCATTTTACATGAAGTGGCCAGCCATCATGTTGTTGTAGACAAAATGTGCACTTGATATCCATAATTTATGGTACAAATTGATACAAATTGATAATGGTTAGGTAAATGTTCCATGATAATGGGTTAGGTAAATGTTCCATGATGGGAATTTCATGTCTTTTGTATTAAAGAATTAAATGGATCAAATATGAAATTTTATTAAAAGAAAAACGGGGTGAAAAGAATAAAGTTTTGTCCATCTTTGTTCATCATAGCCGAAAGTTAGAGAAGAGAAAGGAGAGGAGAAAGCTCTTGAATGTTTGGTCACTTGGGGAAGAAAATTGAAGGTAAGTTCATGGTAGTTTGCTTCTATCTTGATGTTCATGAGTTCTTCTTGATTCTAGCTTAACTCTTGAAGCATATTTTGGTTTTTAGTTGTGTTGTGAGCATTTATTCATGAATTAAAATGAAGGAAATTGTTGTTGTTTCATGTTCTTTTGATGAAAAATGGAAGATAGGTGAAGTTGAGCCAAACAAATGAGCATGCATGTGCCTTAGATGCTAAGGGGAAAAATCGGCTAACATGTTGTGCTTTAAAATGATGAAATGGAGATTATACTTAATTAAAATCATAGATATGTGATGATTGATTGGTGATATACATGTTTAAATAACAAGCATGCAAGTTAGGTGTGAAAGAGTGATTTGGTAATAAATCTGCTTGGGACAGCAGCAGTAACGTGACTTTGGAAAATCACCATAAATTGTGGGAGATGAGTTAGAAGCTTCATAAATTATGTAATTAAATCTTAATGAGTCTAGTTTCAAATGGAATAAACGAGAACATATTTTGAATTCTGTACAATGAGAAATTTGATTCGTAATGATGACTGGTCAGATTAGTCAAACAGTGAAACATGGGAAACTTTGAGAAACTCTGGTATTGATTGAATAAACCAAAAATTCTGAAAATTTTATGGATAGAAGATATATGAGTCTATATTCAAAGAAAATTAACGGCACTTGATTTGGAGTTTCGTAGCTCCAGTTATAAATGATTTAGTGACTATTGCTCAGGAAGACAGCTTGCAGTGAAATTATGATTATGTGGTAAACACTGACAAAAATTTGTTAATGAGTTGCTTATTGATTTCTTATAAGCTTACTCTGATCTATAGGTGTGGTTGGCTGAATATTGTAAGGGGTTACAAAGTTTGTATTTGAATAGTTAGATTAACGTGTTAATAATCCAATTGTAGGCGGTTCATGTGTGGATCTCGTCAGCATATCGTCGCAAACAGGTGTGTAACTAACACCCTCTTATAGACTAGATCGGCACAAGCCGAAAAGCCAAAATGCCGAAAAGCCGGTATTTTGAGATCTTGCGAGTGTGTGAATGCTCATGAGATTAATAGTTTGATGTATATGGTAAATTAAAGTGATAAGACTACAGAGTGCGCGATTCTGTGCATTTCGATATTTTTGGGCTTAATGGGCCAAAAACGGGATAACGGGCCAACGGGCCCAAATTTTTAAGAAAATGCAGTAAGTGTTTCTGATTGTATGTAAATGGCTATGTTATTTATGAAAACCTTAAGAATAGTTAAATTACCTGAATACCCCTATGTATGCAAAATTACCATTATACCCCTAGGGTTACTTTTGACTGAAAAGCATGACGATCTGATTCTGTATGATGTATGCCATGATTATATATCTGTTGCATGGGGACTTGGGTTATACTATAGAGGAAGCGTCCTGGTGGCTATGCCACAATTATCTGATCTGGTGGCTCTGCCACATATATCTGTCCTAGTGGCTATGCCACAATTATCTGATCTGGTGGCTCTGCCACATATATCTGTTCTGGTGGCTCTGCCACAATATCTGTATCTGGTGACTTCGTCACAATATCTGGCAGGCTCGTTGCGATTTCTGTGGTGTGTAGCGGTTGGGTGGGTCGAGTAGTCTCCCCACATGGTGTAAGGCTGGTACGGGGGTGTTATGGATGAATCTGGGTTGGGTTTCTGCATAAACATGTAATATCTGTTCTGTTCTGTTATGGGCCTATGGGCTTTATTCTGAATTTCTGTTCTGGGCTAAGGCCAACTTATTTTGTTTCTGTGGTTTGAGCTGATATAGGCTATGGTTGGGTTAATTTACACACTGAGTTTCCCCAAACTCACCCCTTTTATTTTCATCCACGCAGGTAATCCCCAACCATAGTGGGCTTGGAGCTGTGAGGGAATTCGGAGTCGCCACCCGTTCTGAAAGTTTGATTTTCTCCTGGTGAACTGGTTTATTTACGTTTGAAGTTTTGGGTTTTTAAATGTAATAAGGCCGCTTAATTATTTTTGATGGTTTTAATATGTATTACTAAGATAGGTATTACTTATTTTAACTGTTGAAATTGGATAGCTTTAGGGCGCGTTTTCAAAAAAAAAAACAACAACAATTGATTTCAAAATAACGCGACAACAAGCAAAGCTTCCGCAATGAAAGTATTTTCCAAAATTAATCACTTTTCCTAAAAATGACTTAATCAAATCGGTTTCCTAGAAATATCCATGACGTTAAGGTGTGGCAATGGCGGTATGCATGTCTAGGATTGGATCCGAAGGGAGCTTGGTACTTAAGCAGTCCGATGGACTCACCACCTCTTTTCTGATTTCCTACCTAGTGCACAGCTTCCATTCACTTTAACCTATAATGAAATTATCTTTTAAAACACTAAGTAAGTTTTTCTGGATCAACAATATAAAATGTTTTGAACGCTTCGATGTGGCATGTCGGATCTGGCCATAACGTCTGGGCCGGGTTTGGGGTGTTACATGGCATCAACGATGATATGTGGATTCATGTAAGACCATGTCGGGGACATGGCATTGGCACTTTATTTGGTGTATGATAATCCCGAGTATCCTTTAGTATTCCGGTGGTTCAATGGGTCATTCAAGATGTTGGGTTAAAAAGTGAAGTGATATGAGTAAGAATGTACGGTACAGGTATGTACGTAAACCTCATGAGTATTGAACTCAATTCATGATGGGAAATTTAGCATGAATAGAAAAGAGTAAGATAAGCTTGGTGTTTAATGATATTTAATGTCAATTTTGACTACGTTCATGTGTGTAGTATGATATTGTGGTGATAATTGATAATATGTTTAATCTATGAATATCTTGACTTATGTTGTTTATTATTTACATGCAACTTACTAAGCCTTATGCTTACCCTTCTCTCCTTTCCCTTTTCTTTTAGCATCGTCAAGCTAGCTCGGGGATCGTGGACATCGGAGCTTGAGTCACACTATCAACAAATATTTTGGGGTATAATTAGTTTACTACATTTAAGTATGGCATGTATAAGGGACTTAGTATTTTGTTATATGTGTCATATTTGTTAGCCAAAGTGATGGCTCCTTTTGGTATATTATCCCAATTTGTATATGGCCATAAAAATGGCTCATATTGATTATTGGGTTGAAATCCCTAAATATTGTTACATGCATGAGATGTGTTATTGCTTACCATGTCATTCACTTTAAACATATTTGCTTACCATCCTGTATATAATATACATTTTTACATTAACTAGAACTAGGCATGCTAAATCTTATTCTCATTTTATACCATCATAATGTAGTTACCAATTTGTCCATTAAACATCCATATTCAAGGCAACATTACTCATTTCCATTAAATTCATGATCCACCGGCCTGCATTTAACTTACCTGATGTATTACCAATCATGCATAACAAACAAAGCTAGCTATATCATCACATCAAAACATAAGACATGGCATGATTAATTAAACTTATAAACCATAATGGATAAGGACCACATCTCATGATCATATACGATAACTCAATGCATACTGATACATATGGTCAAAGTCATAATAATAATAAATATCACAAACCAACTTCCTATACATGCCACTCACTTGATATTTCTAATATTTGAATTAATTCTCCCAAAAATGATAGTTTGATAGTGTGATTTTGCCTCCGATAATATCCAACCCTGAGCTGACCTGCCAATACTAAAGAAATGGAGAGGATGGGTAAGCTTTACACTTAGTAAGTCCATATGAAATTAATAAGCAATTACTAACATGCTTTTCAATATAAAACACTATAATTGTACAATTACACATGTTTAGGTCAAGCTATTTTATCGACTTATAGTTACTAAATCATTCATATCTGGAGCTAAAAAACTCCAAATTTAGTTTCGTTAATTTTCCTTGAATCGTCACTCATATACCTTTCTCCCACAAAATTTACAGAATTTTTGGTTTAGCCAATTAGTAAAGTTTATTCATTAAAGTTTCCCCTATTTTGCTGTCCAACAGTTCTGATCTCTCTTCACTAAAAATTATTTATCTCATATTTTGGGACTTGGATGATGTTCATGTCTATTCCTATTGAAAGTATACTAATTTAGGATTCTATTCATATAAATTATAACTCATAATTATTTTTGTACAATTTTTAACGATTTTTCCAAGTCAGAATAGGGGATCTTTAATTCATTCTGACAATGTCTTACAAAAATTAGAATATCACATAATATAGAACACTTTTGCTCCCCCTGTTTCTTTTATATGAAAATAGACTCATTAATATTTAATTACATATTTTTTTGAAAATTTAATTCAACTTACACAATTTTTGGTGAATTTTCAAAGTCACGCAACTGCTACTGGCCAACATTGTTTTACTACTAAAATTCACTCTTACATAATTTCACTTAATCCATTTTGTCTTATTGAAGTTCACTCAAATATCGAGCACATTGCTCATAATTTTCATAACCATATACCTGCACTTATTCATCATAAAATCATGTTCACATGTATTTTTACTTAATCGATTTTCCCGTTGAACTCTTCGGAATAATAACTGATTTCAGTTGCCTACACATATTTTCACACTTGTAGACAAGGCTATGTGGTACGCATAGTAGCCTGCACTTAGTACTACACATGTGACCAATTGTCTGGTACACGCAGTAGCCTACACTTAGTACTACACACATGACCTAACCATCTGATACACGTAGTAGCCTGCACTTAGTACTACACACGTGATCAAAGTTATCGAGTACGCATAGTAGCCTGCACTTAGTACTACACATGCGACCAATTATCCGGTACACGTAGTAGCCTGGACTTAGTACTACACACGTGACCTCACAATAGATCATTCGTATCATTTTTATTCCGAAGGCTTAACCGGGAAATTCCTCACTTTCCAACATGTTACAATTTTATTCATAGTCCTTTTTCAATTTGCAATTTACAACAAATAATCATTCTATAGGCAGCCATATTTCATATGATAACAAAACATAATAAAATAAAAAGAATCGATAAATTATTTACGTACAAAATTGTCGAAATCTCATCAGGTACAACCCACGTAATAGTAATTTAACATTCAATTCATGTAACAATAATTTGCCATTCAATTTCACATGACACAACAAGCATCACATTTTCCATATTATACACACCATCCATCAACTTCTCCTAAATATATTAAATCAGACAATTTATGCCATAACAATAGAAAATTACAATTTAAGTATGGTATTGCATTATTATTAACACACGAACTTACCTCATATACGAAAATGGTCATTTTTACCATTTTGTCCACAACTTGGTATTTTGCCGATTTTAGCCCAAATTTCAATTTTCCTTGTTCTATCATTACAAATATAGCCTAATTAGGACTCACATTATTTAAATTGACCCAAAATCATATTTTGGAAAAATTACAATTTTTCTCCTAAACTTTGTCAAAATTACATTTTTCCCCTAGGCTCGTAAATTAAACTTCATCCTAGTTTCTTATGTTTTATGACATGCTAATCATTTTTCCCTTCTATAGCAATATCAAATTCACACTGTAACATGTACTTATGAACATTAGGTATTTTTACTAATTATGTCGTTTTACTGGCTTTCACGTAAAATCGCTTAGTAAAAGTTGTTTAACACAATTTCAAGCTTCATATTATACAATAAAACATCAAAATAAACACATTTCACCTATGGGTATTTTTCCAAATATAAATCCTAGGTTAAATTATTGCTAGAATAATCTTAACCAAGTTACCAGGATTTCAAAAATGTAAAAAACTTTAAAAATAGGGCTAAGGAGCACTTACAATCGAGCTTGGGAGTTTGAAAAAACCTTAACCATGGCTGCTTATGGTAGAAACGGTTGAATGAAGAAGATGATAGCTAATTTGGCTTATTTCCCTTTTTAATTCTTTTAATTATTAGTTTACCAAAATACCCCTAACTTAAAAATATTTTATTACACCCATTTCATGTCTATTTTTGTCCAACAATTAACAAATGGTCTAATTACCGTTTAAGGACCCTCAATTTAAAATTTCATAACAATTGGACACCTCTAGTATGTAGAACTCAACTTTTGCACTTTTTATGATTTAGTCCATTTGACTAAATTAAGTGCCCGAACATTAAAATTTTCGAAAGAAATTTTCATGAAATTATTCTGTGAAATCGTAGACCATAAAAATATAATAAAAAATAAAATTTTCATCGTTGGATTTGTGGTCCCAAAACCACTGTTTCGACTAGGCCCAAAATTAGGGTGTTACAAGGTAGTTGTAATTAGAGAGCGTCGGAACTACTTGTCAAATGTTATTTCTGTATTAAGGGCCGATAAATTGGTTCGTAAGGGCCTACATTAATGTTTCATATTCTAGGGTTTCTTCTGTTAAAGATATCAGAACAGTTAAAGACTTTTCGGATGTTTTTCCTGATGAGCTACCTGGGTTACCTCCAAATCGTGAAGTTAAGTTTGGGATTCAGCTCCTTCCTGGTACAGCTCCGGTGTTTATCCCCCCTATAAAATGGCACCGAAGGAGCTTGTGGAACTTAAAGCTCAGATTCAAGAGTTGTTAGACCGTGGGTTTATCCGACCTAGTGTGTCTCCATGGGGAGCACCAGTTTTGTTTGTGAAAAAGAAAATGGATCATGCGTATGTGCATCGATTACCGGCAATTGAATAAATTAACAGTTAAGAATAAGTACCTCCTATCAAGGATAGATGATTTGTTCGACCAGTTTCGAGGAGCTTCAGTTTTCTCTAAGATTGATCTCCGATCGGGATACCACCAACTGAGGGTCAAAGAGACTGATGTATACAAGATAGCGTTTAGGACTCGTTATGGTCATTACGAGTTCCTAGTGATGTCGTTTGAACTGAAGATTGCACCAGTGGCTTTTATAGATCTGATGAATCGAGTATTCCAACTCTATCTAGATCGGTTCATAGTGGTTTTTATTGATGACATTTTGGTGTATTCAAGAATTGAAGATGAACATGATGCACATCTCTGAGTTGTTTTGCAGATTCTAAGGAAGAAACAATTGTACGCCAAGTTCACTAAGTGTGAGTTCTGGTTACGTGAGGTAACATTTCTGGGTCATGTGGTATCTGTTAAGGAGATTAGGGTTGATCCTCGAAAAATTGAAGCAGTTCTGGATTGGAAGCGACCTAAGACTGTATCTGAAATTCGCAGTTTTCTGGGACTGGCAGGGTATTATTGGTGATTTGTAGAGGGGTTTTCATTGATTGTAGCACCTATGACTAAGTTGGTGTGTAAGGGTGTGTCGTTTAACTAGACTAATATGCAGCAGGAAAGTTTTGAGAAACTCAAGAAAGTTCTCACTAAGGCTCCTATCTTAATATACCAGAGTCTGGGAAAGAGTTTACTATCTACAGCGATGCATCACATATTGGTTTGGGATGTGTGCTGATGCAAGATGTTAAGGTCGTTGCATATGTGTCTCGTCAACTTAAGACTTATGAGGTGAATTATCCAACGCATGACTTGGAACTAGCCGCAGTGGTTTTCGCACTGAAAATTTGGAGGCATTATCTGTACTGTGAGAAGTGTACCATTTACACTGATCACAAGAGCCTCAAGTATCTCCTCATTCAGAAGGAGCTAAATCTTAGGCAGCATAGATGGATTGAGCTACTTAAAGACTATGACTGCATGATCGAATACCATCCTGGTAAGGCCAATGTAGTGGCAGACGCACTAAGTCGTAGCGCTATGACTGATCTGAGGGCGATGTTTGCTCACCTCAATTTATTTGATGATGGTAGCTTGTTGGTCAAGCTCTAAGTTAAACCAACATGGATTGAGTAGATTAGGGGTAAACAGTTGGAAAACGAGTCACTAGGTCTTTGTTTTCGACAGGTTGAGAGTGGGGATGCTGTAGATTTTGGACTGAATAGTGAAGGGGTACTCTATTTCCATGGGAGAATCTGTGTACTGAAGGATACTGATTTGAGGCAGTCTATACTACGAGAGGTGGATAGTAGTCCTTATTCTATGCATCATGGTGGAAATAAGATGTACCAAGACCTTCGTGAGTTGTATTGGTGGTCGGGTCTTAAGCATGAAGTCACCGATTTCGTGGGTAAATATCTGACTTGCCAGCAGGTTAAGGTTGAACATCAGTTACCTTTAGGGTTGCTTCAGCCAGTTAAGATTCCACTTTGGAAGTGGGAGAGAGTGACTATGGGCTTCGTTAGTGGGCTGCCCCTAATGCCTATTAAGAAAGATTCAATATGGGTCATCGTGGATAGATTGACCAAGTCTGCCCATTTCATACTAGTTCATACTGATTACTCTTTGTAGAAGCTGGCTAAACTGTATGTGTCTGAAATAGTGAGATTACATGGGGTACCGGTTTCCATAGTATCTGATAGGAATCCTCGCTTCACGTCTCAGTTCTAGAAGAAGTTACATGAATATCTAGGTACAAGGTTGGACTTCAGTACTGCGTTCCATCCTTAGATAGATGGCTAGTCAGAGAGGGTGATTCAGATATTGTAGGACATGTTAAGGAGTTGTGTGATTGATTTCTGAGGAAATTGGGAGGACTATTTGCCACTAGCAGAGTTTGCTTATAATAATAGCTATTGGTCTAGCATACAGATGACACCTTACGAGGCATTATATGGTCATAGGTGTCGCACTCCTTCATGTTGGATTGAGTTGGGCGAGCAGATTGTTCTGGGCCCTGAAGTAGTTTCTGATACCGAGGATAAAGTTAGATTAATTTGGGATAGACTGAAGGCGGCATCAGACAGATAGAAGTCATATGCGGATCTGAAGTGTAAAGAGATTGAGTATTCTATGGAGGACTTCGTTTTTCTCAAGGTCACGCCATGGAAAAAGGTATTGAGGTTTGGACGGAAGGGAAAGTTGAACCCTAGGTTCATTGTGCCTTACCGCATACTAAAACGTGTGGGACCGATTGCCTATCAATTAGAGTTACCTCCAGAGTTAGGCTAGATTCACGATGTGTTTCACGTCTCTATGCTGAGGCACTACCACTCTGATCCCACGCATATTATTTTCATTGAGGAGGTTGAGGTTAAGCCAGATCTAACTTTTGAGGAAGAGTTGATTCATATATTAGAACGTGATGTAAGGGTTCTAAGGAAGAAGTCTATCCCACTGATGAAGTTTCTTTGGCGTAATCACAACTCTAAGGAGGCCACGTGGGAACCAGAGGAGGCAATGCAACATCAATACCCTCATCTGTTCTAATCAGGTAAATTTTGAGACCGAGATTTTCTTTTAGGGGGTAGAGTTGTAACACCCCAAAAATCCTTAATGTTTGTGTTACACACAAGTGTGTATCTGCTTCAGTGGTTAAGTGTTCTAGGAAGTGTCTGAGAAGTCTTGGGTTCAAGCATTGGCTTCTGTAATATTCTAATCACTCAAAATTCGGCTTTGGTTGGTATTGCTCTCCACTTCGGTTGCTATGAACTTTTTGGTTCTTTTCTTTTCTTTGGAAGTCGAATTGTGCTAAGGAGTTTTGGCAGTATCTTTCATTTTTGCTTATTTCGGGTTTGCACTTCTCTTCAGGTCCCTTGCTTGTCATTTTGCTATTCTTCCCCTACTCCTTTGACGGGCACTCTTCCCCTATTCTCCTTGGCCGAATGCTCTCCTTCCCTCTCTCTCAATTCTTTTGGGTTTAACAATTCCCCCTTTTTTTTACATCTTGTTACTTTGGCTGATTCTCCCTGCTTCTTTCCCTCTCTCAATCAAATTTGTTAGGGCTAAATACCTTCTCTCATTGTTGCCTTTATTCCATCAATCTCTTTCTCTCCTTCATTACCGACTCTCATCCCCTCTTTCTTATTTGTGGTGTTCCTCTCAGTTTCTAGAACTTATCAAGGAGTGAAGGATTATTCATTGATATTGAAGCGATGGAAACCTCTCTCTCATCACTTGATCGAAGGTAACTCTGTCCTTAGTCATCGTGTTCAACTCGGATGCGTTGGCTTGCATTCTTGGGTGTAGGCCAATTGATTCATTCCCCTATTCTTGGGTTCTGTGTTTTCTGTAAGTTAGTATGCGTTTGATTCAAGCTATGTGTATGAGCAATCATGATTAAAAGATTTCGCTTGTAATGCAGATATTCGTCAAGGAGATTGTAATCAATCTTTGTCAGCGGTTTAAGTGGGCTAAGCCACAATCGTTCAATCAAGGCAAGTAATAATTATTATTTAGGGATACATGTTAAGAGGGGTTGCTTAACCCTATTGATTAAAGGATTGATGGAGTGTCTTGATTGAATATAGGTTTGGTGCCCGTGGGCTTTTGCGCTTTTTCGCAAAGTAAGGTGTGTACAATCGCAACTCCAACTATAGAAATCGGCAAAAGCCAAAATGAGTGAATGTCGACACCACACAGGCGTGCTCGCAACAGTATAGGTGGGCCAAGTGATTAAACATGGGTGTATTGTCGACATGGCCGGCCATAAGCGATTTCACGAGATTGGTCCAAATTGGGCCGTGTGGGCCCCACAGGTAAACCACACGGACATGTGGAGATTATTGGGCCGAGCTGTGTAATACACACGGCTAAGACCATTATGGCCCGTGCGGGTCACATGGGCATGTAGGCCCACATGGGCCCGTAATATGGGCCTTGGGCCTTTTCATTGTTTGACTGCCAAGGTTGCACGGGTCGCCCGAGATGACTATGGACCTACTGTTGGGTCGGCAAGTTTACCTAGATCCCTTAATTATTAAAAATGACTATTTTGCCCTTATGTGGTAAAATGACTGTTTTGCCCTATGTGATGTATAATTGTAATTAAGCATGCCGTTTTAGACGCATTAAGTACATGTATGATATTATGACATGACATGACATGATGCATGATATGTTGCATAGGATGGGTTTTATTATGATTGAAGGAAGTGTACTATATTGGCAGCTCTACTGCAAATACTGTTTAGTGCCGCAACTGGTACTACTTGGAGTGTAGGGATGGGTGGGTTGATTATATCCCCACATAGAGTGCAGGGTTGGTCAAAGATGGAGTGTAGAGGCTGGCTGGTTAGGATCTCTTGATTGCATATATGTATTGTATTGTCACTGAGATAGGCTTTGGCCCGAACTGATACTGATATTGTAATGGGCTAAAGCCCTGACTGAGATTGAACCATTACTGAATTGAGCTTAGGCCCAGACTGTGTATGCTCACTTTTTGATTAATTGATATGGGATTGCACACTGAGTTTCAATAACTCACCCATCTATTTGTCTGTACACGTAATCCCCAGTCTTAGGCGGATTGGTACTACGAGGGACTCAAAGGTGGCCACACGACCACTCATACTTTCTTATTTGATTTTTAAACTATAAGTAAATTTATTTTGGGTATCTTTGTTGTAATAAGGCCTTTATAGATTTTTACTTTAATTTGGGTTTTATAGTTTTGATTTATAACTGCTAGCAGTAGAGAAAGACGCGGGTTTTCAAATGAAAAATGCTTTTCAAAAATACCACGAATATTTAACCTGTTTTGAGAGCTTCAGCAAGAAATAACGTTTTAAAAATTAATAACGTTAAAATATGTTTAACTTTATCCAAACGACTTGCATTTTGAAAATGAACGAGACATCTTAAAATCATCATTAAGACCACAAAGAGGATAAATATAGAACGGGTTTTTCAATGATATCCGGCTTTACGAAAAACACTTCAATGTGACATTGCCAGATTTAGCCATGACGTCTAGGTCTGGTTTGGGGTGTTACAATATGTGTGCTAGTGTAAGACAATGTCTGGGACATGGCATCGGCGATGATATGTGTGCCAGGGTAAGACCATGTCTAGGACATGACATCGGCTATGATATGTGTGCCAATGTAAGACCATGTTTGGGACATGGTATCGGCGATGATATATGGATTCATGTAAGACCATGTCGAGGACATGGCATTGGTATTTTATTTGGTGTATGACAATCCTGAGTGTCCTTTAGTATTCCGGTGGTTCAATGGGCCATTCAAGATGTTGGGTTAAGAAGTGGAGTGATATGAGTAAGAATGTACGGTACAAGTATGTACGTAAACCTCATGAGTATTGAACTCGATTCATGATGGGAAATTTAGCATGAGTAGAAAGGAGTATGATGAGCTTGATGTTTAATGATATTTAATATCAATTTTGACTACGTTAATGTGTGTAGTATGACATTCTGGTGATAATTGAAAATATGTTTAATTTATGAATATCTTGACTTATGTTGTTTATTATTTACATGCAACTTACTAAGCTCTGTGCTTACTCTTCTCTCCTTTCCTTTTTCTTTTAGCATCGTCAAGCTAGCTCGGGGATCGTGGACGACGGAGCTTGAGTCACACTATCAACAAATCTTTTGGGGTATAATTAGTTTACTACATTTAAGTATGGCATGTATCGGGGACTTAGTATTTTGTTATATGTGTCATATTTGTTAGCCAAAGTGATGGCTCCTTTTGGTATATTATTCCATTTTGTATGTGGCCATGAAATATGGCTCATATTGATATTGGGTTGAAATCCCTGAATATGGTTACATGCATGAGGTGTGTTATTACTTTTTTAGTGTGTGCCAAATGGTTGATAAAATGTGGAATTTATGCTTGATGGATAAATGATGCCAATTAGTATGGTCACTATATTAACAAAGGTAAAGAAATGTAATGAATGAACTTAACAAGTCAAGGAGTCCCATTTAGGTAAACTTGATATGAATTTATCATTCATGAGTTAAAGCTATTGATGTCTAAGTAACCCCTTTTTTTTGCCATGTCAACCATTATTGGCATGTGAGTGTGTGTTAGGGTTGTTAAGGGGGACAAAAGGGCTTGGAAAATAACCTCAAAGTTTTCTACACGGGTAGACACACGGGCATGTGTCTAGGTCGTGTGTGACACACAGTCAGTCCCATAGGCATGTAGTCCGGTCGTGTGTCCCCTACACCCTAGTTTTACAAGTCAGTATGCATGGTAGTAAACACATGGGCAGAGACAGGACCATGTGTCTCAACCGTGTGGAGGACACGACCTTAGGACATAGGCGTGTGCCCAGGTCGTGTGAAGTCTGCACCTTAAATGCGAAAATTAAATTTGCCACACAGCCTAGCACACGGGCGTGTGACTTGGCCGTGGGATATTAAATTTATGTTGATGCCATAAACAAAGAGTTACACGGCTTAGGGACATGGGCTTGTCAAGGGCACATGGGTGTGTCCTTGTGTCCATACGAGCGTGTGACCTATATTAAGAAATTTTTTTCTAAAGTTCACGGTTTAGTCCCGAACTGCCCCCGATGTAGTTTTTGGGTCTCATAAGCCTATATAAAGGACAATATGCATGTTCTTGAATAAATTTTAAATTTGAACAAAATTTTATGGCCCAGTTTTACATAGTAGTTGTAACACCCTATACACGTAACCCACGTCGGGGAGGAGCACAAGGCACTACCTAACTTGATCTCATGCATACAACCAATCTCAAGTCACCGAAACTCAATCCAAACTTAAAACTTTTTCAATTTCTACTTTAAACTTCTTATTATGGGCCTACAATCCTCAAATCTACTGTTGAAAACCATTCAGGACTATACCGGGTCCTTAAACCAACTATGAAAATTTTGTCCTTAAAACAGGGCACACGCCCGTGTGGAAGGGCAACACGCCCGTGTGACCAACTCGACATGGTCGTGCTGATGGCCCATGTGGCTCACATGGCCTAAGCACCCTGGGACACACCCGTGTCCCATACCCGTGTAGAATTAATTTCTAATTCACACTAACAGGGGTTTTCACACAGCCAGACGCATGTCCGAGTCATTGGCCCGTGTCCCTCACATGGCCACAACATGACCGTGTCCTAGCCCATGTGCAAAAACCAGGGTATTTTGTTTCTGACCTCAGCATGCTCATAATATTACACGGCCAAGGCAAATGCCTGTATGCTGGGCTGTGTCCTCTACACGGCTGAGACACACGGCCGTGTCTATGCCCGTGTATTTATTACCATGCATACTAACTTGAAATTTTTACGTGCAGGGGACACACGCCCGAACCACACGCCCATGGGGCAGACCATGTGTCATACATGGCCTAGACTCATGTCCGTGTGCCTACCCGTGTGGGCAGTTAAGGCTATTTACCAAGCCTCATTGCCACCCTTACATATATAGTTCCATACAAATACCAACCAATATCGAAACAAGTATAACTTCTATAACTAAATCAGCCATAATAGACATTCATTCAACCGTGACAATGCATCTTTTATAAATTCAAAATGAATATTACTGTCATTCAAAGCTTAATACAAATTAAAGGGTTTCCAACCCAAGCCAACACATTTGGCAATTCTCAAAGACACAAAATAACAAAGCCTAAGTCCTATACATGCCATCTTCAAAAATATAAATCCAACTACACCGAATGATTCGATTGATAGTGTGATCGATATCTCTGACTTCTGAAATCCTTGAGCTAGTGAGGCGGCACTATAAGGAAATGGAAAGGAAAGGGAGTAAGCATAAAAGCTTAGTAAGTTGCATATAAGTAAGTACACAACAACAACATTTCATCAACGATTCACATGATCATGATACCAAGGTAGGCATAAGCATAACTTACTCATTACCACCCATACTAGTCACATATTGTTCAATGAGCTCATATCTCATACATACCAATTAGGTACCTATACCACTCACAACACGGTTATACTTTCCTCATTAGCATAAGAACATAACATTCACCGTTGAACCATTTGGAACACTACCAGATAATCATTAAGCCTCTGACGTAGGTAAGGTGCCGAGGCTAGGTCCCAGACATGGTCTTATACTGGCTCATATCTCAAGTTGATGCCATGTCCCAGACATGGTCTTACACTAACTATCATCTTGTAGCCGATGCATGTCCCAGACATGTCATACATTGGCTTACGTCTCGTGGCCGATCCATGTCCTAGACATGTCTTACACTAGCTCTCGTCTTAATACCGATGTCATGTCCTAGACATGGTCCTACACTGGCTCTCATAAGGTGGCCGATGCATGTCCCAGACATGTCTTACACTAGCTCACATACGAATGACCCAAACTTCAAGGCATGAATATCGAATTTATTTCCTAGGTTCGAACAGGAACTCTACTATCTCTATTATCATCATACCATCTCAATTCCACAATCAAGCAATTCATGCTATATTAATTCAAATACAATTCAACACATACATTAGCAATGTAGTTGTATTATTTACATACAACTTACATCAGATTACTGTAATACCCTAAACCCGGCCCAGACGTTGTGGCCAAATCTGGGGTGTCACATTGAAGTGTTTTACCGAAAACCGTGTTTTCATTGAAAACCCTTCATAAACAAAAGAAACCTTAACTAACTTAAAAATAAACACACCTTTCAATTAAGAAAGCCTTGTTTAAAACATTTGATTTAAGAAAGCTTTATCATTTAAAAATTAAGTTGTGGAAACGTAGAAAACATACTATAATTTAGGAATCCCATGTTCAACTTCTCGTAATTACAGTGAAAATAATAATAATCCAAATAATAATAAGAAGGAAGCCTTATTACATTCCGGCTCGAAAAATACTTAATAAAATAAAGAACTTAAATGCTTTTAAAAGAGAAACAAATCCAAGTTGTCTTGCTAGCTAGCCACCCAGAGTCCCTCCAAACATCGAACCTTCTACTGAGCATCACTTGAAAATAAAATAAAAGAGAGGGTGAGTTTTTGCAAACTCAGTGTATACAACCCTTGACCGAAAATAAGCATTCAAAAATCATCATACATCAAACATGCAATGCAATCCCATTCTTATTATCCAACTGCTACACACCAGCTCTGTCCCCCATCACACCATGTAGGGATATACATATCGACCCACCCAGCCCACACACCAATGGTAGCCCGATTGCGGAACTACCTTCATTTACATATTGGGCTTTAAAAGCCGTCGGTGGATCCATGATTCTCAAGCAACCATGCGATCCTCATATACTTCCTCCGTTCCATAGTTCCCACCCCATATGCAACCTAAACAGAACATCATATGTATGCATGTCACATCCATAAAACTTACATTCAACACCTAAGGGTAATTTGGTCATTTTCGCCCTTAGGGGCGTTTCGGTAATTTTCCCTTAATTATGGTTTTCACTTACCTTGACCTATTAACAAGTCCTGTGAGCTAAGATGAATGAATACTATGCACCAGGTAGGATTCCAGAGAAGAGAAGGTGGGTCTTTAAGACCGCTTAAGTACCAAGCTCTCCCTAGATCCAATCCTAGACATGCATATACCCGTTGCCACACCTTAACCCTTTGACTTGTCCACGGTCGCAATATATTAATTAAGTCTTATTTAGTTATCATATACTAGGCCCAAAATCGCTTACAACACCCAAACAAATTCACTTACCTGTATCTGGCCCATTAAGCCCAATCATATTCATATGGCCCATTTAGGCACAAATCTCCTGTATATGGCCCATTAGCCAAAATCACATTTATATGGCCCGTTAGGCCTAGTCACATTCATATTCATGCTCACACACAAATTCTTATCACATAGCATCAATATTCAGTTTTTGCCTATTATGGATCCAACAGCCCATCGGGCCCATTTAGCCCATTCTGTCCCGTATGGCCAAATCACAACCTAAGTCCACGGAATCGCTCGTGGGCCTCAAGCAACCTATCGGTTTCCTCTCCACGAGTGTTCATGCACTCATGTGACTACCGTAACCCAACTTTTGGCTTTTCAGTATTTCAACATTTCGGCTTTTGTCGATTCATTGTGTGTGTGCAATGTACGTACACACCTGGTAAGCAAGCGTGCTGCGATTCCCTTAGTCACCAACCTACAAACGATATCATTCTACAATTAATCGCATGCTTAATACATATTTTTACTAAAATCGAAACCTCACCTTAACCTTACCTTGAACACCAATCCCTATAGTTTTTCCTTAATCACATACTCCATAGATCAAAGTCTCTCACCTGAGGAGCAAATCGGCAGAGATCTAAGGACTGAGATTCGTTACCTATTCCTACCCAAAAACTGATTAGAAGAAGTGGGGAACAATAATCGATACCTTAGCAAAAATCGACTGGAAGAGCAAACACTTACACTAGATTCGGTCAAAGAGTATTTGGCCCTTGAAAGATTCGGCTTTTCGGCTTTCAAACATGGTATGATGAACAAGGTTTATCTGGCGCCAAGGGAATCAAAAAGAAATCAACTAACTAACAATGGATCAAAGAGTTGAGCAAAGGAAGAATTGAGAATTGGCACAAGAAAAGAAAGAAAAATGAAAGGGTTTTCGGCTTTTTGGATCTTGAAAAGAAAAGGGTTTTCAGATTTTGGAGAAAGGGGTTTCTGGCGACAAGGTGAAGAAGAATTTTTGTAGTAGTCTGGCAACCCTGTATTTAGCCCCTATTTATAGCCCTTATAGCTAAATTTTCCATGCCCAATTCCCAATTCAGCTCCATCACTTCTCCCTTCTCATCTCCTCGTTTTTCTCCCTGATAACCCCTTGATCTTTTCCTTAATTTTCTTTTCTGAACACTCCCCTTAAAGTCCATCTTCACGCCACTTACATCCTTCTAGAAGGCCAAAATTAAACTTCTAAAAATACTAAGCTAGGATTCAAACCTTTGATCTCCTTGCTAGCTACTAACACTACCTCCTTACTCCCTAAGTGGTGTCACTTAGCCACTCCTCCACAAGGCTTTTTGATGCTACTTTCCCCCTATTTTTATTTAAAAGCCCAACTACTTGCCAACCCTAATTCTTTTAATAATTAAACTATAATTTCATTTATTCCTAGGTTCAAACTCAAACCTTAATTAAGACCTACTATAATTATCACATGGCCAGGAACATAAAACACATTTTTTATCAAAACCAAAAACAAAGAACATTCGAGATTTCAGGATTTTTGGGGCGTTACAACTCTACCCCCTAAAAGAAATTTTGTCCTCGAAATTTCCAACTACTAACACAGTCTACCACACCATACTTCCGCTACGCACTCTAATTCCAACTTAGGTAAATAGCACACTATGGGTAAGTACATACCATTATTTGCCTCTGGAGTGTCTCCATCCTCTTGACGACGTTCTGTATAGACCAAAGCTGGCTGTCTCGCCTCAGCATGACCAACACCTCTGCCTGGTTCTCCACGACCCAAACCATTTCCACCTCTGGCCTGATCACGGCCTCTCGGCAGTAGCTGACAACCCCTCGGTGGCTGTACACCACCTCGGTCCACGACTAGCACCTGAGTTGACATTCTAGGGCAATTCCTGATCCTATGCTCCATAGATCCAAAAGCTAGACAAGCTCCCGTCCTCTTCCAACACTCGCCTACATGACCTTTCCTACAATCAGCACAATGTGGCATCCCTGGATTAACAGCAGTGGGCCCGGCTCTATCTGGCCTATTAACTCTGGCCCTCGCCTTGGCATCTGTCCAACACCAAGAGCCTCAGCCTCCCTTTTACTCTTACCCCTTTCTTTTTCTCGATTTAAGCACTTAGTACGCTTTACCTCCTCTGCTATCTTTTCCTTCTCCACTAACTCTGAGAAAACTCACTTCCGTTGTGGAGCTATCAGTACCCTGAGGCTACCTCTAAGTCCATCCTCAAACCTAACGCAACGCTCATACTCCGTTGCCACCATTACTCTTGCATACCGACTAAGGCATAGAAACTCCGCCTCCGATTTGTTTCCTTGGATCAGGTTCAGGAACTCCTTCCTTCTAGCATCGACATAGCTTGCACCCACATACTTCCCTTGGAAAGTAGCTTTGAAGAACTCCTAAGTGACCCGCTCTTGTTGGGTGCCCTTTTTCACTGTCAACCACCACTAGTAAGCTTCTTCCCCTAATAGTGACACAGCTCTTTTCAGCTTTTGCTCTGGTGAGTAGTCCAAATCCTCCATTATCCTTTCAGTAGCCTCCAACCAATATTCCGCCACATTAGGACCCATGCCAGCCACACCCTTAAAGATCTCAGCCCCATTCGATCGAAGTCATTTTGGAATGGACCCCCGATTTCTGTTGCCATTATTGGGCCTAGCGACCCTTTCTAAAATCCTCAACATTGCCTGGGAAAATGCATCTTTTCCCACGGCCCGATCATATTGTCCATTCCCAGCCACAGGTGAGGCTGGAGCCTCTTCTACTCCAACATCGGGCATATGGCTCGATGCCAAGGATTCAACCCTAACACTTCTGCGGCCTCAGCCACGGCCCCTTACACCTTTTCTAGCACTCATTGTTGATTCGGGTATTATCTGGATTAAAATTTTATGAAGTTTTAGTTATTTTAATAATTAAACCGATATTTTATGAAACTATTTAAAGAGAAGATTGTTTTTGAAAATCCTCTACAGCTTCAAGATCCTACAGGCTTCGGTTCTACTCAAACAAAATCATCTAAAGTAGCCCTCTAACTATCTATTGTATAACAATTTAAACAAGGTTAAGAACAGAAGAACTTACTTGGTTCGACGTCAGAGAGTCGATGTACCGCTCAGCAAGACTTCCCCTTTTCCAAATCATTGTAATTTTTAAAAAAAAACACAAAAATAAATCAAATAATAAGGCCCAATTTACAGCCCGAGTTTTGCAACCTAAGCTCTGATACCACTAAATGTAATACCCCAAACCCGGCCCAGATGTTATGGCTGAATCTGGTGTGTCACATTGAAGTGTTTTAGCGAAAACCGTGTTTTCATTGAAAACCCTTCTTAAACAAAAGAAACCTTAATTAACTTAAAAATAAACACACCTTTCAGTTGCGAAAGCCTTGTTTAAAACATTTGATTTAAGAAAACTTTATCATTTAAAAATTAAGTTGCGGAAACATAGAAAACATACTATAATTTAGGAATCTCATGTTCAACTTCTCGTAATTACAATGAAAATAATAATAATCCAAATAATAATAAGAAGGAAGCCTTATTACATTCCGGTCCGAAAAATACTTAATAAAATAAAGAACTTATTTGCTTTTAAAAGAGAAACAAGTCCAAGTTGTCTTGCTAGCTGGCCACCCAGAGTCCCTCCAAACATCGAACCTTCTACTGAGCATCACCTGAAAATAAAATAAAAGAGAGGGTGAGTTTTCGCAAACTCAGTGTGTACAACCCTCGACTGAAAACAAGCATTCAGAAATCATCATACATCAAACATGCAATGCAATCCCATTCTTATTATCCATCCACTACACACCAGCTCCGTCCCCCACCACACCATGTGGGGATATAAATATCGACCCACCCAGCCCACACACCAATGGTAGCCTGGTGGCGGAACAACCTTCATTTACATATTGGGCTTTAAAAGCCGTCGGTGGATCCACGATTGTCAGGCAACCATGCGATCCTCATATACTTCCTCCATTCCATAGTTCCCACCCCATATGCAACCTAAGCAGAAAATCATATGTATGCATGTCACATCCATAAAACTTACATTCAACACCTAGAGGTATTTTGGTCATTTTTCCCTTAAAGGCTTTTCGGTAATTTTCCCTTAATTATGGTTTTCACTTACCTTAACCCGTTAACAAGTCCCTTGAGCTAAGATGAACGAATACTATGCACCAGGTAGGAATCCAGAGAAGAGGAGGTGGGTCTTTAAGACCGCTTAAGTACCAAGCTCTCCCTAGATCCAATCTTAGACATGCATATACCCGTTGCCACACCTTAACCCTTTGACTTGTCCACGGTCGCAATATATTAATTAAGTTTTATGTAGTTATCATATACTAGGCCCAAAACCACTTAAAACGCCCAAACAAATTCACATACCTGTATGCGGCCCATTAAGCCCAATCATATTCATATGGTCCATTTAGGCCCAAATCACCTGCATATGGCCCATTAGGCCCAAATCACATTTATATGGCCCGTTAGGCCCAGTCACATTCATATTCATGCTTACATACCAATTCTTATCACATAGCATCAATATTCAGTTTTTTCCTGTTATGGACCCAAGAGCCCATCGGGCCCATTTAGCCCATTCTGTCCCGTATGGCCAAATCACAACCCAAGTCCACGGAATCGCCCGTGGGCCTCAAGAAACCTATCGGTTTCCTCTCAACGAGTGTTCGTGCACTCGTGCGACTACCGTAGCCCAACTTTCAGCTTTTCAGTATTTCGACATTTCGGCTTTTACCGATTCATTGTGTGTGTGCAGTATATGTACACACCTGGTAAGCAAGCGTGCTGTCATTCCCTTAGTCACCAACCTACAAGCGATATCATTCTACAATTAATTGCATGCTTAATATATTTTTTTACTAAAACCGAAACCTCACCTTAATTTTACCTTGAACACCAATCCCTAATAGCTTTTCCTTGATCACATACTCCATAGATCAAAGTCTCTCACCTTTGGAGCAAATCGGCAGAGATCCAAGGACTGAGATTCGTTACCTATTCCTACCCAAAAACTGATTAGAAAAAGTGAGGAACAATAATCGATACCTTAGCAAAAACTAACTGGAAGAGCAAACACTTACACTAGATTCGGTCAAAGAGTATTTGGCCCTTAAAAGATTCGGCTTTTCGGCTTTCAAACTTGGTATGATAATCAAGGTTTATCTGGCACCAAGGGAATCAAGAGGAAATCGGCTAACTAAAAATGGATCAAAGACTTGAGCAAAGGAAGAATAGAGAATCAGCACAAGAAAAGAAAGAAAAACAAAAGGGTTTTCAGCTTTTTGGATCTTGAAAAGAAAAGGGTTTTCGACTTTTGGAGAAAGGGGTTTCTGGCAATAAGGTGAAGAAGAATTTCGGCAATAGCCTACCAACCCTGTATTCAGCCCCTATTTATAGCCTATATAGCTGAATTTTCCATGCCCAATTCCCAATTCGACTCTATCACTTCTCCCTTCTCATCTCCTCGTTTTTCTCCTTGATAACCCTTTGATCTTTTCCTTAATTTTCTTTTCTGAACACTCCCCTTGTAGTCCATCTTCACGCCACTTCCATCCTTCTAGAAGGCCAAAATTAAACTTCTAAAAATACTAAGCTAGGATTCGAACCTTGGATCTCTTTGCTAGCTACTAACGCCACCTCCCTACTCCCTAAGTGGCGTCACTTAGCCACTCCTCCACAAGGCTTTTTGATGTTATTTTTCCCCTATTTTTATTTAAAAGCCCAACTACTTGTCAACCCTGATTCTTTTAATAATTAAACTATAATTTCATTTATTTCTAGGTTCAAACTCAAACCTTAATTAAGACCTACTATAATTATCACATGGCTAGGAACATAAAACACATTTTTTATCAAAACCGAAAACAAAGAACGTTCGAGATTTCGGGATTTTTGGGGCGTTACAACTCTACCCCCTAAAAGAAATTTCGTCCTCAAAATTTCCAACTACTAACACAGTCTACCACACCACACTTCTGCTACACACTCTAATTCCAACTTAGGTAAATAGCACACTATGGGTAAGTACATACCATTATTCACCTTTGTAGTGTCTCCATCCTCTTGACGACATGTTGCATAGACCAAAGTTGGCTGTCTCGCCTCAGCATGACCAGCACCTCTGCCTGGTGCTCCACGACCCAAATCGTTTCCACCCCTGGCCTGATCATGGCCTCTCGTCAGTAGCTGACCACCCCTCGGTGGCTGTACACCACCTCAGTCCACGACTAGCACCTGAGCTGACATTCTAGGGCAATTCCTGATCCTATGCTCCATAGATCCAAAAGCTAGACAAGCTCCCGTCCTCTTCAAACACTCGCCTACATGACCTTTCCCACAATCAGCACAATGTGGCACCCTTGGATTAAGAGTAGGGGGCCCAGCTCTATCTGGCCCATTAACTCTGGCCCTCGCCCTAGGCATCTGTCCAACACCAAGAGTCTTAGCCTCCCTTTTACTCTTACCCCTTTCTTTTTCTCGATTTAAGCGCTCAGTACGCTTTACCTCCTTTGCTATCTTTTCCTTCTCCACCAACTCCAAGAAAACTCGCTCCCTTTGTGGAGCTATCAATACCCTAGGCTATCTCTAAGTCCATCCTCAAACCTAACGCAACGCTCACACTCTGTTGCCACCATTACTCTTGCATACCTACTAAGGCGTAGAAACTCCGCCTCATATTCCGCCACTGATTTGTTTCCTTGCGTAAGGTTTAGGAACTCCTTCCTTCTAGCATCCACATAGCTTGCACCCACATATTTCCCTTGGAAAGCTGCTTTGAATAACTCTCAAGTGACCCGCTCCTGTTGGGTGCCCTCTTTCACTGTCAACCACCACTGGTAGGCTTCTTCCTTTAATAGTGACACAACTCTTTTTAGCTTTTGTTCTGGTGAGCAGTCCAAATCCTCCCTTATCCTTTCAGTGCCTCCAACCAATATTCCACCACATTAGGAGCCACACCAGCCATGCCCTTAAAGATTTCAGCCTCGTTCGATCGAAGTCATTTTGGAATGGACCCCCGATTTTTGTTGCCATTATTGGGCCCAGTGACCCTTTCCAAAATCCTCAACATTGCTTGGGAAAATGCATCTTCTCCCGCGGCCCGATCATATTGTCCATTCCCATCCACAAGTGAGGCTGGAGCCTCATCTACTCCAACATCGGGCATATGGCCCAATGCCGACAATTCATCCCTAACACTTCTGCGGCCTCGGCCACGGCCTCTTGCACCTTTTCTAGCACTCATCGTTGATTCTTGTATTATCTGGATTAAAATTTTATGTAGTTTTAGTTATTTTAATAATTAAACCGATATTTTATGAAAGTATTTAAAGAGAAGATTGTTTTCCAAAATCCTCTACAGTTTTACGATCCTACAGACTTCGGTTCTACTCTAACAAAATCATCTAAAGTAGCACTCTAACTATCTAGTTTATAACAATTTAAACAAGCTTAAGAACAAAAGAACTTAGTTGGTTCAACGTCAGAGACTCGGTGAACCGCTCAGCAAGACTTCCCCTTTTCCAAATCATTGTAAATTTAAAAAAAACACAAAAAGAAATCAAATAATAAGGCCCAATTCACAGCCCGAGTTTTACAACCTGGGCTCTGATACCACTAAATGTAATACCCCAAACCCGGCTCAGACGTTATGGCCGAATCTGATGTGTCACATTGAAGTGTTTTAGCGAAAACCGTGTTTTCATTGAAAACCCTTCTTAAACAAAAAAAAATCGTAATTAACTTAAAAATAAATACACCTTTCAGTTGCGAAAGCCCTGTTTAAAACATTTGATTTAAGAAAACTTTATCATTTAAAAATTAAGCTGCGGAAACATAGAAAACATACCATAATTTAGGAATCTCATGTTCAACTTCTCGTAATTACAATGAAAATAATAATAATCCAAATAATAATAAGAAGGAAGCCTTATTACATTTCGGTCCAAAAAATACTTAATAAAATAAAGAACTTATATGCTTTTAAAAGAGAAACAAGTCCAAGTTGTCTTGCTAGCTGGCCACCCAGAGCCCCTCCAAACATCGAACCTTCAACTGAGCATCACCTGAAAATAAAATAAAAGAAGGGGTGAGTTTTGGCAAAATTAGTGTGTACAACCCTCAACCGAAAATAAGCATTCAGAAATCATCATACATCAAACATGCAATGCAATCCCATTCTTATTATCCATCTGCTACACATCAGCTCCGTCCCCCATCACACCATGTGGGGATATAAATATCGACCCACCCAGCCCACACACCAATGGTAGCCCAGTTGCGGAACTACTTTCATTTACATATTGGGCTTTAAAAGCCGTTGGTGGATCCACGATTGTCAGGCAACCATGCGATCCTCATATACTTCCCCCGTTCCATAGTTCCCACCCTATATGAAACCTAAGTAGAACATCATATGTATGCATGTCACATCCATAAAACTTACATTCAATATCTAAGGGTATTTTGGTCATCTTCGCCCTTAGGGGCATTTCGGTAATTTTCTCTTAATTATAGTTTTCACTTACCTTGACCCATTAACAAGTCCCGCGAGCTAAGATGAACGAATACTATGCACCAGGTAGGATTCCAAAGAAGTGAAGGTGGGTCTTTAAGACCACTTAAGTACCAAGCTCTCCCTAGATCTAGTCCTAGACATGCATATACCCGTTGCCACACCTTAACCCTTTGACTTGTCCACGGTCGCAATATATTAATTAAGTCTTATGTAGTTATTATATACTAGGCCCAAAACCGCTTAAAACACCCAAACAAATTCACATACCTATATCGGGCCCATTTAGCCCAATCATATTCATATGGCCCCTTTAGGCCCAAATCACCTGTATATGGCCCATTAGGCCTAAATCACATTTATATGGCCCGTTAGGCCCATTCACATTCATATTCATGCTCACATACAAATTCCTATTACATAGCATCAATATTCAGTTTTTGCCTATTATGGACCCAACAGCCCATCGGGCCCATTTAGCCCATTCTGGCCCGTATGGCCAAATCACAACCCAAGGCCACAGAATCGCTCGTGGGCCTTAAGCAACCTATCAGTTTCCTCTCTACGAGTGTTTGTGCACTTGTGTGACTACCGTAGCCCAACTTTCGGCTTTTCGATATTTCGACATTTTAGCTTTTGCCGATTCATTGTGTGTGTGCAATGTATGTACACACCTAGTAAGCAAGCGTGCTGCGGTTCCCTTAGTCACCAACCTACAAACGATATCATTCTACAATTAATCACATGCTTAATATATATTTTTACTAAAACTGAAACCTCACCTTAACCTTACCTTGAACACCAATCCCTAATAGTTTTTCCTTGATCACATACTTCTTAGATCAAAGTCTCTCACATGAGGAGCAAATCGGAAGAGATCCAAGGACTGAGATTCGTTACCTATTCCTACCCAAAAATTGATTAGAAAAAGTGAGGAACAATAATCGATACCTTAGCAAAAACCGACTGGAAGAGCAAACACTTACACTAGATTCGGTCAAAGAGTATTTGGCCCTTAGAAGATTCGGCTTTTCGGCTTTCAAACTTAGTATGATGAACAAGGTTTATCTAGCACCAAGGGAATCAAGAAGAAATCGGCTAACTAACAATGGATCAAAGACTTGAGCAAAGGAAGAATAGAGAATCGGCACAAGAAAAGAAAGAAAAACAAAAGGGTTTTCGGCTTTTTGGATCTTGAAAAGAAAAGGGATTTCGGTTTTTGGAGAAAGGGGTTTTCGGAAACGAGTGAAGAAAAATTTTGGTAGTATCCTAGTAACCCTGTATTCGGCCCCTATTTATAGCCCTTATAGCTGAATTTTCCATGCCCAATTCCCAATTCGACTCCATCACTTCTCCCTTCTCATCTCCTCGTTTTTCTCCCTGATAACCCGTCTTTTCCTTAATTTTCTCTTCTGAACACTCCCCTTGGAGTCCATCTTGACGCCACTTCCATCCTTCTAGAAGGCCAAAATTAAACTTTGAAAAATACTAAGCTAGGATTCGAACCTTGGATCTCCTTGCTAGCTACTAACACCACCTCCCTACTCCCTAAGTGGCTTCACTTAGCCACTCCTCCACAAGGCTTTTTGATGCTATTTTTCCCCTATTTTTATTTAAAAGCCCAACTACTTACCAACCCTGATTCTTTTAATAATTAAACTATAATTTCATTTATTCTTAGGTTCAAACTCAAACCTTAATTAAGACCTACTATAATTATCACATGGCTAGGAACATAAAACACAATATTTATCAAAAGTGAAAACAAAGAAAGTTCAAGATTTCGGGATTTTTTGGGCGTTACAATTACAAAATGTGGCGACTAGTCAATTTAGCCTATTTGCTTGGCTTTTCCCCGATCTAGGTTCGGATTTGGAAATTCTTGATCTAAATAGCAAAACGCACTCATTTAATCACTAAATAAAATTAAGAAATTAAAATTCACATCTTCAGTCAAATTACCGTTTTGCCCTTAAATTTTGGCAAAATGACCTTTTTACCCCTATGTTCAAAAATCAATTTTTATCGAATTTCTTCGCATCTTAAGCTTAGTTGAACTCTTTTTACTCTTATAGCAACCACAAATTCTCTCTATTTCACACATTTATCATTCATTTTACAACTTGTGCTAAATGGTCCCTTTAGGTGTTTTCATGGTAACACCTTTCATAAAAGTTGTCTATTACCCAACTAAGACTCATATTCTTCCATAAAATTTCAGAAAACAACCTAAATGCTCTTATGGAAAAACCCTAGAACTTCAACCATTTTATAAGATATACCCCTCATTTGAAAGCTCATGCTTCAAAGGTCTCAAAAAAGCAAAAATCATCAACAAAGGGTATGGAAATCACTTACTTGTGAGTCAACTAAGTAGCTAAAAATTTTGAGCTTTCGAACCCCCTTCAATGGCTGATTTTCAGTGGTGTATGGGAAAAGAAAAGAAAAGATGAATCATACTATGACTCTAAATAATAATAAAATAATTTACTCGACTCCGGATTTGTGGTCCCAAGACTACTATTCCGATTAGCCCCAAAATCGGGCTGTTACAGTAGTGTATGTTCAAGTCTGGTAATGCCTCGTATCTTGTCCTGGCATTCGACACGGGTAAGAGGTGTTACACTAATACCATACCATCAACCACAGACACACTAGTATCACAATTTTCCATTCAATTTCATACCAATTTCATATTCACAATCACCTATATGGTCACTTTCAATTATGCATTATTTTACTTCAAACCATAAGCATACCAATCTCAAATTTCAACCATTTGGTACTCTAATTACCAACTCACAATAAACATTCATATAGCAATTATACACAACATATCAAAAGACCATTTTCACATATACATACACCACCAAACATGGCAAAATAAGACAAATTACATGGATATACACATAACCAAGCATTTAACATTTACAAACCAAATCAAATGGCTAAATCCATTACCAAACTATAAACCATAATGACCATAATTCCTATACATGCCATATAACCAAATACATAATTTCAAAAGTACCAAAATGATAGGTTGATAAAGTGATGAGATCTCCGACGACTCCTAAATCCGAGTAAGCTTTGAAAATCACTATAAAATATGGAAAAGTAAACAGAGTAAGCTATAAAGCTTAGTAATCTCGTATGCTTAAAGTAAAACTTACCATATATACACAATTTAAGCAATTAACATATCATAACATATCTCATATTGATCCAAAAACCTAACACATAATCATTCACAAGGTTAGATATGAAATTCACAAATTTCTTCAATTCAATGCTTGTATGGTTCATGTACATGCCTGTACTAACTCGTATCAATCTTGTACTCATCCAGATCTTTGATATACTCGTTGAACCATTTGGAATAATATCGGATACTCGGGAATCTCGCACCCTAAGTGCCAATACATAGCCGAAGCTATCTCAATCTCATATCTCATATAATGCTCACTCTCGAGCTATCAACGAGTCTGCTCACACAAGTTGACAGTCAAGACGTAACTACAGGGTCCTGCTTACACAAGCTGACAAGGATCCGCAACACATGTCAGATAACTCAACCACCGGTAGAACGTATAGACCAGCACCCAAATCACATAAGCCATAATGACATGTCATTCGTATCCTAATCTATTTCTAAGGTTCAAATGGGATTTTGCATCGCCGAATCTTTGTCGAATATATCCATAAGGCCATATTCACAATTAATTCAATAATAAAGCATTTAAAACACAATTATATTAATGCTTATTAACATACGAACTTACCTCAATTCACAAAAATGACGAAATGAATCGACTAGTCCAATAATTTATTTTTCCCCCGATCTAGATCCGAACTTCATTTTTCTTGATCTATATAATATCAAATTTAACATATTCAATTATCATTCTATTCAATTTAGCCCAAAAATCATATTATGGCAAAATTACACTTTTGCTCCTAATATTTTAACATCTTTACAAATTAGTCCCTAGCTCATAAAAATACAAATTCATGTAATTAGGTCCCTACCCATGCTAGCAGAATATCCCTTATTATCATAGCAGCCCATATTTTTCATTTATTTCACATTTCTACCACAAAATTTTCACATTTCTCAATTTAATCCCTAATTGACAATTTTATCAAAATTTTCTTAACCAATGTTGTTTATCTAACAACAACCATTTATTTTCTATCATCAAACATCAAGACACACTTATATTCATTAATGGTAAACCCTTAAACCTTTAATAGTTTTGCAAATTAGTCCCTGGGCTAGCTAGATTAAGCTACAACGACTCCGAAAATATAAAAATCATAAATTTCAAAATTCACAAATCATTATCATCCACTAACATATTAATGGGCTATTTACCACATAAGGACCTCCACTTTAAGGTTTCATAGCTATTAGACACCTTTAGCTAATGGAACTCAACTTTTACACTTTACGCGACTTAGTCCATTTTATCAAATTGAGCATTCAAACGATAAAATTTCTTAACGAAATCTTCACACAATCATACTAACATGCTATAGACATTAAAATAATAAAATAATAATAATAAAATTTTCACACAAGAGAGTCTTGAATCCCCATTAGAGGTGATCATGGGTCGGGCCGGGTTTAGGTCAAGCCTCAACAAAATTTTAGGCTCGTTTTCTAAGCTCGGCCCAGCCCAGCCCAGCCCAACCCGTATTATTTTTTACATTATTTTAGTATATCAAATTTAAAAATATATATATCAAATACACTTAAAAACATTAAAATAATAAACAAAATAAAAATGAAATTAAAACAATTATTAAAACAAACAAAATTGAAAATAGAAGGTTGAATATTCAGAATTCACTAATTGTTCTTTCCAGAATGAGACCATTTCTGATATAGTTCATGACATGCAACTAATAGTCTTCTTCAACACTAGCTGGGGAACAAAATAGAGTTCCTCTTCCAAGAACCATTAATTCTTGCATGAATTTTAAGACGAGAATTGATTAGTACTGCAGAAGTAGCAAAACATGTCAATCAATGAGTATGATCAATAAAAGTATCTTCTAAAACACCAGAAAATATGTTACAACACCAGACAAGGCTCTAGTTCTCATTAAAACTCCAAAACACTAGTAACATGTAGAGATCCTACAAATTTACTTCTAGATTGTGCAACTGTATGCTGAAAAAGAAAAGTATATATATACTAAATGCATTTCAGCTCTATATATCACCATTCACCAAGAGAAACTTTTTAGAACACTCAGAATGCTTTGTGCTGGGTCAACTATGCTTTTAGGATCAAGTTCAACATCATGAACTAGCCATAAAATCTGAAGCTTTTATCTATTTTCTCTTGCAATTTATATAGCGTTTTAAAAAAATTTATGAGGTATCCAAGCAAGAAAATCAGCCAAAAATTTATGAGAAGTGGATACAGTCATGTGTGGTAGATGTTTAGTTGTGATAAAGTGAGGTGCTTCAAACAACTACACGGCTGTTTTTTTCAAAGCATACATGGTTTTAAAAGGTGGCATTTTAGATTAACATAAAACAAAATTTAGATAATATAGAAAGAAATAAGGATAATGGTAATCTACATGATGAAATCCACTTATTACTATGATATATCTAAAAGGGGACAATAAGCCAAATGGCCAAAAGTAAGAGGCAAACAAACAATTAAATACAAGGTTTATCTTATTTTAATTCGTATTAGTCAACAATTATACACAAGCCAAAGCGAGAGGTTACAAAACCTTGCACAACTCTAGGAAAAAAAAGAGAAAAATATGGCTAGAAGCCAAACGGACAAATCTGACATCAATTTCCCAATTCTCACAAGTTATACACTTTTAAGACCAAGAACAAAACCAGCATATGCTGATAGAATATAATATTGAGTAAATGTCCATTTAATTGCAAATGTATTAAAAGTACGGCACACATAGATTACATTGAGGTCTAAATTTGGGTAAGAAACATTTTCAATACTAGGAAAACAAAAGAAGCAAGTACACCAAATATTCATGAATGCATGCAACTGCAGGCTTGTCCACATTGTAAAAATGCTATAGCAATGAATTCGATTGACATCCCACTAATCATGAATCCACATTTACTTCTGCTTTATTACTAATCATAAAACTAAACTAGGAGGACTTAAAGAAATTTACCACTCAAGCATTGCACCAGCAAATTAAATAGTGTGTGAATATTAATGGCTTTGTCTTTTGATGATGAAAAGCACTTTGTACTGTAGATTCACTTTTGTCAAACACAACTCTAATGATGAAACAAGAATAAGAAAAGATTTAATTACAAGTTCAATAAAGCAAACAGGTTTTATAAACATAAACAGGTTTTAGCAAACAAGTTCAAAAAAACAATGAAGCCTATTAGAATTGGAGGAAATTAGTGTTTGAAAAATTCGAGGCATATTCTCAATTGGGAAAGGTGGAGAGTTGAATTATAAAATTATGGTCTTATATTCTACTTCATGAAACCTTTACAACAGTATATCATATGCTGAAAATGGTTGAGTGATGAATGAGAAATTGATGTTCAAAGTAAGCTACTTGTGAATACTTGTTGAGGAAAAGAGCTTAGATCCCACATTGGTTCAATACCAAGTGTGAGATGTGTATATCTTGAAAAATGATTAAATGAATAAACTTGAAATCCTACCTTGTGAATAAAGGGGTGCAAGTTCAAACCTATGAAGGTTTGGGGCACACTCTCATGGCATGGGTGATTCCGATTGTTTGGATTGGTTGGGCCCAAATAATGGGCTTGTGAATATTTTAGCGCAACAGGAAATTTATTTTTTTCTCAATAAGCAAATATACAAATATGATTTAAAAAGAACACATATCCTGATTTGATTTGTTTCCAAATCAATTTGATTTGATTTTAATCAAATGAATTTAATTGCTCCTTTAATGCAGATTTTGTATCCTTATTCATAGATATTTCTAAAATTCCTCCATATTGAATACGTATAAAGGGCTAATACTTCTTTACAATTTTTTTCAAAATCACACACTCTCACACCGAGTTTATTTTGCTGTCTAAAAATTCTTCTCTTTTCCTCTCTATATAGTCCAACGTTTCGGTGATAGAAAAGGGCAACATTTGTTCGTTAATCACTACAGAGGTGCTATTGGTTTGATCATCGTGTTGTTGTATCCTGGGAGACAGTCGACCAATGTTTTTCCAAGTACTGTAAAAGCAGCTGAATCTGTCTTAAGGGAACTATGTTAAAAATGCCTCAACATTTAGTAAAACTCGATTCTTCTTTTCAATTTCTGGTTTTCGTTATGTTATTTATTGGTTTTTTATATATGATATTTGAAATATAAATTATTCAATTTATATTTTATTTTATACATAAATATTTTTTTATTTATATTTATATATTTGTTTGATAATGTATTTTGTCCAAGAATTAGAAGACACCTGAAATTGTTAGAGATTGACCAACAGCACAATGGGACAACAACGGTTGGAGCGAAGAAAGTAATGAGCCGATGATAGTGGTGAACGCGACGATAGAGGAAGCAGTAGCAGTACAAAGATCAGCCCTAACTATTGAATGATGATGGTGGACCAGTGGTGACTACCTAACTAGTGAACAATGATGGTGGATAGGTGGTGATTGCCTGATTGGTGAATGACGATGGTGGTGGCCAGTGGGTGTTAGAGTGGAGAAGCCAAAGTTATTTTGTTAGGGATTTAGAAATTAGTTGTTACTTTAGGAATTAGAAATTGGGGGCAGACAGTTGAAAAGGAAAAAAAAAACTAAGGGTAGGGAAATAGGCAATTAGGCATTTGATTCGAACCGGGCTTGGGCCAAAAATTTATTACCCGAGCCTAACCTATTTAGAAAACGGGCCTCACTTTTTTTCCAAGCCCATTTTTCAGGCCTATATTTTTGTCTAAAGCATCTCACTTTCCGATGAGCTTTTGGTGTAATCCTCATACATATAAAGGGAAGCACACCTTATTAGCCCCTCTCTCTCCTAGTTCAACTAGTCAACTAAGAGATTATTTTTTCTATTAAATAGACATTAAATGCATTCTACTTATTTAACTATGGTTTTATTTCCTCTCACTATAAATAGATGGAATCGGTAGGGCTAAATATAAAATAGGTTATATACAATTTTGAGATATTGTTGTTTTACCTGAAAATAGTAAGAATTTATTTTTAAGTATAAATTCTATTTATCGGGAAAAATAATTCTATAAGAGAGAAAGTTTTTACTTTCCCACTGAAAGTAAAGAAATTATTTTTTGCTTTTGTGTTTGATTCGAAAGTGTTCAAGTCCATACTCAAAAAGTTCGTGATACGAGAATAGCGAAGAAAGTCGGTTGGTTGAAACCTGAGAATAATAAGGATTCGTCTAAATAGGTGCAATTTTAGGAAAAATATTATTACTATAAATATCACAAATCGGCTCGATTTTCAAAATTTTAATTTTTCGCTGTGTAAGAAACTGATTTTTGAAGCGGATTTTTTTCTAACAGGTTCTTAAAAGTCAATGGAGATCCATCTAAGACTTTCTCCATATCTATCTCATAGTAAAATTGAAATAGAAATCCCTTTTCCTAAAGATATGTATTGTAACACCTCCTAACAAATGCTAAAAATTTGCCATAGTTTCCATATCGTCTGGAAATGTACAACACTTGTCCTTAAAAGACATCCAAATAGATCAAACACTTTAGGCGCTGACTCTTGCTCTCCATTTGCCAGAATCTGCCAACCATATTCCTCGCCATTCCATATACTCAGATCTACAATCCTATTATCCATTGAAACATAGTGGAAAAACAAACCAACATTGGTCACTGCATAACAAATCAGAAAGCCCTAAAAAAAGTGCCACATAGAAGAAAACTAATGGTATGATGTGTAATAATTGAAAGTTAAAATTTCTAAAAAATTAAATTTTTTTGATATACTAAAAATTGAAATCACTTTTCTATTAATTATATTCCTAACAAAATTATTAATTTTCATCATATCAAAATTTACCTAAATATTAATTTTATCTATTTGTTTTATATATAAATTTTTATAAATATAACATTTACATATATTATTTTCATGGGTAAATTACACCAACAATCACTCAACTTTAGGGTAGCTAACAAAACAATCACTCAGGTTTCAGTTCAGTCACTCAACTTTCAAAAAATAACAAAACAGTCACCAATAACCATTTTCTGTTACAGACGTAATAGAGCTACCATTTTTCGTTACAAACTTAATGGAGCTGCCATTTTCTATCCCCCTATCACTACTCTCCCATCCCTCTTCGTCTTCCCCACCGTCCCTCATTTACTCTGATTCTCTCTCCCTTTCCTCATTTTCCCCACCATCTCTCCTCCTACTCTGATTTTTTCCCTCTGTCCTACCGTCCCTTTGCTAACCCTCTTCCACATGTTTAAAAAGTAAAGCCAAATTCAGCGCAATTTTACCTATTTTCCAAATTCTATTCCTTTTTTTCTCTTCCCAACTTCAGCGCAAAATTTAGCTTTCAATCTCTTTTAGACCCCCTAAAAAATCCCTTTTCCTTTTTTGATGAATTTCACGATTGATGATCATTAGTAGAAGGTAATCCTTTCATGAACTTTTCTTCTTTTTCTTCATTACAATGATCAAAATAATTTGTTCAAGTTTTTTTAGCTTTCCCATTATTCTTCTTTAGATTGTCAAACAATACAATTAAAGTTGAAAATTTCCCTTTTTAGATCTTGTTGAGGATTTTAATTGATTTTATAAGCCTTCACTGAATCTCGGTCGTGATTAGATATGGAATTCTAGAGCTTTGAAGGATTCTTAGGCTATTTATATGATAAGAGGTCATAAATTTTTAATGCATCCCAATTTCTCAGTACTTTTCTATTTGGTTAGTAAAAAGAAGGTAGGTGTTAAAACTTATAGCTTTTAGGGTTTTTTTCCTAGTTAATCTAAGAGAGAAACTTGGTTTGATTGAGTGCAACTAATTGAATCGGGTCTATGAGGTTGGGTTTCTATTTTATTAAATATTCTGACAATAGATAAATATTGGAACTTTAAGTTTTTTTTTCCTGCAATGAAATGATAAATTAGGGGTTTGGATTTCAGCGTAGATGGATGGTTTGGGTTTGGGATGCAAGTTTTTATCAAGTCTGAATGGAGGGTTGTTTGATCTTGAGTCATCCATTCAGAGAGAGCAGCAGCTATAAAATCATATGGTTATAATGACTGGCCTTGAAAATGAGCACCGTTCCACTGGATTAATAGAAGCAAAAAGCTCAAGCTAGAAAGGTTTTTTGATGAATTTTGGTAAAGGAAAGGGAGTTAGTCCGGTGATTGATATAACTAATAGAAGCATGAGTGTAGAAAATGAAACAAGTTGCAATGAAAATGGAAATGGTGAGAAGCGCAAAGGCAAGAATGGATGGCCATGGAAGAGAATGAAATGGAACGACAATGTGGTTAGGTTTCTAATAACAGTGGTAATGGGGAAGAAGGGGAAAGGGAGAGTATAACAGCTCGATTTTAGGGCTAGTCAGAATATTGGTCTCGGGACGACAAATTCAAAGTAAGAGAATTTATTTTATTATTATTTTGGAGTCATAGCACGCTTATATTAGTACATGAAAATTTTGGTGGGTTAATTTTGACATTTGTGAGCCCAATTGCGAAAAAAGACTAAATCGCATTAATTACAAAAGTCCTAAATTGATAGTTAGTGGTGTCAAATAGCTAGAGAATAAAAATTAGGGGTCTTTAAAGGGAAATTAGACCATATTATAATAGCTAGTTGGCCATGAGAAAAAGATGAGACAATTTTCAAGGTTAGGTGGAAATTGGGTGACTTATTTGACTAAAAAGGAAATAAAATAAAGAAAGATGATATCATCCCATTTTCATCTTCTTATTCAACCGATTTTCAACCATTTTTAGGGGTGTTTTGACTTCAAATTTTGCAGCAACTTATCATCCCTAGAAGTAAGTGAGTTCCATGTCCTTTGTTGATGATTTTTGTATTTTTGAGACCCTTGAAGCATGAGCTTTCAAATGAGGGGTATATCTTGCAAAATGGTTGAAGGTATAGGGTTTTTCCATGAGAGAATTTAGGGATTTTTCTGAAATTTTATGGAAGAATATGAGTCTTAGTTGTGTAATAGACAACTTTTGTGAAAAGTGTTACCATGGAAACACCTAAAGGGACTATTTTGCACAAGTTGAAAAATAGTTGATAAATGTGTGAAATATGATGAATTTGGGGTTGCTATAAGAATAAAAAGAGTTCATCTAGACTCAAGATGCGAAGAAATTTGATAAAAAATTAATTTTCGAGCATAGGAGTAAAATGGTCATTTTGCCAAAGTCTAGGGGCAAAATGGTCATTTTACCGAAGATGTGACTTTTTAATTTCTTAACTTTGTTTAGTGAATAAATGAATGTATTTTTCTAATATATATCAAGAATTTTCAAATTCGAACCTAGACCGAGGGAAAGCCAAGTAAGTCGACTAAACCGACTAGTCGTATACGTTTTGTAATCCGAGGTAAGTTGTATGTAAATAATACAACTACATTATTAATGTATGTATTAAATTGTATTGAGCTAATATAGCATGAATTGCTTGGTTGTGATATTGAGAATGTATAATGATAATTGAGATAGTGGAAATTCCGTTGTAACCTTAGGAAATAAATCGTATATTCATGCCATGATGCTTGGGTCCTTTGTGTGTGAGCCAGTGTAAGACATGTTTGGGACATGGCAACGACATTGAGACGAGAGCTAGTGTAAGACTTGTTTGGGACATGCATCGACCTCGAGACGTAAGCCAGTGTAAGACATGTCTGGGACAAGTATCGGCTACGAGATAATAGTCAGCGTAAGACCATGTCTAGGACATGGCATCGACTTGAGATATGAGCTAGTGTAAGACCATGTCTGGGACATGGCATCGGCACTTTACCCACGTTTAAGGCTTAACGAATATCCTGTAGTGTTCCAAATGGTTCAACGGTGAATGTTATGTTTTTAAGCTAATGAGGAAAGGATAACCGTGTTGTGAATGGTACAGGTACCTAATTGGTACGTATGAGATATGAGCTCTATATATATCTAACTTATGGTTGGTATGGACGGTAATGAGTATGTTATACTTATGCCTACCTTGAGAATGCTGGTTATTGGTATATTGTTGTTGTATATTTACTTATATGCAACTTACTAAGCTTTTATGCTTACTCCCTTTCCTCTCTATTTCCTTACAGTGCCGCCTATCTAACTCAAGGATCACCGAAAGTCAGAGATATCGATCATACTATCAACTGAAGCATTCGGTAAATTTGGATTTATATTTTTGAATATGGCATGTATAGGACTTAGACTTTAATATTTTGTGTTTTTGAGAATTGGCCAAATGTGTTGGCTTGGGTTGGAAGCCCTTCAATTTGTATTATGTCTTGAATGTTGGCTAACATTCATTTTGGAATTTATAAAAGATGCATTATCATGGTGGAATGAATGTCTATTGTGGTAGATTTAAGTTTAGAATTGTGCTCCTTTTAGCATTGGTTGGAATTTGTATGGAAATAGGTAAGTAAGGGTGGCAATGAGGCTTGGTAAGTAGCCTTATATTTTCCACACGGGTAGACACATGGGCATGTGTCTAGGCTGTGCGTGACACACGGGCGTGTAGTTCGGCCGTGTATCCCCTGCACGTAAAAATTTCAAGTTAGTATGCATGGCAATAAACACACGGGCAAAGACACGTTCGTGTGTCTCAGCCGTGTGGAGGACACGGCCTAATACACGGGCGTGTGCCATGGCCATATGTCATTTTAGGAATGCTAATGTTAGAAACAAAATACCCAGGTTTTTGTATACGGCTAGGACATGAGCGTGTCGTGGCCGTGTGAGGGACACGGGCCAATGACACGGGCATGTGTCTGGCCATATGAAAACCCCTGTAGGTGTGAATTAGAAATTAATTCTACACGAGTGTGGGACACAGGCATGACACAGGCATGTCCCAGGGTACTTAGGCCGTGTGAGCCACACGGGCCATGAGCACAACCATGTCGATTTGGTCACACGGGCGTGTGCCCTACTTTAATGAGAAAATTTTCATAGTTGGTTTAGGGCCCGGTATAGTCCCGAATGGTTTTCAACGGTCAATTTGAGGCTCATAGGCCCACAATAAGAAGTTTAAGGTAGAAATTGAAAATTTTTAATTTGGACCGAGTCTCGGTGACTTGAGATTATTTGTATGCATAAGATCTAGCAAAGGTAATACCTCGTACTCTGCCCCAGCGTGGGTTACGAGTATGGAGTGTTATATTTAGTGGTATCAGAGCCATAGTTTAGTCGACTCTAGGACTGACCTAGCGAGAGTACGACTCTAGCTATACATGCCATAATTGTATATTGATAGTGTGACGATTTCTGATGATTATAAATTATGTTTTCATATTAGTATGTAACACCCCTATAACCTGTAACCATTTCCGGAGAGGGTTATGAAGAGTTACCAACCCAAAACACTACATTTGTACATTCGCATATACATAATTTCATTAGCAATTATATGCATAGTCAAACGCAATCAAATATCGAAATTCAGACTTATACCAACATTCAAAAGTTGCCATATTCACATGGCTTATATACAACAACATCTCAAAATATAATTCACTTAAGTCTATTCTATACATGCCATACTAGCTCCAAAATATAGTAATACCAAAAAGATAGATAGTGTGACGAGTTGCTGACGATCCCCTCCCGAGCAGGTGACTAAAATCAACAATCTATAAAACAGAGAAACATAACAAACAGAGTACGCTTTCATAAGCTTAGTAAGTTTTAAGCAATGCAACAAATAAACTCAATTATCCAATTTCTCAAGAGGTCATTTTCTAGATATTTTACCATTTGGCCAAATATACATAAGCACATAATGCACAATTAGCATTCTACTATCACTTAATCTGAATTCATATGGCATAAATAAATCGAATATTTTCACATACTTTCACACATTGACCGAATATATATCATGATCATAAATATAGATATAACATTTATTCACATATGTATGACATTATACACTTATGATTCAATTCAAATCATACTCACATATAAGTACATAATACGTACCTGGCCAACTTATCATATTGAACGTATTCATTTGTCGTTCTAACACGAGGTATCTTAGTTCTAGACTTTTATCAAATCATCGACATTCAGCCTACTAGGTTTTAAACCCGAATTCCTTCACCGGCATTTCGCCTACTAGGCTCGAAGCTCGATATCATTTCACCGGTATTATAGCCTGCTAGGCTCGAAGGCCCGAATAGTATCTCACTGGCATTATAGCCTGCTAGGCTTAAAGGCCCGAATAGTACTGTATGATATTCAATTCAACAAATTTCATATAACACAATCACACCAAATTAGGTACAAGCATCATTCGAATATATCATCCTACATTTTATTCACTTTTATTTCATTTCATTACTTACATTTATCATTTGATAGTTTACACATAACATCTTACTCATATTCATCTAACATTATCATTTGATCATAAAAGCCTATCACATTTTACTTCCATTACAATTGTCATTCGGCCATATACATATATGACAAGTAATACTTAATTCTCATAATCTGTCATGTCATTATTGAATATTATTTATATTTAACTACTTAAAACTTACCTCGAATATTTTTGAACAGTCTCGGATCGGCTATTCAACTATTTTCTCCTTTCCCCTGTCCAACCTTGGTTCTCTATGCTCTTGAGCTAATTCAAACAAAATTTAATTTATTAAGGTCCCATCAAGCTAGCTTATAGTCGAATATTCATTGTATACTTAGCTCACATACACAAATACAAAACTCATAAGGCTTATCATATTTTCATATATATATCTTTATTATATAGCCAAATATATATATAGCTCATCAATTAGGTATTTATTTACGTTTCCCTTTTAACACATATTGATCAACTAGACCATGCATTAGCCATTGACACATTCGGTCATTAAAGCAATAACCTCTTAACATTCAAGCATTTTATATCAAACTTTCTCCCAAGGCCGAATTCATCTACAACCTTTAGTACATATACAAAGTTTATATTAATTTATATACACAATATTAACCTAGTATCAATTAACTGAGTACTTTAAAATTTTCTTTAACTAAGTAACTTATTCGGAAATAATAATGGAAAATTTAACCGAAAATATTCAGAGAAAATTTAACCAGAAATATTAAGAGAAAATTTAGCCGGAATTATTAAGAAAAAATTTAACCGGAATTATTAAGAGCAAATTTAACTGGAATTATTAAGAACAAATTAACAAGCTTAACTAAGCAAACATTCGGCAATGACAATGGCAATTTAGCAAACCTTAAATCCAACTTATAATTGTGTATATCACATTCAAAGAATCCACTCCATTCTATCATTTTAAAACACAAACATTACTCAAATATTATCTAAGTTCACATTCGGCAATTTCACAAATACACAAGCTGATTTTCCTATCATCTAAACTACCTATATGAACATTAAACTATCTCAAACATTACCCATTCACAATTATTCATTAAAACGTAAAAACAACAACCATTCCCTTCAAAATCTTCCATAGCCGAATACTCAAATCACTACCCAATTCAAAATTTTGACATGGGCTAAGTAAGGGACTTAGTAACTAGCTTAAAATATGCTACAATTTCAAAAACTAACATGAATTTCTTACCTTAATTCCAACTCAAAAGTGACTGAATGTAGTTTGAGTTTCTTTTCCTCTCCTAATTTCGGCTATGAAGAACAAAGATGAACAAGCTTTTTCCTTTACCTCATTTTTGTTCTTTTATTTATCTTTATTTTATGATAATAAAGCCATCAAATTTAATAATGCTAATTTAAAAAGCATATTTTATTTATCATCATCATTATGGCCGGCCACTACTCATTAAAGTGGGAAATTTGACATGCAAATCAACCTATTTAACACCATAAATTATTTGGCCACTACAAAATTAACCTATCACATTTTCAAAAATTTTCACACAAGTCCTATTTTATAATTTCACTCACAAATGACAAAATCAAAGCATGAAATTTTCACACATGCATATTCACTTATAATAAGCATAGAATATAACATCTAATCATTTTTATGACTCAATTTTGTGGTCCCGAAACCACTTTCCGATTAGGGTCAAATTAGGGCTGTCACAACTCTCCCCCTTAGGAATTTTCGTCATCAAAAATCTTACCAGCGAAAAGGTTAGGATAACGTTCTTTCATTGAGTCCTTTGGCTCCCAAGTCGCTTCTTCAACCCCGTGTTTGAGCCACAGTACTTTCATTAACGAGATTTTCTTCTTTCGTAGTTCTTTTACTTCACGAGCCAAAATACGAAGTGGTTCTTCTTCATAACTCAAATCAGACTGAATTTCAATTTCTGATGGATTAATCACTGTAGAAGGATCGGATCTGTACCGACGGAGCATCGAAACATGAAAAACATCGTGAATCTTTTCAAGTTCAGGTGGCAAAAGTAGTCTATAAGCAACCGACCCAATCCATTCTGAAATCTCGTATGGTCCGATAAATCTCGGGCTCAATTTGCCTTTACGGCCAAATCTGAGTATTTTTTTCCACGATGAAACTTTAAGAAACACTTTGTCTCTGACTTGATACTCTATATCTTTCCGTTTCAAGTCTGCATATGATTTCTGACGATCTGATGCTGCTTTCAAACTTTCACGGATCACTTTTACTTTCTGTTCGGCCTCTTTATCGAATCAACTTTGTAAATCTTATTCTCACTGAGTTCGGTCCAAAACAAAGGTGTACAACATTTACGACCGTACAGAGCCTCGTAAGGTGCCATCTTGATGCTCGATTGAAAACTATTATTACATGAGAATTCAACCAAAGGCAAATATCGTTCCCACGAGGCACTAAACTCAAGGATGCAACATCTCAACATATCCTCGAGTATTTGAATAATTCGCTCGGATTGACCATCGATCTGGGGATGAAAAGCGGTGCTAAAATGCAACTTTGTACCCAATGCTTCTTGCAATTTCTTCCAAAACCGCGATGTAAATCTCGGATCTCTATCCGACACAATAGAAGTAGGTACCCCGTGCAACCTTACAATCTGAGAAACATACAATTCGGCTAACTTATCAAGTGAATAATCCGTACGTATGGGAATAAAGTGAGCCAACTTTGTCAATCTGTCAACCACTACCCAGATCGCATCTTTCTTGCTAGGAGAAAATGGCAACTCAGATACAAAAACCATCGTGATTCGATCCCACTTCCACTCGGGTACCATGATCGGCTGAAGTAATCCTGAAGGCACTTGATGTTCTGCTTTCACTTGTTGACATATCAAACACTTCGAAACAAAGTTAGAAATGTCTCTTTTCATACCATGCCACCAATACTGACGTTTTAGATCATTGTACATTTTCGTACTACCCGGGTGAACTAACAGTCGGCTGTTATGAGCCTCGTTCAAAATCATCGGAATAAGCTCTGAATTTCTCAGAACACATAATCGATTTCTGAACCTCAAACAATCATTTCTATCAATCAAAAACTCTGAATCCTCTTTCAAAACACATAATGCTCAATTTGCAACTAATTCATCATCAACTTTTTGAGCTTTACGGATTTGTTGCATCAATAACGGTTTTGCTTTTAACTCCGCTACTAACACATCATCAGCGGACACAGACAGGTGCACATTCATTGCTCGCAAAACAAACAGTGATTTACGGCTTAAAGCATCAGCAACCACGTTAGCCTTTCCCGGATGGTAATCAATGACAAGCTCGTAATCTTTCAATAATTCTAGCCAACGTCTTTGTCTCAAATTCAAATCTCTCTGAGTCATCAAGTACTTGAGACTTTTTTGATTGGATTACACATGGCATTTTTCCCCGAACAAGTAGTGGCGCCAAATTTTCAAAGAGAAAATAATAGCAGCTAACTCGAGATCATGAGTCGGATAGTTTTTCTTATGTGGCTTCAATTGTCTTGAAGCGTACGCTACAACTCTACCCTCTTGCATCAACACACAGCCCAAACCATTCAGAGACGCATCACTGTAGATCACAAATTCTTTACCGGATTCTGGCTGAACTAACATTGGAGCTTCAGTCAAAAGAGTTTTTAATTGATCAAAACTTTTCTGGCACTTTTCCGACCACTCAAACTTGATATCTTTCTGGAGTAGCTTTGTCATCGGTGTTGCTATCATCGAGAAACCTTTTACAAACCATCTGTAGTACCCAGCAAGTCCCAAAAAGCTTCGCACTTCTGAAACATTTCTCAGAGGCTTCCAATGGAGTATAGCTGAAATTTTACTCGGATCAACTCGAATGCCCGATGCGGATACAATATGCCCCAAAAAGCTGACTTCCCTCAACCAGAACTCACATTTACTGAACTTCGCATATAATTGCTTGTTTCAAAAAATCTGCAATACTAACTTCAAGTGCTCGGCATGTTCAGTTTCATCGCGTGAATAGATTAAAATGTCATCTATAAACACGACTACAAACCGATCCAAATACTATCTGAAAATCTGATTCATTAAATCCATGAAAACAGCAGGGGCATTAGTAAGCCCAAACGGCATCACTAGGAACTCATAATGTTCGTACCTCATTATGAAAGCAGTTTTAGGCACGTCAGAGTCTCTAACTCGCAACTGATAATAACCCGATCTCAAGTCTATCTTCGAAAATACTGAGGCTCCTTTCAATTGATCAAACAAATCGTCTATTCGTGGCAACGGATATTTATTCTTTATCGTTACCTTATTAAGCTGATGATAATCAATACACATTCTCATGGTTCCGTCTTTCTTTTTCACAAACAACACTGGTGCACCCCAGGGAGAAATACTCGGTCGAGCAAAACCTCTATCTGTCAACTCTTGCAACTGAGATTTCAAATCTTTTAATTCAGTTGGCGCCATACGATACGGAGCTATCGAAATAGGTGTAGTCCCTGGTACTAGTTCAATACCAAACTCTACCTCCCGAATAGGTGGTAATCTAGGTAATTCCTCGGGGAAAACATCCGGATATTCACAAACAACGGGCATAGTCTCAAGTTTCTTTTCTGATTCTTTACTATCCAGTACGTATGCAAGATATGATTCACACCCTTTTTTCACATATTTCTCAGCCAACATCGAGGATATCACTGCCAGAAATCCATTCAGGTCGGTAGACTCAACTCGAATTATCTTATTATTTGAACATCTCAAATCAATTGTCTTTCGCTTGCAATTCACTACTACATCATGCATAGTTAACCAATCCATATCGAGAATGACATCAAACTCGTCAAACGGTAATAACATTAAATCAGCCAGAAAGAAAGAATCTCGGATCATTAGGGGACATTTCTTACATATTTTGTCAACTAATACATAACGGCCCAAAGGATTCGACACCCGAATCACAAACTTAGTAGACTCAACAGGTAAAGTCTTACTGGATGCCAAAGTTTCACACACATATGAATGAGTAGAACCGGGATCAATCAAAGCAAAAAGATCAGTATCAAAAAGAGTGAAAGTACCGGTAATAATATCTGGCAAAGAAGCATCCTTGCATGCGCGTACAGCATAGGCTCTGGAAGGAGCACGAGCCTCAGAATGTACAACAGTATCTTTGGTCCCTCTATGATTTCCACTAGCATTACCCGTATGTCTAGGTGGTCTACTTCGTGTTGCAGTCTTACTAGGTCTCCCACTCAGATCAGTATTCTGTTAAGCTAATTTCGGACAGTCTATGATAAAATGATCAGCCGATCCACACTTGAAACAAGAGCGGTCATGAAATCTATAGCTTCCTGAATGCCATTTACCACAATGCTTGCACTCAAATCTGTCCTGACGATCATTACTGACACTAGCAACAGAGGTGGCTTGCGCACTCACAGGGGGTCTATCTCGATCACGTCTAGAAAAAACCAAAGTATTCTTAGATCGGCCTGAGTCATCTCTAAATTTCTTCAATGACTGGTGAAAGAATTTTCCCGAAGATCTTTTACGGAACTCTCTAGCTCCGTCATCAGCTTTTCTTTTCTCTTTACAGAGCTCTTCGGCTTTACAAGCTCGCTCGACAAGCACTACAAACTCTTTGATTTCCAAAATACCCACCAACAGTTTGATGTCTTCATTCAACCCGTCCTAGAAGCGTTTACACATGATAGCCTCAGACGAAACACATTCCCGAGCATATCTACTAAGTCTGACAAACTTCCACTCGTAATTGGTAACTGTCATAGAACCCTGCTTGAGCTCGAGAAATTCCTTTCATTTCTGATCGATGAATCTTTGACTAATATATTTCTTGTGGAACTCGGTTTGAAAGAATTCCCAAGTAACCCGTTCTCTCAGCACAACTGAAACCAAGGTATTCCACCAATAGTAGGCAGAATCATGTAACAGAGATATAGCACATTTTAAGCACTCATCGGGTGTGCACGATAATTCATCAAACACACGAATGGGATTATCGAGCCAAAACTCAGCCTACTCAGCATCATCACTGTCAGTAGCCTTGAACTCAGTAGCCCCGTGCTTTTAAATTCTATCAACTAGGGGCTTGCTCAACCTCAATAGGTCAACTACAAGAGGTACCACAGGTACAGGGGTTGTATTAGCCAGGGGTGGAGGATATGAAACAGCCGGATTAGTCTGAATATACTGAGTAAACCAATCGTTCATCATCGTATAGAAGGCTTGTTTAGCCTCATCATTTTGATTACTAGCATTCGGTTGAGAGTCCAGTGGCACTATCCCTAGCGCGGGAACAGGCGCTACGCTCTCTATATCATCAGCTACTGCTCGATCGGGATCAAAATTCATTATTATACAAAAAACATGTTTCAATTGTCAGAAATCATCACACTATCATATTAACACTTTATGGCATGTATAGCTAGACTCACAAACGCTACGTTAGTCCTAGAATCGACTAAACCATAGCTCTAATACCAATAAAATGTAACACCCTTATACCCCGTAACCGTTGCTGGAGAGGGTTATGAAGAGTTACCAACCCAAAACACTACATTTGTACATTCACATATACATAATTTCATTAGTAATTATATGCATAGTCAAACACAATCAAAGATCGAAATTCAGACTTATACCAACATTCAAAAGTTGCCATATTCACATGGCTTATATACAACAACATCTCAAAATATAATTCACTTAAGTCTATTCTATACATGCCATACTAGCTCCAAAATATAGTAATACCAAAAAGATAGATAGTGTGACAAGTTGCTGACGATCCCCTCCTAAACAGGTGACTGAAATCAACAATCTATAAAATAGAGAAACATAAAAAATGGAGTAAGCTTTTATAAGCTTAGTAAGTTTTAAGTAATGCAACAAATAAACTCAATTATCCAATTTCTCAAGAGGTCATTTTCTAGATATTTTACCATTTGGCCAAATATACATAAGCACATAATGCACAATTAGCATTCTAATATCACTTAATCTGAATTCATAAGGCATAAATAAATCAAATATTTTCACATACTTTCATACCTTGACCGAATATATATCATGATCATAAATATAGATATAACATTTATTCACATATGTATCACATTATACACTTATTATTCAATTCAAATTATACTCATATATAAGTAAATAATACGTACCTGGCCAACTTATCGTATTGAACGTATTCATTTGTCGTTCTAACACGAGGTATCTTAGTTCTAGACTTTTATCAAATCACCGGCTTTCAGCCTACTAGGTTTTAAACCCGAATTCATTCACCGGCATTTTGCCTGCTAGGCTTAAAGCCCGATATCATTTCACCGACATTATAGCCTGCTAGGCTCGAAGGCCTGAATAGTATCTCACTGGCATTATAGCCTGCTAGGCTCAAAGGCCCGAATAGTATCTCACCGGCATTATAGCCTGTTAGGCTTAAAGGCCCAAATAGTATCTCACCGGCATTATACCCTGCTAACCTCAAAGGCCCAAATAGTATATCCCCGGCATTATAGCCTGCTAGGCTCAAAGGCCCGAATAGTACTGTATGATATTCAATTCAACAAGTTTCATATAACACAATCACACCAAATTAGGTACAAGCATCATTCGAATATATCATCCTACATTTTATTCACTTTTATTTCATTTCATTACTCACATTTATCATTTGATAGTTTACACATAACATCTTACTCATATTCATCTAACATTATCATTTGATCATAAAAGCCTATCACATTTTACTTCCATTACAATTGCCATTCAGCCATATACATATATGACAAGTAATACTTAATTCTCATAATCTGTCATGTCATTATCGAATATTATTTATATTTAACTACTTAAAACTTACCTCGAATATTTTCGAACAGTCTCAGATTGGCTATTCAACTATTTTCTCTTTTCTACTGTCCAACCTTGGTTCTCTATGCTCTTGAGCTAATTCAAACAAAATTTAATTTATTAAGGTCCCATCAAGCTAGCTTATAGTCGAATATTCATTGTATACTTAGCTCACATACACAAACACAAAACTCATATGGCTTATCATATTTTTATATATATATATCTTTACCGTATAGCCGAATATATATATAGCTCATCAATTAGGTATTTATTTACGTTTCCCTTTTAACACATATTGATCAACTAGACCATGCATTAGCCATTGACACATTCGGTCATTAAAGCAATAACCTGTTAACATTCAAGCATTTTATACCAAAATTTCTCCCAAGGCCGAATTCATCTACAACCTTTAGTACATATACAAAGTTTATATTAATTTATATACACAACATTAACCTAGTATCAATTAACTAAGTACTTTAAAATTTTCTTTAACTAAGTAACTTATTTGGAAATAATAAAGGAAAATTTAACCGGAAATATTAAGAGCAAATTTAACCGAAAATATTAAGAGCAAATTTAACCGGAATTATTAAGAACAAATTTAACCGGAATTATTAAGAGCAAATTTAACCGGAATTATTAAGAACAAATTAACAAGCTTAACTAAGCAAACATTCGGCAATGACAATGGCAATTTAACAAACCTTAAATCCAACTTATAATTGTGCATATCACATTCAAAGCATCCACTCCATTCTATCATTTTAAAACACAAATATTACTCAAATATTATCTAAGTTCACATTCGGCAATTTCATAAATACACAAGCCGATTTTCCTATCATCTAAACTACCTATATGAACATTAAACTATCTCAAACATCACCCATTCACAATTATTCATTAAAACATAAAAACAACAACCATTCCCTTCAAAATCTTCCATAGCTGAATACTCAAATCACTACCCAATTCAAAATTTTGACATGGGCTAAGTAAGGGACTTAGTAACTAGCTTAAAATATGCTACAATTTCAAAAACTAACATGAATTTCTTACCTTAATTCCAACTCAAAAGTGATCGAATGTAGTTTGAGTTTCTTTTCCTCTCCTAATTTCGGCTATGAAGAACAAAGATGAACAAGCTTTTTCCTTTACCTCATTTTTGTTCTTTTATTTATCTTTATTTTATGAAAATAAAGCCATCAAATTTAATAATGCTAATTTAAAAAGCATATTTTATTTATCACCATCATTATGGCTGGCCACTACTCATTAAAGTGGGAAATTTGACATGCAAATCCACCTATTTAACACCATAAATTATTTGGCCACTACAAAATTAACCTATCACATTTTCAAAAATTTTCACACAAGTCCTATTTAATAATTTCACTCACAAATGACAAAATCAAAGCATGAAATTTTTGCACATGCACTTTCACATATAATAAGCACAGGATATAACATCTAATTATTTTTATGACTCGATTTTGTGGTCCCGAAACCACTTTCGACTAGGGTCAAATTAGGGCTGTCACATAGTAAATGGATCCTGATAGAACCACAGTAGATGACGTAGAGAGTAATGCGCCAGCTCCCACCGAAGGGACCGTGCCAGTAGAGAGTGAGCCCGTAACTATTGGCAAAGGCAGAGGGGCTAGAGAAGCCTACCTTCAAATGATGGACGCTTGGTACACAGAGTTTGTTCGTATGAATCTGAACACTCCACCTCTCCCTCCTCTTCCGATTCCTCAATATGCCCCAGTAGCTCCGCAAGGTGCGGACATGTTTAGGAGAGAGAAGCCTCCGGTAGACAAGATCTGGAAACAAGAGGCCGAAGAATTCTGGGCTAGCATAGATGATGACCTAGAGAGAGCAGAGTTTTGGCTAAAAAATACCATTAGGGTATTTGATGAACTATCATGCATAACTAAAGAGTGCATGAAATGTGCAGTGTCACTTCTACGAGATTCAGCTTATTAGTGGTGGAACACTCTCGTGTCCATCATATCGAGAGAAAAGATCACGTGGGAATTCTTTCGGAGGAATTTTGAAAGAAGTATATTAGCCAAAGATTCATAGACCAAAAGAGGAAAGAATTTCTAGAGCTAAAGAAAGGCCGAATGTTAGTGACATAATATGAACGTGAGTTTGTAAGGATTAGCAAGTATGCGCGGGAGTGCATGTCTACAGAAGCCACCATGTGTAAGAGGTTTGAGGATGGCCTCAATGAAGATATCCGAGTGTTTGTGGGCATCTTAGAGCTGCGGGAGTTTGTGGCACTTGTTGAAAGAGCCTGTAAGGCTGAAGAGTTGATTAAAGAAAGGAGGCAAGCGGCTTTTGAGTTACGGGATTCAAAGAAGAGACAGATAGGGAAATCACATTAGTCTTTATCCAAAAGATTGAGAGAATTCACTACCCGATCAAATGCTTCAATGGGTTATATGAATAGGAACAAGAACCGGCAGAACACAACTTCTAGAGCCCAGAGCACTTCGGTCGCAAATGTTGGTAGCACTTAACCAAATAGGCCAGAATGCTTGCAATGTGGTAGGCGTCATTTTGGCGAGTGCCGAGGGAATGAAAGGGGTTATTTCAACTACAGATCATTGAAACACTTCATCTGTGATTGTCCTGAATTAGACGAGAGAGAGAAAACAAGATGTGAAAGCAAGTAGTGCTCCCTTAAGGGGTAAATCACAAAAGAACCCCAGAAGTGGGGCTAGCAGTAGAGGAACACCAAGAGATGCCGTGGTAAGATTCGAGGGTAGAGCACATGCAAGATTTTATGCTATTCGAGCTCGGGAAGAGGCAGAGTCTCCCAATGTGATTACGGGTACCTTTTCTATTCATGAAATATTTATTGTTACTTTAATTGACCCGGGATATACTTACTCTTATACTTGTATGGATTTGATACCTCATATGAGTATGCTAGTAGAGTCCACTGAGTTTGTAATAAAAGTGTCCAATCTTTTAGGTAAACATGTACTAGTGGATCAAGTATGTAGAAATTGCCATTTGACAATTAGAGGTCATTGTTTTCCAGCTAACTTGATGTTATTGTCGTTTAATGAGTTTGATGTAATCCTTGGGATGGATTGGTTAACTACTCATAGTGTTGTAATCGACTACGTGAAAAAGATAATTGAGTTGAAATGTAAAGACGGGAATGTTCTTCGAGTTGGGCCAAGTGAGTCAGATAATCTGCCTGTAATAATATCATCGTTGACTACCGAGAAATATTTAAGAAAAGGATATGAGGCTTATCTATCTTTTTTGTTGAATACTTAAGTGACTGAGTTAAAGATGGAATCGGTATCAGTGATTTGTGAGTTTACAGCCGTGTTTCTGGAAGAATTACCCGAATTGCCTCCAGTGAGGGAGATAGAATTCAGAATTGAGTTAGTCCCCGGTACGGCACCCATTTCTATTACTCTGTATAGAATGTCCCCAACAGAGTTGAAAGAGTTGAAAGTACAACTGTAAGAGTTAACAGATAAATGTTTTGTGAGACCTAGTTATTCACCGTGGGGTGCACCAATGTTGTTTGTAAAAAAGAAAAATAGGTCGATAAGATTATGTATCGACTATAGACAACTCAATAAGGTAACTGTGAATAACAAGTATCCTTTGCCAAGGATAGATGATTTATTCGATCAGTTGAAGGGAGCCACTGTATTTTCCAAAATTGACCTGAGATTAGGATACTACTAATTAAGAGTGAAAGAGCAAGATGTATCGAACTGCGTTACGAACAAGATACAGACATTATGAGTTCCTCGTCATGCCCTTTGGTTTGACTAATGCCTCAACAGTGTTTATGGATTTAATGAACCGTATTTTTTAACCGTATTTGGACAAGTTCGTAGTATTTTTATTGATGACATACTGATTTACTCGCGAGATGAGAATGAACACACGGAGCATTTGAGAATTGTGTTACAGACTTTGAGAGATAAGAAGCTTTACACCAAGTTCAGTAAGAGTGAATTTTGGCTTAAAGAGGTCAGATTTTTAGGACACATTGTGTCGGGTGACGGGATCAGAGTTGACCCAAGCAAGACTCAGCTATTGTTGAGTGGAAATCATCAAAGAATGTAACTGAGTTCGAAGCTTTTTGGGTTTTTTCGGATATTATAGATGGTTTGTAAATGGATTCTCTATGATAGCTATGCCAATGACAAGGCTACTGCAAAAGGATGTCAAGTTTGAATAGACAGAAAAGTGCCAATAGAGTTTTGAGAAATTAAAGGCTTAGTTGACGAAGCCCCAGTGTTAATGCAACCAGAGTCGGGCAAGGAGTTTGTGGTATATAACAATGCCTCCTTGAATAGTTTAGGGTGTGTGTTTATGCAAGAAGGTAAGGTCATAGCTTACACTTCAAGGCAATTGAAGCCACATGAGAAGAATTACCCGACGCATGATTTAGAGTTGGCTGTTATCGTATTCGTGTTGAAAATTTGGAGACACCATCTATATGGTGAGAAGTGTCGGGTGTTTACTGATCACAAGAGCCTTAAGTACTTGATGACTCAAAAGGAGTTAAATCTAAGGCAATAATGATGGTTAGAGCTAATAAAAGATTACGAGTTGATTATCGACTACCACCCAGGAAAAGCAAACGTGGTTGCCGATGCATTGAGTAGGAAATCATTATTTGCACTGAGAGCAATGAATGTCAATATGGCTTTGTCTGATGATGGTTTAGTTCTAATAGAGTTGAGGGCTAGACCAACATTTCTTTAAGAGATTCGAGAAGCTTAGAAAGGTGATGAGAAATTGCAAGCCAAGAGAACTCAGTGTGAGTCGAGAATTGAATCAAATTTTCGTATTGGTACAGATGGATGTAAAATGTTTAAAGACAGAGTTTGTGTACCCAAGGACAATGAGCTTATTCATAAGATTCTGAGAGAGGCACATAGTGGTCATTTGTTTGTCCACCTAGGTAGTGAAAAAATGTACAACGACCTAAAGAAAATGTATTGGTGGTCGGGTATAAAAAGAGACATTTCAGAGTTTATATCTAAGTGTCTAGTGTGTCAGCAAGTGAAGGCTGAACACCAAGTACCTTCGGGTCTACTTCAGCCTATTACAGTTCTAGAGTAGAAATGGAATTGGATCACTATGGATTTTGTGATGGGTTTTTCGGTAACCCTGAAGTAAAAGGATGTTGTTTAGGTTGTTATGGATAGGCTAACAAAGTCGGCACACTTCATGCCTGTACGTACCGACTACTCCCGTGAGAGATTAGCCGACTTGTACGTTTCTGAGATTGTGAGGCTTTATGGAGTGCCGTTGTCGATTATCTCAGATCGAGACTCGAGGTTTACCTCGAGGTTTAGGTAAAAGTTACAAGAGGCATTGGGAACAAAGTTGAGTTTTAGCACAACTTTCCATTCACAAATCGAAGGTCAGTCAGAGAGAGCAATACAGATATTAAAAGACATGTTATAGTGTTGCATCCTCGAGTTCCAAGGCAGTTGGGAGTAATATCTACTATTGGTTGAATTTGCCTATAATAACAGATATCAGACAAGTCTGAAAATTGCGTCTTATTAGGCTTTGTATGGGCAAAAGTGTCAAACACCCTTATACTGGATAGACAGAAATCTTATGGAGATTTGAAACGAAAGGAAATTAAGTTTCAAGTCAGTGATAAGGTATTTTTGATAGTGTCCCGTGGAGGAAAGTTCTCAAATTTGGTAGAAGAGGTAAATTGAGTCCTCGTTTCATAGGGCCTTATGAGGTTATCGGGAGAGTAGGGCCGGTTGCCTATCGATTGGCTTTACCACCAGAATAAGAGAAGATTCATGACGTGTTTCATGTGTCCATGTTACGTCAATATAGATCACACCCTTCTCATGTGATTTCTCCGTCAAAGGTTGCGATTCATCCTGACATGACTCATGGTGAAAAGCCGGTCAAGATTTTATCTCGGGAAGTCAAACAATTGAGAAATTAGAGTATAGCACTTGTGAAAGTTTTGTGGAATAGGCATGGAGTCGAGGAAGCCACATGGGAACCCGAGGAGATTATGAAAGATCAGTACCCGAACTTGTTCACAGGTAAGATTTTTAGGGACAAAAATCCCTAATGGGGAGAAATATAATAGCCCGATTTTGGGGCTAGTCAGAATAGTGGTCTCGGGACCACAAATATAAAGTTAGAGAAATTATTTTATTATTATTTTGGATTCATAGCATGCTTATATTAGTACATGAAAAATTTGGTGGGTTAATTTTGACGTTTGTGAGCCCAATTGCGAAAAATGACTAAATTGCATAAATGAAAAAGTCCTAAATTGATAGTTAGAGGTGTCAAATAGCTAGAGAATAAAAATTGAGGGTCTTTAAAGGGAAATTAGACCCTATTATGATAGCATAGCCGGCCATGAGAAAATGATGAGACAATTTTCAAGGTTAGGTGGAAATTGGGTGGCTTATTTGACTAAAAAAGAAAAAAAATAAAGAAAGATGATATCATCCCTTTTTCATCTTCTTAATATCATCCCTTTTTTATCTTCTTACTCAATCAATTTCTAGCCATTTTAGGGGTGTTTGGACTTCAAAAATTTCAGCAACTTATCATCCTTAGAAGTAAGTGATTTCCATGTCCTTTATTGATGATTTTTGTATTTTTAAGACCCTTGAAGCATGAGCTTTCAAATGAGGGGTATCTCTTGCAAAATGGTTAAAGCTCTTGTGTTTTTCCATGAGAGCATTTAGGGTGTTTTCTAAAATTTTATGGAAGAATATAAGTCTTAGTTGTGTAATAGACAACTTTTGTGAAAGGTGTTATCATGAAAACATCTAAAGGGACTATTTTTCACAAGTTGTAAAATAGTTGATAAATGTGTGGAATATGATGAATTTGGGGTTGCTATAAGAATAAAAAGAGTTTAGCTAGGCTCAAGATGTAAAGAAATTTGATAAAAATAGATTTTTGAGCATAAGGGTAAAATGGTCATTTTGCCAAAGTCTAAGGGAAAAATGGTCATTTTACCGAAAATGTGACTTTTTAGTTTCTTAACTTTGTTTAGTGACTAAATGAATGTATTTTGATAATATAAATCAAGAATTTTCAAATCCAAACCTAGACCGGGGGAAAGCCAAGCAAGTCAACTAAACCGACTAGTCATATACGTTTTGTAATCCGAGGTAAGTTGTATGTAAATAATACAACTACGTTGTTAATGTATGTATTGAATTGTATTGAGCTAATATAGCATGAATTGCTTGGTTGTGATATTGAGAATGTATAATGATAATTGAGATAGTGGAAATTCTGTTATAACCTTAGGAAGTAAATCGGATCTCATGCCATGAAGTTTGGGTCATTTGTGTGTTAGCTAGTGTAAGACATGTCTGGGACATCCATCAGCTACGAGATGATAGCCAGTATAAGACCATGTCTGGGACATGGCATCGACTTGAGATATAAGCTAGTGTAAGACCATGTCGGGACATGGCATCGGCACTTTACCCACGTTTGAGGCTTAATGAATATCAGGTAGTGTTCCTAATGGCCTAACGGTGAACGTTGTGTTCTTAAGCTAATGAGGAAAGTATAACCGTGTTGTGAATGGTACAGGTACCTAATTGGTACTTGTGAGATATGAGCTCTATATATATCTAACTTATGATTGGTATGGACGGTAATGAGTAAGTTATACTTATGCCTACCTTGGTATTATGAGCATTCTAGTTATTAGTATATTGTTGTTGTATATTTACTTATATGCAACTTACTAAGCTTTTATGCTTACTCTCTTTCCTTTCCTTTCCATTTCCTTACAGTGCCGCCTATCTAACTTAAGAATCATCGAAAGTCAGAGATATCGATCACACTATCAACCGAAGTATTCGGTATAGTTGGATTTATATTTTTGAATATGGCATGTATAGGACTTAGACTTTATTATTTTTTGTTTTTGAGAATTTGCCAAATGTGTTGGCTTGGGTTGGAAGCCCTTCAATTTATATTATGCCTTGAATGATGGCTAACATTCATTTTGGAATTTATAAAAGATGTATTATCATGGTGGAATGAATGTCTATTGTGGTAGATTTAATTTTAGAAATTGTGCTCTTGTTAGCATTGGTTGGAATTTGTATGGAAATAGGCAAGTAAGAGATCATGGGCGTGTGTCTAGGCCGTGTGTGACACATGGTCTGCCCCATAGGCGTGTAGTTCAGTTGTGTGTCCCCTGCATGTAAAAATTTCAAGTTAGTATGCATGGTAATAAACACACGGGCAAAGACACGACCGTGTGTCTTAGCCGTGTGGAGGACACAGCCTAGTACACGGGCGTGTGCCATGGCCGTGTGTCATTTTGTGAATGCTGACGTCAGAAACAGAATACCCAAGTTTTTGCACAGGGGTTAGGACAAGGGCATGTTGTGGCCATGTGAGGGACACGGGCCAATGACACGGGCGTGTGTCTGGCCGTGTGAAAACCGCTGTAGGTGTGAATTAGAAATTAATTCTACACGGGTGTGGGACACGGGCATGTCCCAGTGTACTTAGGCCTTGTGAGCCACACGGGCCATCAGCACGACCATGTCAAGTTGGTCACACGGGCGTGTTGCCCTTCCACACGAACGCGTGCCCTGTTTTAAGGACAAAATTTTCATAGTTGGTTTAAGGACTCGGTATAGTCCCGAATGGTTTTCAAAGCTTGATTTGAGGTTCGTAGGCCCACAATAAGAAGTTTAAGGTAGAAATTGAAAATTTTTAATTTGGACCGAGTCTTGGTGACTTGAAATTGTTTATATGCATGAGATCTTGTAAAGGTAATGCCTCGTACTCCGCCCCAGCGTGGGTTACGGGTATGCGATCTTACAGAGAGAGAATGAAAGTAGGGGAAGGATTGTGGGGAAAAGGGAGAGGGATAAAAGAACAGTGATAGAGGGTGGAAATGGCATCTTTGTTATGTCTATAATAGAAAATGGTTAGTGGTAACTGTTTTGTTATTTTTCGAAAGTTAAGTGATTGAATTGAAACCTGAGTGATTGTTTTGTCAACTAACCCAAAATTAAGTGATTGTTGGTGTAATTTACCCTATTTTCATTTATGGAGTATTGATTTTATTTAACTCGACATCATCTTTAGTCAATCGTGAGTGACATATATATTTGAGAGTTTATACACCTATTCATTAAAAAAATATAAATATATATATTTATTAAAAATTGATATAATATTTTATATATTTTTTTGTAATTATCAGACGGGTATTAATTGATAAAAAAGAAACACAAAAGAAAACTACCAAGCAGGTCTACAAAACAATGAAACCCATAGAACAAGTCTAAACATGCGGGCTTGAACAAGGCCTACCAAAAAAAGAAAAAATAAAAAAATAAAAATAAACAGAACACCCTAGTCTGATTCATAGCTGGCACCCACTAGATGCCATCATTGTTAATATCAACGGTTCCAATCCCTAGGAAGTAGTTTCCAAAAACCAACAGTGTAACAACCTATTTTTAGAGAAATCAGAACAATGGTTTCGGGACCACAAATCTGATTCCAGAAAAAAATTTATTTTAATATTATTTTATGGTCTATAATATGATAATAATGTTGTGTGAAAATTTCGTAAAGAAATTTTATTGATTACATGCTTAAATCGATAAAGGACCAAATTGCACAAGGTGTAAAAGTTAAGTTCTAATAACTGAAGAGATTAAATAGCTATAGAACTTTAAATTGGAGGTCTTTATATGGTAATTAGACCATTAAAAATGCTTAGTCATTAAAGACAATGATTCATCTAGGGAAAATAAAATTAAAGAAAAGGACAAAATTGGAAGAAGAAAAAAATAAAGGTGATAAATAATAATAAAAGATGAAAATATCATCATATATCATCATCTTCCCCAAATATTTTCCATGGAAACCCTAGGAAAGAGAAAGCAAGCGTTCTTGGTCAAATTAGGTAACTATTCAAGCCCTGTTTTTAATAATTTTTATATTTTTGAGATCGGGGTAAATTAATTTATTTATTTTGGGGATCCATTTGAAAAGTTATCAAATTATAGAATTTTTACCATGAATGAATATGCTAAAATCATGAAATTTATGGTAGAAAATGAAAGATTGTTGATAGATAAACAACATTTACGAAGTGAATTTTGATGAAAGCTTGATTTAGGGACTAAATTGTAAAAATGAGAAATACATGGAAAAATTTTGATTTTTATGAAATATATTGGGCTGTAAATATTACATGAAAAATTCGGCTAGGCTCGGAACAAGGATTAAATTGCATGAATTTTATTTTCCAAGTCTAAGGACAAAATCGTTATTTATTAAAAGTTTAGGGGGAAAATGGTAGTTTTGCTTAAAGTATAAATTGGACTAAATTGAGTATGAATTACATTAAATTGATGTTAAACTTACTCGTATAGATACGGATAAACCAAATATGGAGTTAGAACGAGGAAAGGAGAAAATGTTGGATTAGTAGACTTTATGTACACGAACACTTATTGAGGTAAGTTCATATAACTAAATTGTATATGTTTATATGCTTGAATTGAATGTTGTGTATGTAAATTGTATAAATGCCATAAATATGTGAAATGATCTCATATTCGTTAAAGCCTGATAAATGAAAGTGCCTGAAATAAATGATAATACTCGATAAGTGATAAATGATAAAAAAATGTTATTTTCAAGCTTGAGTTGAATGTGAACATTTGAATTACTTAAATGCATAAATATATGAGATTGATCACATACCTAACAATTGCCTGATAAATGTCAAATTTCATTTGAATAAATGAAAAATCGATGGTATGTGATTTCCTGAAATGAATGAGGTCCTACATTTGTTGCTGACGGGATTTAGCTCGGATGAGTAATCCTTGATCTCATTACATATAGGATTTAACCCAGACGGGTAATCCTGATATAATCCCTCTCGAGCATATGTTACAATTAGGATTTAGCATGGACTGGTAATCCTAATTGAGCTCTTCTGAGCATTGTTACATAAAGGATTTAGCCTGGACTAGTAATCCTATTATATGATATGTGGCTCAAGAGTGTGTTTCCTGATTAAGGCTCCATTTGTTTGGCAGTAAAACATTTTCCGAAAAAGCTTTTCAGCCTTTTTCAGTGTTTTTTTTGGCTGAAAACAATTTTCTAAGGTAAAATAATCTACAAAACACGGGAAAACAAGCCTTTAATTTAGGAAAATGTCTTACTGTTCTTATTTCGGTAAGACATTTTTAGGAAAAGAAGCAACACCGATCTTCCCTTTCCCTTTCCCTTCCCCTTCCCCTTCCCCTTCCCCTTCCCCTTCCCCTTCCCTCATCTTTTTCGGTAAGAGTTTGCTTTGATTCGTGACAAATTCCCCTAAGTTTCTCATCAAAATTGAAAATTTTCAGTTGTCTTCTCTTTTTATCTTCTCAATTTTAAAGTAAGCTCTCAATTTCGAATCTCTCCCAAAAGGTAATCTTCTTTTTACAGCTTCTTTTTCTATTTTGATTTGATTTCTTTGTTCATGATTTCTTATAAATTTTTATTTGGTGTAATTAGGGTAAGGTTTCATTGATTAATTGGATCTATTTCGATAAATATATTAGCATCTGTTTGTAAAGATCTTATTTTTTTAGATTTCAAGATCTAAAATTCCATTTTGTTCTATCCGGACGATTGATTTGCCAACTTTGGTATTGTTGATTTTAGGGTTTCATGGGTTAGTTCTGATCTAGCTTAAGAATTTTATGAACTTTATTTGAGTTTTTTTATTTAGCGTCTGATTTGTTTAGTGTTTCATGGTTGAATAAACTGGCTTATAGTTTATTTGGCTTGTTTTGGAGTTTTGGTTTTCTAGATTATATGGTATGAATTGCTTCAAACAACTCATAAAGTAAAGCATCGACTTCGATATGAACTTGAACAATTGAACCTATTGCTTTGTCTATATATATATATTAAGTAGTGTATGCTGATATGAACTATTTGAAATCATTTAATGCAGAGTAGTACTATGTATTAATGAGAAATGATTGGTGGTTTACAATCTGGTTAATAGTTCCAAATCTCTTTTTTTGTGATATGTATTACTATTTTCTGCAGAGCTTCTCTAAAATCCATTGATTTTTATTGTGGGAACTTTTTCTTACATATATGTTGGTTTATGGTATTTAGGGTCTTGTATATGACTTTATGCGGTTATTATCAACACCCTTCAAAACCTTGCGTAGAGCAAGTCGGTCTTTTAAGGTTACAGAGTTTTGCAGTGTTTCAAACATGTCTTCCCCTTTACAAATTGAACTGGTGAGTGCACTGCTTTCCATCTTTCTCAGTTTTGAATGTGCAGTTTTAATCATTTTCACCTTTTTCTCCCTTTCCGGTGCCATCCTAGTGTTTTTTTTTTAGATCTTCTGCCATTGTTAACAAGGATGCCTTCAAACTTAGCTTTTATAATCAAAATAGTTCAGTTCACATTTTCTTAGGACTGGGGGGGTTAAGGATTAGAGCTCCTTAATCTATTAGGTTCAGTTCACATTCTTGTTGAAAGTTATTCTTCATGTTATATGATTTTAAATAACATTGATCAATAATATTGATGTGGTTCAGCTTGATTGATCAATAATATTCTTGATGGTTTTTTTTAGCTTTTGATAATAGTTTGGGTAGAGATCTCGTGGTAGTTCCAAAGCTAGCAATCACAATTCCAGGTTTTTCTTAATGTCACGATTAGATTATTCAGTTATAAGATGTCATTTTGTTCAAATTTTAGTATTTGAATTTATTTTACTGGTAAAGAAGTTTGAAGAAAAAGAATTTTCCCTTCATTGGGTTTCAACTTGAATTTGATTTGTATTATAGCAATCACAAGTCTCACAATTCTGCATTCTTTTGCTTGGACCACGTGTATAGCTTCTTATACTAATATTTTTTACATTTATGGGATCAAGAGTTGAATGCTAGTAGACCTCCGACACCTACTAGAGGTCGTCCTCAAATGGCAAATGATCGAGGCTCTCTCGTGTGGATATAATAGATCCTTCCAAATCTTTTTCCTTATACTCCTTCAGGTTCATGTTACTACATGGTGATTCTCTGTTCCGTATAAGAGCATGATGCCAAATACAAGCATTTCCAAACTTGTAATCTCTCTCGTAAAAAAGTTTGAAGGCTTTGACTTTGGTTTTTCACCGATTTTTAGCATACGGTAGGCCTTGAGATTATGAAAGATGCACAGTTTGGGAACCAGATTGCAAGGTGCTGTGGTAGTATGAAAGATACAAGTTAGAGAAGCAGATTGTGCACAGCATAGGTTTCCTTTTGGATATGTGCTGAAAGTTGCAAGTTGGGCTTCTCCCTATGTAAATTGAAGCACAGCCAAGTAGAAGTCAGTATGTTTCTTCAAATGGGTTGGTAGTGTTGAGTATTTTTCACATTTAGTTTTATATATATTTTTTTAGTCCTTGTTTTAGGTCTAATATCTTTTACTATGTGATAATGATGATGGATCATATTGGGCGTTGCTTGTATCAAGAGGTATTGATTGGTGTAATTCTCTTTTCTCTGTACGATGTAATGATTGTGTGAAGAAAACCAAGTGTTGTTCAAACATGAAAATTTTACAAGTTTTGGTCATAAATTTGTCACTCTTTTCATTTGTAAATCTAGCAATCACAATTCCATGTTTTGGTTAATGTCACGATTAGATTATGCAGTTATAAGATGCCATTTTGTTTGAATTTTAGCATTTGAATTTATTTTACTGGTAAAGGAGTCTGAAGAAAAAGAATTTTCCCTTTACTGGGATCCTCTTGAATAATCTTAGAACTTATTTGTATGTTGTAGAATTGGCCTCTGTGCCTTGAAAATGTTGAGGTCTCTTGGTCCTATTATTTCAATATGAGCATAATTAACTTGAACTTATTTGTATGTTGTAAAATTAGCTCTTGAGATGTGGCTAAGAGAACTTGAATCATTGAAACTGTGGGTGATATTTCCGGATGTGGGATTAACCATTTTAGAGTGAGTGCTTGTTGACTGCAATATAGGCTTTGTTGCATGCTTAAAAGGAAAAAACTTGCTAGGCTTCTACCAAATTGGCATGCTACATCATGCAATACAGACAAGAAAAATGTAAATTTATTAATATATATATTATAAACTTAATTAAATAATAAAAAGATAACAAATTCTTGAATATATATTTGTTTCATTTAAAACAACTTTTATGAAATATTTTCAAGAAATCTGCCAAATAACAGAAAATATTTTACATAGATTCATCCAAACAGCAGAAAAGTAAATCATTTTCTAGAAATTATTTTCCGGAAAATATATTACTGGCAAAAAAACGGATCCTAAGTGCCCTAATGGGTACTCCTGAATATGAATTGACGGATTTACTGATTTGTACACTTTGTGTGCACTACCTAGTATCCATTGATATTTTCAATAATTCAACAGGCAAAATCCTGACATGAAAATAATGTTATATGAAATATGGAAGTATGAAATTATGATATACGAACATGGAAATTTGTTTGATGAATACATTTGGAACGAGGGAAATGTGCAAGTGTACACAATCGCAACAAGTAATAAAGTGACAAATAAATGTCGAGTTTCGTACCCACAAGGACTGTGAAAAGAATTATTTATGAATGCAATTTAAAACACTTTGGTGAAAAAAATATTTTTTTTTGAAAAGGGTGATTAAAAAAATAAGATTTTAAACTAAATAAAAATAAAAGTTCTAATACACGATTTCAAAATATGATTTAATTAAGATGACATAACTGTGTTGAATTAATTACATTTCTTTAACTTAGAATTATTACACTCATGTTTATGTTGTTACGAATAAATTCACGGTAACTCGGTAATTTTCTAACTTATGAACATGCTCACCTACACAAATCCATTCATCTTTTAACGTATCCCTCTGTTAATTCAATCGATTAAACAAATTCTAATAAGCAAACATGTTATTGCACATACATACTTATTAAATTGAACTAATCTCTTGCATATTCCTATGTCAATTCTAACGATTAATTAAATCTAATAAGCACATAAAAGACTATGTGAGGTAACAAGGTATCCTTATCTTGAAACAGTTTAATCACAATATTCTTACAGGTTATGCAAGGCAAATGTATCGCCAGATACAATGCTAATTTAACCTTCAGCTACCTTAGAAGAATAAACATGCACTGTTTAAGTATTGTGTCAATTAATTACAATTTCAATCCATTTAAATAATTAATTCATTAGTTCCCTCACAGTTATAATGCAAGAATAACTTAGGCATGATTTTACTTAATCAAGCATTTTACGGAGGCCTATAACAGCATAAACACAATTTTAATAATTTAAGAGGACAAAAAAAATCAACCCAACAAGAATTAAATTCAAGATAAGCTGATTAAATTAACCATTCCAACAACATAAATATTCATAGATATGTTCATCACAAAAACAACAAAATTTAAAGAGAGATAGGGAACAAGAATCAAATCCGGTGTTTTTTTGTAGCTTGACTAGGTTGATTCGTTCTTCCTTCTTTGTTGTCCTCGCCGATCAAGGTTGCTATGAACACTCGATTGCTAGTCCAAAATTGCTGAAGAAGATCCCTTTCTTAAGAGGAGAAATCGGCAAAAGAGCAAGGGACTTTGAATGGGAAAATAAGAGAAAAAGTGAAAGAGGAGAAAAAAATTGTGAAAGAAGAGATATGAATAAGAGATGTGTTGAATGATCAGCCAAGAGGGGTTTTTATAGCTGAATGTGGTAGCTGAAATTTGCTAAAAATGGCAACCAAAGAGCCACCCCTTGGCCAGCCTCCCATGTGGCAAAGTTGATGGCTTCAACTTTGCTAAATATGGTTTGGGGCAAATCTACAAAGCCACCAATTGTGGAAGGGTTTAGTTGCAATTTGAACGAGTCTTCAAGGGGCCTCTTTGCAAGCTTAAATAATCAGCTAATGAGCTGAATTGGGTCAGCACTTGGACGGTTTTGGGTTGTCCTTTTCTTGACCGGTTCGGTTTACTTGGTTCAGTTTAATCGGACCACTTTTCCATAATTTATTAACCCAAATTAACTTGGATATAAATTAAAATTAATTATATTATGAATTGATACACATAATTTTGGACCATCTTAGGCCGGAAATTAATTTGCCTTGGTACTTCAAGTTGCTTCTCAGTCTTGTGCTTCTAGCAGTGTCTGCCGAGCCATTTTTCGCCCTTTGTACAATTCTGTCGAAAATAACCAAAATTAATCAAGATTAATTATAAAATTAATTAAAATTTAACATGTTCATAATTTAAGTATAATTTAATTATTTTATAAAAATTAATTATTTTTCGACAAGAATTTAACTGAATTCGCATGAATTTAAGTTAAAAAGGGCATGAAAAAGTGTGTAAATTTTTGTGTTTCCAACATTCATCTATGAGAATAGATTTGTACATCTCGAGTGTATTATCGGTGTGATTATTAATATTTCAGTTGAATAATGAGCAAAGTTCTGACATGAAATATACTAAAACTCGAGATGAATTATTATAGAATGCAGTCGAAAAATATGGAAATAATTTATATATATGTTATATGAATACATGATGTGGAAAACATATGCGTATGAGAATCCGAATATTGTTGAAATCATATATGTGTTTCTTAATGTTTATATGAAATAAGTTACTAACAAGGGTGATGAGAATGTGTGTTAGGGCTTGGGATCGAATGGTTGATTGTGACTTACATGTTTATCTTTAATATAAATAGTTGGTAAGTTAATTACCTAGTTATACAGACTTACTAAGCATTATATGCTTACTTTGTTTTATTTTCCCTATATTATAGTAAATTGAAGCTCGTTGGATTGGAAGCTTAACGAAGATCACTCACATTATCCATCAACTCAATTTGATATATAAGGTAAAACAATTGTGGTTATAATGGCATGTATAGGTTAAATTGATCAAGGCATGGCATGTAAATATTTGTTAATGACTAGCTATTGGAATGGCTAGTTATGAACATGTTTTGGTGTTTATATATAAAAGACTATATCATAGTATATGTTTGAAAATGATTGATTAATAGAAATCACATTGAGATATGTATGAATGAATTAAATTAGCATATTTGATACAATATGCATAAATGTGAACGCTAGCCTAGGGACTATTTTACAAAACTGTTAAGGATTTTGAAAGTTTCCATTAATGAATATGTTGAGTTTTGATGATTGATGATACATTTTGAATGGTTGTTGTTAGTTAAACAAGTTTTGTTAAGTGATTTTTAGTGAAAATGCAAATAAGGGGTTAAATTGTGAAATGTGTAAATTTAGTGGTCAAAATGTGAAATAAATGAAAAATATGGGCTGCTAGGGACATAATAGTAATTCGGCTAGCATGGGTCTATTGTGAATTTCATTAATTTGTGATTTTATAAAATAAGGACTAAATTGTGAAAAATGTGAAATATGTAGGGAAAAAGTGTAAATATGTTTTAAAGTATGTTTTGGACTAAATTGAATGAATAGATGATTGAATAAGTCAATTTTGAATATTTTTAGATCTAGAATGGAGAAATATGGACTTAGATCCGGGAAAGAATAAAGTCACAGAATAGTTGACTTGATTCGCCGTTTTAGCATCTGAGGTAAGTTCGTATGTTATAGTTTCATTTACAATGTATTCTATATGCTTTGATATAGCACAAATTGTGATTCTGTAACTTTGGACAAGTTTGGGAATGATTCGATGATGATTCGACAGTTGGAAGCCCGGTTGAACCTTAGGAATAGTTTATGATGCTGGTGACATGTTATTAGGGATACTTTGAATTGGCTTCGGGCCATGATGCAACAGTTCAGGTGTGAGATAAACCGATATGGCTTTCGGCCATGATATTAGTATTTCAGAGATAAGTTACCTTGATTTGGCTACGGGCCATGGTATAGGTAGTTATCGTGTGAGACTCTTGAGTATCCGACTTCTATTCCGAATGGTCCAATGGGTGAATGAGGAACAAGAATGTATATGAGGTTGGTATGAGATCGTATGGGTATGTGTATAAACTATTTTAGTGTTGAATCAAAGAAATAGGAATGGAAGTATATAGTTTTGTGAATGAGCTTTTGAAAGGTTTGATAGTTAAGGAAAGCTACATATTGAAGTATTCAAATTATTGATTTATGTTATGTGATTGCATTAAGTTTATATCATATGAGCTTACTAAGTTTTATAGCTTACTTTGTTTATTCTTCTATGTTTTATAGTTAATTCAAGCTAGCTCGGATTTGGGAATCGTCAGAGACATCGTCACACTAACCACCTATCTTTTGATACCTATGAACTTGGTATTTTAAGTATATGGCATGTATAGGGATTTTTGAGTCATTTTGGATATGTTTTGTTAATGATTTTGGTCAATTGATTTGGCTTGTAAATGTATATGTTTTGGTTTGTATATATATAGCCATATGAGTTGGCTTAGGATGATGAATTTGATGATTTATACATAAATGTGTAAATGGCTTTTGCTTTGATTTGGTAATTAGCCTATGTTGTGTGATAATTGTTGATAATAGGTATTAAAAATGTTAGATTGATAATTTGTGAATGTTGGTATGTTTGTAAAGTTAGGCCAAATTATGCATATATGAGTTTGGTCATTTTGATGTTTGAAGTAATTGATTTATGATATATATATGAATGCTTTGGAAATGTGAATTGGCATGATTTGAGTAGGCAAAGTAGGTTGTTGAAAGTATGCTAGATATTGATATAGAAATGGTACATTTTAGTCTAGGTTGTGGATGATTTGGATATCTATATATGTTATGAATGTGTACCAATTGGGTTGTATAGTTGTGTGCCATTTGGGGTGGCAAATTGGCTTCGTAAATAGCCTATTTTTGTCCACACGGGCAGAGACACGGGCGTGTGTCCCAACTATGTGTGACACACAGTCAAGTACACAGCCGTGTGTCCCTTGGTGTTGAAGTGGAAAAGAAGTCAGTATGTTCAACATGGCCTCACACATGGGCATATGACTTGGGCATGTGGCATAAATTAGTATACCCTACAGGTTTGGCCAGGCTTAGCACACAGCCTGGCACACGAGCGTGTGTGGCCATTTTTAGGGAACATGGGCTAGCCACACAAGCGTGTGTGTTGGCCGTGTGACCCAGGTCAGAGAGTTACACGGGGTCGGACACGGCCATGTGCTTCCATTTTACTCAGCCTCTGACATTGGCGTGTCTGGTGGTTGTGTGAGACACACGGGCGTGTGTCCCCTATTTTGAGGAAAATTTTCAAAGTTTCATAAAAGTTTTATAAGTTATCGGTTTAGTCTTAAACGACTCCTAAAGCATGTTTAGGGTCTCGTAGGCTCGTATAAGGGACATATTGATTGAGATTGAATGACGAATTTTTGAATTGAGAAAATGTATGCTAAATGAATGCTTAATTGTTTTTTGAGTCTGGTAATGCTCTGTAACCCTATTCCGGTAATGAATACGAGTTAGGGGTGTTACATTAGCTAATACTTGAAATCATTCCAAACAGGAGGCAACTTCTCAATAATGGCTGCCACTTGGAATGCTTCACTTATCATCACCCCTTCAGCAAGAATTTCGTGAATGATCAATTGAAGTTTCTACACTTGATTCACAACTAATTTAGAATCAACCATTACAAAATTCAAGAATTTAGCAACTAAAAACTTTTTAGTTCTAGCATATTCGGTTTTGTATTTATGGTCCAACGATATCCATAATTCCATAGTTGTTTTCTTAACACTATACACTTCGTACAGTGCATCCGAACATCCATTCAGGATGTAGTTTTGGCATAGGAAATTAGAATGTTTCCAAACTTCAACAGCAGTGAAAGCGGAAACTTCATCTACCTTGCCCTTTTTAACATTAGGAGGGTCATCTTTCAAAAATTTGTCCAAGTTCAACATGGTTAAATAAAATAGCATTTTCTGTTTCCAAGTCTTGAAATTTTGCCCCGAGAATTTTACAGGTTTCTCGTTGTGGATTACAGCAGCCGCCCCTGGTAATACTGAGTTTTGGATCGAAGATTGTGTTTGAACCAGCAAAGCTTTAGATTGTGAATTGATTGAATTGGTGTGAGTCTCCATTTTTCTATTAAGACACAAAACCAAAATTAGAAAACTTATCAACTTTTGTTAGATTTCAAGAATCTAATAAAACTCGAAACAAAAGTTTATACAGTTAAAAAAAATACAATAAAACAATGCACCAGGTAGGTAACCCTAAAAGAGAGGTGGTGCTCTCGGCACGCTTAAATACCAAGTCTTTCAAAGAACATATCCTAGACATGGATTCTTATATTGTGTTTTGATTCACTGTTGAGAATTTCTTTTTTCATTCAATTTAAAGCCATAATTAAGGCCACCATAAACAAAAAAATTTCCCTATGATTTGTTAAACTGCAGAATAGAATTTCGAAACATAATAAAAAAAATTTGTTAAACAGCAGGATTAAATCCCGAAACAAAATTATATCATTTAATAAAATTAAAATCTGTTAAATGGTAAGAATAAATTTCGAAACAAAATTATTTGATTAAGTCTTTGTTTGGAAACAAAATAATATCGAATCCTGAAATAGATTTTATTTAATTCAATTAGAATTTGGAAAAAAAATCAAATAAAATCTTGTTAAACAGCAAGAATGAATCCCGAAAAAGATGTTATTTAATTTGATTTCTCGTTTTCGGAAAAAAAACAAATAAAATAAATTTTTATTAAGCATAAATCTTGAAATAGATTTTATTTCATTTAATTTCTCATTTTTGGCAACAAAATCAAAATGTAATAAATCCGTTGAACGGCAGGAATGAATCCCGAAATGAATTTTTTTACTCATTTTTGGAAATAAAACAAAATTTGGAATAACATCGTTGAATAATGGGAATCAATCTCGAAACGGATTTTATTTTACTCATTTTTGGAAATAATTTTTTTTGTTTTTGGAATAGAACCGTTGAATGGCAAAAATCAATCCCAAAATGTGATTGTGTGCCACTAAAAAGTATGTAGAAAGATATATTGCAGAAATTTGGCTAGACTTATATGGTATAGTTAAATTACTAGAATCCCACTTACTCCATCACATAATTATATCCTACCCCAATGCACAAGCAAAAACATATTAAATTCTCATGCCACATGTACTCATAGCAAATTAGATATATGATGTGCATACATAAGTGTCGACAAAACAAGTCATATTACACAGCCTACTCAGAGTCGTACTAATCAGAATCATAGTTTACTGACATACAAACGCTATAATTTATGTTATGTGTCTCTGTGTGCGTCTCTCAAGAATTCTGCACTATTCTTTAGGCTTTTATAAGCATTCAATATGAAGGAATTTTTGAAATTTCCATGAATAAAGATACAAATATGCATTGCAGGAGCCTTTAAATCAATTTCAGTAAAATCAAATCAAATTGATTGGAATAAAATTTGTCTTTTTTAAAACAAATTATGTATAATATATGCTGAGAAAGAATAAAATATGTATTGGGCTAAAAAATCTGCAGGCCCTTTTTGAGCTCGACTGGTCAAGACATTTCGCGTTGCCCATGTAGTGCGAGTGCGCCCCCAACCCCAATGGATTTGGATTTGCACCCCTCTATAAGCGAGGTAGGGTTTCAAGCTTAGTCATACAATAACCCTCAAGTGGGTTCTCATATATATACATATCTAAAACTTGGTATTTAACCAATGTAGGATTTAAGCTTGTTTTTTCTCAGCATAATTCACAAGTAGCTTACTTTGAGCATCAATTTCCCATTCATCACTCAACCATTTGAGCATATGATATACCGTTGTAAAGGTCTTATGGAGTAGAATATAAAACCATAATTTTATGATTCAACTCTCCACCTCTACCAATCAAGAATATGCCTCCAAGTTTCCAAAAATTACATATTTTCCAACAATCCCCGCATGAATGAAAATTGATAGTTTTAACGAAAAACATGGACTCGATGTGATGATAGAATCTACGATCGATAGTTGCATAGGTAGGCATCAACCCTTGAACCTTCCATTGTGAAAGTATATTTACTTTACTAGCTAACCTGTAGACTCGATGTCCTTGAACTGTTTTGCCTTTTATGTAAACGATGATATACCTCACACAACTACCTCCCTAGTAAAGTTTTAGTTCTCATGGGTATGTTCATATAATCGTAAACATCTTGGTTCTACAAGAGTTTGAGAGAACTATGCCCCAATAGTTTCTTCGAAGCCACCCCACTTCACTATCACATAGGTAACTTATGTTGCTCGGCTCACCAAAACACACAACAGTCATTAAAAGTATTGCTTAACCTATCCAATTTTTAGTTACTGTTTACATCATAGGAATGGACTTGGGATAATAACCCCACCGTGACCTCACAGATGTATGCAAGTAGGTTATCCCTGTAAACCTAGATCTTAGGATCTCTAGTTAGCTAGGTAGGGTTTTCCTTCACATAGCGCCTTTTATTTTCATGGGCTTTAGTCTTATGCCTTTCAATGTTTTATCAACATGATCTTGATTTAAGCCTTTAGTTAGCGGATCCGCAATGTTATCTTTTGATTTTACTAAATCAATAGAGATAACTCCATTTGAGATCAGTTGTTTAACGATATTATGTTGACTACGCATATATCTCGACTTACATTATGTTAGCAAGGCACCCTTACACTTTCAAGTGGTTGTAGGATGACTTTCTACCTTTCCATAACTCATATGGTGTATTGTCCCTTTTCTTGCAGGCACCTTATTGAAAAGGTAATTAGTTCATAGAATAGGTTTCCCCCATATTTCTTATGATAACCCAAAGCTTTCTAGCAAGGTGTTCATAATTTCCTTTAGTGTTCAATTTTTTCATTCAGCTACTTCATTTGATTGAGGAAAGTATGGTGGTGTTACTTTATGAATAATGCCATGTTGTGTACAATATTCAAATGGTTCAACATATTCACCACCATGATCACTTCTCACCATCTTAATCTTTCTATTAAGTTGGTTTTCAACTTCTTGCTTATAGAGAATAGATTTCTCTATAGCTTTGCCTTTGCTCTTAAGAAATTATACGTAGCTATATTTTGTGCTATCATCAATGGAGGCTATAAAATATTTATTCCCTCCTCTTATTTGAACAAAATTTAAGTCAAAAACATTGTTATGTATTTGGTAAAGTGGTTTTGTGCTTCCTTCAACAATTTGAGATGAAGATCTTGTTAATTTTGCCTCAACACATGTTTCACATTTATTATTATAATTAATGTGAACCAAAGGATTTTTCTCTAAGTTAATTAATGTTCGTAAAGTATCGTAGTTAACATGTCCGAGCTTACTATGCCATAAATCAAAGGACTCAAACATATAAATAGATGAGGAAGAGACATTCTAATTCATTGTCTCTACTTTTAAAGAGATTGCATTAATTTTCCACATGTCATTTAATAAATACCCCCTTCCCAAAAACATTCCCCTTTTAGACAAAATTAGCTTTTGGGATTCAAACACCATCCTAGAAACTATGTACACTTAGGAGTGTTACAGAAACATAGTTCTTACGTAAGTCAGGCACATAAGTTCTTATCAGGCACTTCCTTGGAATTTTTTTCCACAGCATTGACCTCTTTACCTCTAACTTTCTTTGGAATCCTACAGTCAGATGACTTGTGCCCCATCTTGTTGCAATTGAAGCATTTTCCTTGAAATTTTTGCTTTCTAGAAACACCACCTTTGGTACCAGTTTAGATCCATTCTGCGGTTGTTTTCCCTTCTTAAAGTCTTTTTGACTTCTACGACATTTTTCCTAGCAACTATAACAGTCTGTTTTTAGTGAAATCGGATAGTGGTTTCGGGACCACAAATTCGAGCCAAAAATAAAATTTATTTTAATTTTATTGCATGGTCCATATTATGTAGAGATGTCATGTGAAAATTCTGATAAGAAAATTTTATCGATTATGTGCTTCATTACAAGAAGAACCAAATCACATAAAATGCAAAAGTTAGACCTAGTAGCTAGAAGGATTAAATAGCTATGGAATTCAAAACTTAAGGTCTTTATATGGTAATTAGACCATTAATCAAAAGTTAGTAGATATTCCATGGAAATTTAGAAAAGGACAATGACTAAATTGAAAATAGAAATAATTAAAGATGATAAATAATTAAAATAGAATTAAAATCATTTTATATCATCTTTTTTCCCAAATATTCCATGGAAACCCTAGAAAAGAGAAAACAATCTTTCTTGGCTTAATTGGGTAAGTTTTTTTGTCCCGTTTTTAGTAGTTTTGATATTTTTGAAACTGGGATAGTTTAATCTATCTATTTGGGGGATTAATTTGAAAAGTTCTCAAAGTATAGAAGTTATGTAAAGGATGAATATGCTGAAAATTAGAAATTTATGGTAGAAAATGAAAGGTCGTTGATAGATAAACAACTTTTACAAAATGATTTTTGATGAAAACATGATTTAGGGACTAACTTGTAAAGTTGTGAAAATTGAAGAAAAATTCTAAATTTTATAGAAAATATGTGCTGTAAATTTTATATTGAAATTTTGGTTAGGCTTGGAAAAAGGAGTAAATTGCTTGAATTTCATTTTCTGAGCCTAGGGACGAAATTAGAATTAATGGAAGTATAGGGGCAAAATGGTAATTTTGCCTAGGATGTAAATTGAGTCCTAATGAATATGAAATTTGATAAATTGATGATTAAATTCATTTATATAGATATGGATAACTCAAATTCAAAGTTAGAAAGAGGAAATGAGAGTTTTTGATTAGTAAGTTTATATACGTGAGCAAGTGTCGAGGTAAGTTTCTATAACTTAATTGAACATGCAAATATGTTGAATTGGATGTTGTATTTGTATAGAATGTGGTTTATTTGTATGTGAATTGTTTGGATGTTACAATATAAGAAATGAATACATGCTTGAAATTGTTTAAAAAGGGTTGAGTTCCATTTGAATATTGAATTTCGATGGATAAATGTGATTTCCCTTATTGAATGAGGTCCTATATTTGTTGCTGACGAGATTTAGCTCGGACGAGTAATCCTATTGACCTCATTATAGAAAAGATTTAGCCTGGACTGATAATCCTGATATAAGCCCTCTTGAGCATATATTATAGATAGGATTTAGCCTGGACGGGTAATCCTGATTAAGCTCTTATGAGTATATGTTGGAAACAAGATTTAGCTTGGACAAGTAATCATGTTATATGGTATGTAGCTCGAGAGTGTGCTTTTTGATTAAGTGTCTTAATGGGTACTCCTGAATATGAATTGACGAGTTATTGAATTGTACACCTTGAGTGTACTATCTGAGTATCCATCGAAATTTTTATAAACTATGATGAGCCCATCTTAGTTTACTTGATGTATATGAGAATTTTGTAACTAACATGTTTGATTGAATGCATGTGATTAGGCAAATTTGCCAAGTTGATGGAAAAATGTTATTATATGCTTAATTTTAATAAATGAGATTGGTTAGTTTAATTCTAGTTATACGAACTTACTAAGCATAATGTGCTTACTAGGTTTACTTTTCTCTATTTTATAGTGCTTGGAAGCTTGCGAAGGTTGGTAAATGGTTGGAACATCATCACACTATCCGCTAGCTTGTTTTGGTATAAATAGTAACCTCATTTTGGTATAATGACATGTATAGGTAACTTGACCAAATGTTGGCATAAAAATGTTGTTTATAATCTAGCCATTTGCAATGGCTAGTAATGATTATGTTTTGGGATATCTATTAAGGTAATCCTATGGTATTATCATGAGTACATATATTATGGTTTGATTGAGCTATGCTAAATTATTAAAGATAAGATCATAAATAGGTATGTATGTAAAGAGATACTATGTTAAATGCTTGAATTGGCCTTGTTATAATGCTTGGATTGGTAGGTATTTGGATATAAGTTTTGGTGCAGGATATTGGTAAAATTTAGGTGAGAAATAAAGCTAGGAAATGTCTTTATTTTGTCAACTTGGGTAGATAAACGGGCATGTGTGTGACACACGGCCTGATACATGGGTGTGTGGTTAGGCCGTGTGTCCCTACATCTTAAATTTGAGAAACGAAATGCTCAAAATTGAGCACACGGGTAGAGACACGAGCATGTGTTTCAGCCGTGTGTGCTACACAGCCTAGAACATAGACGTGTGTCTTGACCGTGTGAACCCTGCACCTAATTTTTGAAAATTAAATTGATCACATGGGCGTGTGGCTAGCCATGTGGCACAAATCAGAGAGTTACACAGGATCGAACACGGCCTGCAACATGGGCGTGTCCTAGGGTCACACGGGCGTGTCCCTTGAATCACACGGGCGTATGAGCCCTGTAACTTGAAAAATTTTTGAATTTTCACGAAAAACTTTTGAAGTTCCAATTAAATCCCGATTCGATTCTAATACTAAATTGGGCCTCAATGGTCCATTTAAGGGATATTATAAATAATCTCGGAAAATGAATAGTAATTTATATGAAATATTTGTAAATATTCTGTAATCTATAGTAATACTTCATAATCCTGTTTCAGCGACAGATACAGGTTAGGGGTGTTACAACAACATTTCCATTTGCTGCTTTGTCAATCCTCCTTTCCATAACTTTATTGTCTTCTTCAATTCGAATTCTGACAGTTAGGTCTTCCACTGACATGTCTTTTGTGCTTTAGGTAATTCTTGAAGCCATTCCAAGTAGGAGGCAACTTCTCAATAATGTCTGCCACTTGGAATGATTCACTTATCATCATCCTTTCATCAAGAATTCCATGAATGATCAATTGAAGTTCCTACACCTGATTCACAACTAATTTAGAATCAACCATTACAAAATTCAAGAATTTAACAACTAAAAAATTTTTAGTTCCAACATCTTCGGCTTTGTATTTATAGTCCAACGATATCCATAATTCCATAGTTTTTTTATTAACACTATACACTTCGTATAGTGGATCCGACAATCCATTCAGGATGTAGTTTCAGCTTAGGAAATCAAAATGTTTCCAAGCTTCAACAGCTGTGAAAGCGGTAACTTCATCTACCTCGCCCTCTTTAACAGTAGGAGGGTCATCTTTCAAATATTTGGTCAAGTTCAACATGGTCAAATAAAACAACTTTTTTTATTTCCAAGTCTTGAAATTCTATTCTGAGAATTTTGCAGGTTTCTTGTTGTGGTTTACAGCAGTCGCCCTCGACAACACTGAGTTTTAGGTCAAAAATGTGTTTGAACCAAAGCTTCAGATTGCGAATTGGTTGAATTGGTGGGAGTTTCCATTTTTTTGTTAAGATTTTAGAAACAAAAGCAGAATTTGAAAAATCATCAACTATTGATAGACGACAGGAATTGAATAAAACCTGAAACAAAAGTTTACACAGTCTAACTAAAAAACACAATAAAACAATGCACCAGGTAGGTAACCCTGAAAGAGAGGTGGTGCACTTGGCACACTTAGATACCAAGTCTTTCAAAGAACAAATCCTAGACATTTTTTTAATTCACCATTGATAAATTTCTTTTTCTTTGATGTCACAATTTTGAAGCTAGAATTTAAAGCCACAATTAAGGTCACAATAAATAGAAAATTTAATTTCCAATTTATATTACCCATTGATTTGGTTAAACAACATAATTACAATTCTAAAACAAAATCAAAATCAATTATGTTGAATGACAGGATTGAATCCCGAAACAAAATTATTTAATTAAATCTTATTTGGAAATAAAACCAAAATAAAATATGTTAAACGATGAGAATAAATCCCGAAATAGAATTATTTAATTAAATCTTGTTTGGAAACAAAACCAAAATTAAATATGTTAAACGAGGGGAATAAATCCCGAAATAGAATTATATAATTAAATTTTCGTTTGGAAACAAAATAAAAATCAAATAAAATCTGTTGAATGGCGAGAATAAATCCCGAAATAGATTTATTCAATTAATTCTCATTTGAAACAAAATTAAAATGGAATAAAATCTGTTGAATGGTGGGAATAAATCCCGAAATAGAATTATTCAATTAATTCTCATTTAGAAAAAATAAAAAAGGAATAAAATCTATTGAACTGTAGGAATAAATACCGAAACAAAATTATTCAATTAATTCTTGTTTAGAAACAAAATAAAAAAGGAAAAAAATCTATTGAACGAAGGGAATAACGCCCGAAATAGATTTTATTCAATTTTAATTTTTATTCTCAAACAAAATACGTTATTTTTTTTCTTCTTGGTGTCTCGTTCTTCTTAGATTAGAGAATTGTAAAATAATAAAAATATGTCTTAAGATTATTGGACAAAACACGTTAGCAAACAAATATATAAATATAAATACTTATATAAACAAATGAAACAAATTAATATAAACAAATATTTATATTTATTTAAAACATCAAATTTGGAAAACAATTAAATAAATAAGATTTTGGAAAACCAAAAATTGAATAAAGGGAATCGAGTTTTACTAGATGTTGAGGTTTGTTTTCGTAGTTTCCTTAAGATAGATTCGGCCGCTCCTATGATACTTGGAGAAACGTTCGTCCTTTGTCTCTTAGGATACAACAACAATATGATCGCGACAGTAGTACCTTTGCAGTGATCAACGAACAAACCTTACCTTCTTCTATCACCTAAATGTTTGAAAATTTGGAGAGGAAAAAGAAAAGAACTTTTTAGAGTGAAATATTCATTATGTGTTTTTGTGTCTCAAGAATTCTGCAGTATTTTTTAGGCTTTTAGAGACACACAATATGGAGGAATTTTGAAAATTTCCATGAATAAAAATACAAATATGCATTAAAGGAGCCTTTAACTCAATTTGAATAAAATAAAATCAAATCAAGATATTTCACGTCGCCCACATCGTGCGGATGCACCCCCAACCCCGATGGATTTAAATTCGCACCCCCTGAACGTGAGGCAAAGTTTCAAGCTTAGTCATACAATAACCCTCAAGTGGGTTCTCATATATATACATATCTCACACTTGGTATTTAACCAATGTGATCTAAGCTTTTCTGTTTTTTTTTCTCAACATAATTTACAAGTAGCTTGCTTTGAGCATCAATTCTCATTCACCACTCAACCATTTTTGAGCATATGATATACCGTTGTAAAGGTCTCATGGAGTAGAATATAAAACTATAATTTTATGATTTAACTCTCCACCTTTACCAATCGAGAATATTTCTCAAAGTTTCCAAAAATTACATATTTTCCAACAAAAAAAAAATAAAAGAGATTATCATTTTCTATCCTAAATAATATAAACCAATCCTTCTAAATATAGGAGAGAAAATGAAAAAAAAAAGTATATGTTAGTTGAAAGTTATGCATTTTTCAAATATTTCATTTTTCCTTCATTCATTTTTCAACTCTACCAAGCATTGTAAGGAAAGACAATGCAACTTTCAATTTTTTCAAAAAAAAAATTGTACTTTTCATTTTTACATTTTCTATCCCTTCATTTTTTACATCTTTCCAGTTTTCTTTGCATCCTATCAAGCAAAACTTAAATGTATTCATTACTATTTATTATTATTTTCCAAGGAAGCTTACACTCGTTCATTTAGACACTAATTTTTATGTTCATTCACATATACCAAAACATGTTTCTTAATTATTCCATGACAGCCAATTTTCATAGCTCAATAACAATTGATAATAGACTCTGTAGTCAAAGTTTACCAAAACTAGTGGTACACATTTAATATTATTCACACAACACATCCAATGTTCAAAAATAATTTTATATATAAAATATTATCTTACTAAATGAAAATAATGGTTGTAGAAATGATCACAAAACAATAAGAAAGAAAAATAAGAACATAGATATTTTTTGTGACAAACTATTATCGGGAAAAATCACAGGCAAAGCAGGAGAAATTCACTAATGTTGAAAAACAAGAATACAAGAGGTTTTTTTGGCTATGTACAGTTTTTAAAGGTTAAACAACTCCTTTTTTTTAATCAGTGTCTAATAGAAAAAGTATAGTCTTATATGGATTCAACCTGTGTGGCAATGTTTGTACCAGTCAAGATTATTTGTGGATGGGGATTTGTGGGTGTGAAGGTCCGAGGTTTCAACCCTCGGACCTTCGCCCCCACTAATTCTCAATTTTATCTCTCTATTTTATTTTTTTAATAAGTAAATTGTACTTTAAACTTTTCAAACCAGATCAAATAGGATTCAGGTCACACAAGTCTAACAAATATTTCATCAAAACAATATTTCTAGTATATGATTCTTAAGAAATGACCAAATGCCCTTTCATGATAAAATTACTATTTTGCCCATTTTAACTTTTAACTTAGTTTCTTCACAGCAAATAGTTATTTGCCAATTCAAATCTCATAATTCACATTTAACTTTTCATATGATCCATAGGTGGTAAAAATTATATCCCTGCCCATATCTCGACAAAAATAGAAAATTTATCGTTTAATCCTTATATATATTTTTATTTTTTTCTAATTTAGTCCAAAAGTGATTTCTATTACACTTTATATTTTTTATTTTATAATTTACTCCAAACGATATTTATATTTTTTATTTTATAATTTTACTTTTAGATATAAGTTGGTATCACAGAATTTCAATGAAGGAGTTCATAATTGATAATTAGCTTTAATCAGCCAAATATTCTTGAAAGTAACAAAATGCCGTTCACAAAACTCTAGGTCAAAAAACCTATAAAGAAATTCGGACAGATTTTAATTCGTTTATGTGATCAGTATACCTCCATTTGCACTCATAATCCATTGTTTAATTTCAAACTGCATCCAATTGTTTAAATAAAATAAAAATAAAACTAAAAATGATAGAATAAAAAAGAAATAATTTGAGTACATCAATACAACACCAAATCGAGATGTTGTGGTTAATTTATTTCTAGAAATAAGTCTTAATTGTAAGTACTCACAGTAATTAAGCAACGGATTTCCAATGGTAACAAATTTCATAATTGGACAGACAGGGACCATCGGGCCTTACATACCACATGCAACGAATACAACGACTGACATCCCTACCTTCTACGTAAATATCGAACCAACGCATTGTTCCATTCCATTGCATGCTGCAGTAAAATAAGGTGTTCCCCAAGAAGCTTGGTCGAAAATTAAACTCGAAGTATTTCCGGTAAGCAAGATGTTGGATGCCAAGATCGTTGTTCTTCGATTTGCAATGCAGGTTCAGATCTGTGCCGCCGTCCAAATCGTTATAGATTAATACATCTGTTTTATGTAGCAGAGGACCCGCTTCGCTTACAACGAAAACCAGCGTTAGAAAGAGCAACCAGTTGATCGGCAAAGGATTCATGTATGCTGCTGAGGATCTGCAAAATAGCATACACGATTTTGAAGTGAAACGAGCTGCTCTCATTTAGTTCTGTAGGAGATCTCTGACAATCAAATATAGTCGTGGATATTGGCCGAATTTGGTATCCTAATTAAGTCATTTAATTTGCCAAATACAAAGATGGAAATACCTTGTAAATATTATGATTTTTGTCTTCCAACTTTTATCTTTATTAAGTGTGCATTGAGAAAACTATCTAATAATTAAATTTGGATGTAACAATTAAATTTGAATGTTATTATTTATAATTATATATAAATAACATATTAGGATAATTGTTGTCATTATTTAATTAAGTATAACAATCACACTAAAATCAAATTACTCTATAAATTTCCAAACATGCCCTTAAATGATTCAAGTTAATTTGAAAACCTCTTTATATAATAATATTTTAACTTTAAAATATAATCATATGTTATATATTTTATTAATTCAATCTAAATGATCTAAAAATTTTATTAGCTAACTATAATTTTCTATATATTTTCACCTATAATTAACTAAATTATATATTATTGATTATAAATGATTTATATTAAATTTAACTACATTACATAGTATCTATTAGTAATAGGGGATCCGCTTATACCGTGTAAAACTTAAGTGGTTTTACAACCTTTCATAATTTTTTATACAACTAATACTACTTAATAATTGAATTTATCAATATATTTGTACTTATCATGTGTAACATCCTAAACCCGACCTAGAAGTTATGACCAGATACTAAAGAATTACATTAACTCGTTCAAAGTTTTTGTTCTAATCTCAGTGCATGTTTCGAAAACATAAAATTTTGGCAAAAACACTCATAGATGTTTTGAAAAACCAAAATTCGAAAACACTTACTTGAAAACCAAAAATTCAAATTCAAAGTTACAATCGTTGACAGACCATTTTCAATATTAAGATAATCATTCGTTAAAAAACCATATATTTTATTTACAGAAAAGACTTAAGTGATTACTTAATCTTGCAACGGAAAAATTATCAGAGTTATAGTTTTGAAAATCGTAATCCATTTTTTTGTTAACTAGTATGATTTTGCAGTTTTACAATAAAAAATATCAAAAACAAATCGACGAACCAAAACAAAACCAAAACAATGCCCAAAAACATATTACAGGCCCAAAAATCTAAAAATATTACTAATGTAAATCACCATATTTAATTAACAGGGAAAAGACAATCCGAGCTCCCGCACGCCGTCTAGTCCTAAGTCGAATGTTCACTTGAAACGTATCAAACAAACGAGTGAGCTTGAAGCCCAATGTGTGACCTGACCCACAAACATAATTTTCTTCTAGTTTTGCATATACAGTAATCAGATCAATTTTCGTATCACATTACATAATAGCGCATATCATATATCTTATCGAAGCTTATCGTATATTATATCAATTTGTCATACTTTCTGAAACACATATCAGAATGGAATTTTAAAATTTCAGAATCATAATCTCAAACACATACTCTTATACAGAATCAGATGTGTGTTCATAATCAGATACAAATGTAGACACAGATCCTACCCCTATCCGCTACACACTAACTCCGTCCAACCAATCAGGCCAGTTAGGATTATAGAGTCCATCCATCCAATCACAACGGGTCGTGGTGGTATGCCACTCATAATGCTGTAACTGAGCTACTAAACATATATTATGGTTTAATAACCAAAAATGTAGTAATACAATCTAAAAACACTTCCTCCAATATCAGAAACCACCCCAATGCACATACAGGATCATAATATCATATGCTCATATTACATAGCCAAATCGAATAGCTTATCAGAATAGATAGCAGAATAAGTTTAACACACATGGTTTACAAAATAGTCATGCTTAACTCACATACCTACTTATAGCTAATCATAACACATTATTATACTCATCAGAACTTAACTAACATACCTCCTACACTTACCCATGTCTGTTTACTGAAACTTATGCTTTCTTAGGCCTACATATTGCCCACGAACCTAATTTTTTAGTCCCTTAATCGACCCTTAATTGGGCCTAAAAATTGGCTCAAAAGGCCCACACGGCCCAAAAAACCTAGCTTGTGTGATCCATACAGCCTACCCTTACGGGTTGCAAGATTTCACGAAAAAACACACACAGCCGTGTGCCCCACACAGTCTAGCACACAGCCTACCACACAGCCTAGCACATGACTGTGTAGCATTGGGTAGTTTCAAAAACAACCCTTGTTTCATGATTTTATCAAGTTTTGATTGAGTTTTTGGGTTGTTTTCACACATCTGATGACATAAATTGATCGATCGTACAACTAGAACCTACAAATCCTACAATTGTTCATCAAATCATACCAGCTAGTCATAAGAAAGAACCATTCAAAATAACATATTATTATCAAAATTCCAACCCCTACAACGAAATCGGGTTCTTACCACTTGGAAACATCAACCAAACCAAAACTTAATCCGTTGGAGGAATTTGATTATTGTTTCCCTCACCTAACCAAAACCATCAAAACGTTTATACCACAAAGAACAAGAATTAAACACCAACCAATCCAAACCTTGCTCAAAAACAAATTAAAGCTAAAATAACAGAAAATTAATTTAACGAACCTACACCACCCTTAGACTACAATTGAAGTGCGAATATCACCCATGAATCACAAGAGAAAACGGAACGACAACAAGCAAAAATCAAGAAGAAGAAGAAAAGAAAACAAAAGAAAGAAGAAAAATGAAGAAGAGGGGAGTGAAGAATGTGAGAGTGGAAAGTGGGAAAGATATTTTGGGAAATTTCCATATACTGTTGGACTACGATTGAAGTGCGAATATCACCCATGAATCATAGGAAAAAAAACGGAACAGCAACAAGCAAAAATCAAAGAAGAAGGAGAAAAGAAAACAAAAAAGAAGAAAAATGGAAAAGAGGGGGAGAGAAGAACGTGAGAGAGATATTTTGGGAAAATTTCATAACAACCCACATTCCCACTAAATCTCATTAATTAACCTCTCACCAAAATTCCCTCATAGTTAAAAATAAAAACCAATTTCCACTTTGTACACACAAAGACTCAAACACATGACTAAATTGTAAGTTAAAGCCTCTTGCACAGAAATAAGATTTAAGTCAAAAGTCTAGGGATAGGAGTTGAGCTAAAAATTTCAAAAGATAGGATTTGAACTTATGAACTTAGGACCTCTTACACACATACAAAAAACACAACCATTGAACCACATTAAATTACTTATCATAATTTTCACAACCTTAATCCAATACAAGGCGTGATCTCTCTTAGTTTCACTAATTCAATTTCTTCTAACTCAGTTTTTCGAGGTGTGACATCATGCATGTAATTTTTTAATCGATTTGATATTTCTATCATATGGATCTAAAATATGGTATATATCAATATCTATTTAATAGGGGAAAGTATTTTACATAAAACGAATAGTTAAAAAACTTTAATTTATGTCAAACTTTATATGTATGATCTATATAGATGAATATATAAAAAGCTATAAAAGGGTATAAACTCACGTAAATTTTATATGAGTGGAAGTGAATTTCTCTCCATTATTAATTATTTATATTGGCTGAAAAACGAACAAATGATAACAAAGAATTATTGTTGAATGTTAGAGAATGAATATCTCGTTTCCCCACACTTTCTCATCAATCGAATACCCAAAAATGCTCCAAAAGATTAAAAAATAGTTACCTGTGAATGACTTTACAAGTAATCCTACACCTAAAAATCCAAACATAGAGTAATAGCTAATAAGTCAAAGATTATTATCTTCAAAATCAAACCGAATGGTAAACTCTTGGTTAGATCCGCCTATAATCTGCTATAGACGTTGGAGTATTTAGATTAGAGCTTGTCAAGGAATTGTCACAACAGTATTTAGATTAATATTTGAAGACTCAAATTCCCTTCAAACTGATTTATTTCATTAGGAAGTGTGTTATAATATAGCGTACTGGTAAAAGAGGGACTGCGAGAGAGATCTTTAAAGATGGCAACTAAGGCCCTGTTCTGCTTAGTTTTTAAGATAAGCTTTTACCATAAAAAGAGCTTTTACCATAAAAAGAACTTTTTCTTTAAAGTTATTACTAAACAGACATCATTTGAGTAAAATTTCTAACTTAAAAAAGTGCTTTTTGGCATAGGGAAAAGTTGAAATTTTTTTTACTACTATTTACATTTTTAACTTTACTTTGTCTACTCCCAAAAGATTTCAGAATACCCATTTTTTTTCACATTTTCTCTTTCAAAGTTCTTTCCTCTGGTTCTTTTTTCCTCTTTTAATTCCTCCACCGATGAGTTTTTTTTCTTCTTCTTCTCTTTAATTGTTCATTATGCATTAGTTTTTAGTTGTTTTCTGATTTTTGATTTTTACAGAAATTTTACAAAAATTGATTGTTTAATTTTATAGAAATTTTAATACTAAAAACATTATAGAAATTGAATGTTTGATTTTTTTAATGAGATGGGTCTCATTTCTTTTCTCTGATTTTTATTGTGAGAAATTTTTGCCTTCAAAGGGCAGTGACAATGTTGAAGAGTTTTTATTTTTATTTTTTTTTCTTCGTTGTTTTTCACTTCCATACTCAATAAGCAGTGATAATTTTTTGCTGGCATAGATAATTTTTTGTTTTCTTGAAACTTTGTTTATCTCAAAAGCTTCAAGATATCAGTTACAGATGCTTTGTTTTTCTTTCTTGGAGAGCATGCAATCGGCTGTTTTTTTTATGCAAAAAAAAAAAAAACTCATTTTCTCTTCTCCAAAAGCTTATTTTCCTTTCTTTGATTCAATATGCAAGAAGAGGTTGCTAGAGAGTTTAGCATACCAGTGCAATTTTAGCGATTCTGGTTGTGGGCCAAGCGTCAAAACCGTACTAACCATTGACACCTTTGGTAATATTCCTCAACATAAATTATTATACCCTGGTTCAAAAGCCTTGTTTGAGGAGTATTGGTTTATATATTTAGCTTCAGTCATTGTTCAGCGTAGTATTGTATTTAATCAATATGTTGTCTTCATTTGTCCTGTTTTGCTTTGCATGCCTCTCTCTTTCAAGCTGTTCGTGGGTTGAAGGAATATATATGTAGAAACACACATGTACTTAAATATCAAATAATTTTTTTTAAAAAAACTAAAATATCAAGGAAGATGTGATATTTTATTTAGTTAAATAATCATGCTTGTCGCCTACCTACAAAATAACATATGTTTGTGGTGAGGACTTGTATTTTTTGTTGCGCTGTCTTGCATGTATTTCATCAAACACGTAAGGCCATTTTCTTAGTTTTCTTTAGTGAGTACTGCATGTTTTTGTTGTTTTTTAATTGTTTGGTGATAATTATTTTAGGTTTAGAAATTTAAATTTGGTATTAATATACATACAAATACTTGTCTTTTAGTGCATTGAATTCGATGTACCATTTCTTGTCTTTTGATTAGTTATTGGACACCTACTAATCTTGGACACATGAGGTCATGTATGATGGCTTGGTTATTTTCTTTTTCATTGTGCAAGTGTCTACTTAAATCTTTTTATTAATATGAAGTGGTTTAAAAAATTATAAACCATATAAAATACTTTATAAAAATATAATAAAAATACATGATAGTAAATTAAAAACTGTTAGAGATAACTAGTTTCAAAACATGCTGAGTACAGGTGGGGACAAAGATTAATCATAGCTCATAAATTATAAATCCTTGCCTATTATCTTCTCTTTCAAATTATTTTCTCTTTAGATTTCAACCATGTTTTGCTGATAGGGAATGGTATTTTATTTAAACCATCTTTTATTTAAAAATTAATTATAGATTAATTAAGAAAGATGATAAGAAATGGTATTTTATCAGTCAAATCTATATAAAAATTTTAATTATAACAAGTACACTTTTATCTAATTATTTTTGGTGTCAAATGTACTATAACCATTGATATTCAATACTTGTATTAAACATGTTTGATAAACAGTAATTTATACATATTTTTATCCCATGCTTACACATTTATGGATGATTACTCCTTAGATTTGGTGAATTCGATGCTCCTAATTCTTTAATTTCATGTTTTATACTTAGGTGAGCATCAGAGAGTAAAAAGAGCGAGCAACGGGCCGAAAAAAAGAAAATGGAGAAAATGGACTCATATGGGAAATCAACACAGCCTGGACTTCCTCACACGGGAGTGTCACACGGCCGTGTCCCTTTGGCAGGATCGAAGCACGACTTACACGGGTAGACTACACGCCTGTGCCTATTCAACAACCTTGACCACGGGCTGAAGTAATCGCACACGGGCGTGTCCCTGCCAAGCCCAAGTATAACCCTATTCAGAAAAGGCCAATTTTGAGGGCTCTTAGGCATTCTAAAGCCTATTTAAACACCTGAAGAGGCACTTAAAAGGGAGACGCAGAGTAGGAGGCAAGGAATTACTCAACAGAAGCCGATTGGTCCATCTCAGAAGCCGGATTCATCATCAAGACTGAAGATCTCCCTTCAATTTCCATTCAGGGGTTTTAGGTTTTCTTTATGTTTTGTATTCATTATTCTTCTGAGATGCTTTCTTTTATAATCATAAACTAAACCCCCTAAATACCTAAGGGGAATGAAACCTAAGACGGATCTTGTTATTATTATCTGAATTGTATGATAAATATTTAACTTGTTCTTGATTATGTGTTCTTAATTCTTGTTTTAATATTCTAGAATATTGATTCGAGTAATGCTCTTATTCAGAGGAGGAGTAAACCCTGTCTAAGGGTAAATTTGTCATAATTAAGCGGAGTTGATTGCACGCCTAGAGATAGGGTGATAAGATTTTGCCAGATTAGGGTGAAACCTAATAAAGGGATCTATAGATCGAGTTAATGCAACACTAGGAGTTAATTAGAAAGAGATTTCAATTAATCAACTTAGGGTTAGACGTTATTAGTCTCGAGAGAGATAATAATATAACTTAGGGATTTTTACGGATCAAGTCAAATGAATAAATCGTCTGATTCAGAGTCAAATAACAAGTGAAGTCTAGATGGATTTTTCCTTGGGTATTGTCTTAATAAATCAAATTTTTCCAAAAGCTTTTCCCCAATTTCTCTCTGTGCACTCTTAGTTTAGTTAATTAATTTAGATAAACAAATCCCTTAATTTTTAGGCTAGATAATAAAAAGAAAGTAATTACTAGTACTCTTGGTTCCTTTGGGTTCGACAATCTGGTCTTGCTAAAGCTATACTACTGTTCGGTAGGTACACTTTCCTTCATCATGATAATAGTTAGTTTCAAGAACGCTTAATTATAAATTTTTAAAATCTGTCGTAAATATCATGTATCAAGTTTTTGGCGCCGTTGCCGGGGAACTAGGATTTTAAGAACACTCGATTTTTATTACTTTAGCCATTTTACTTTTATTGCAATTTAAATTTTTATTTTATTTTCTAATTCTTCATTTATTTTTTTGACAGGTTTTTCTAGTTTATGACCAGTTAAAACCTGTCAGGACCATTACTGTTTGATAGTAAGATCGATCGCACAGTTCATAGAAACCGAAGAGAAATAAGGTGAAGCTTAAGGTACACAGAGGAAGAGCAAGAGGACGATATTTCAACCACAACTGAGGAGATGGCTGAAAACCAAGAAAATCTGCTACCTCCTGCGATTGCTGCTAATTAGAATCCTGCTACACGTACTATGTATGATTATGCTAAACCTTCTTTAACAGGAATTGAATTGAGCATAGTTAGACCTACTATTGCTGCAAATAATTTTGAACTAAAACCTAACACCATTCAAATGATCCAACAGTTTGTTCAATTTGATGGTTTGCAGGGTGAGGATCCCAATACTCACTTAGCAAATTTCCTAGAGTTTTGCGACACTTTTAAAATCAATGGCGTTTCTGATGATGCCATTCGCCTTCAGTTGTTTCCCTTTTCATTGAGGAATAAGGCTAAAAAATGGTTGAACTCGTTACCACGAGGGTCAATCACTACATGGGAACAAATGACTGAAAAGTTTTTATTAAAATATTTTCCGCTAGCTAAAACAGCCAAATTATGTAATCATATCTCTTCTTTTGTGCAGATGGATTTAGAAACACTCTACGATGCATGGGAGAGATACAATGACCTTACCATGGGTTACCACTTTGGCTATAGGTTCAAACATTTCATAATGGCCTGAATCATTCGACTCGACAGATGATCGACATAGCCGCTGGCGGAACCATCAATAATAAGATACCTGAAAATTCTTATGAATTTATAAAAGAGATGTCACTGAATAATTATCAGTGGCAAGTCATGAGGACAAAGCCAATGAAAACAACTGGCGTTTTTAACGTCGATTCGATCACCATGCTCTCTAATTAGGTAGGAGTTTTGAACAGAAAAATTGACGGTTTTCTTGGTTCTTCATAGGTTCACCTAGTAATGCAATGCAAAGCAAGTAGAAGTGAATCAAACAATTCAGATTACCCACCCTATGGCCACAACATGGAGAACAAGTAGTTAAATTACATGGGTAATAATCCTCAATCTCAAAATAATCCTTATAGTAATACTTGCAATGCAGGTTGGAGGAACCACCCAAATTTCTCATGGAGAGGCCAAGGGAATCAGTGACCACCACCACCTCCAGGCTTCCAACAACCACCCTAACAACAAGAGAAAAAGCCGAACCTTGAAGAGATGTTAACAAAATTCATCTCAGTGTCAGAAACTCATTTTTAGAATACCGAGACAACACTTAAAAATCAACAAGCATTGATCCAAGGGCTCGAAACTCAGATAGGTCAGCTTGCTAAATTGATATTTGAACGACCACAAGGTAGCCTATGGAGTAACACTGAATCTAACCCAAGGGAGCAAATCAATGCAATTACCATTCAAGATGAGGAAGGGTTAGTTGCACCTGAACCAGAACAGAGGCAAGAAACTATGGTAAGTAAAGGTAAGGGTGAGGTGGACCACAATGACTAAAAACTGGTAAGTAAAGTGTACAAACCTTGTGTGCCATACCCAAACGCGACAAGGAAAGACCGCACAGAAGAATAATTTGGTAAATTCCTTAACATATTAACTTACCGTTTATTGAAGCTCTTTCGCAGATGCCAAACGCAGTCAAATTCTTAAAAGAGCTTTTAACAAATAAGTGGAAGTTGGATGAGGCGTCGCATGTGGAACTAAATGCGGTTTGCTCAGCTATACTACAGAATAAACTGGCCAACAAATTAAAAGATCTAAGGAGTTTTACGATTCCCTGTTTAATTGGTAGCCTAGATGTTAATAATGTTTTGGCTGATGTAGGGGCTAGTATCAATGTCATGCCTTACAAAATGTTTAAACAACTAGGTCTTGGGAAACCCAAACAAACTAGGATGAGTATTCAATTAGCCGATAAAACAATCAGATTTCCTAGGGGGATTATTGAAGATGTACTAGTTAAAATTGACAAATTTATATTCTCAGTTGATTTTGTTGCTCTAGACATAGAAGAGGATAGTAACGTTCTTTTAATTTTAGGGAGGCCCTTTTTAGGAACCGCTAGAGCCATAATTGATGTTGGCACAGGTGAACTCACACTTCGTGTGGGAGACAAAACAATCACCCTTCAAGCTGGTAATTCGAGTAACACTCAAAAATTGAAGGTTGTTCCATAAATCATTCTACTAAAACTGACCATGTGGTGTAACCTACTTTTCAGGAAATAAGTTTGAAGAACCTACACGAGCCATGTTCAAGCAACAACAAAGGACCTATCTATGAAGAACGAAGGCTACAAATGAAGGAACTAGATAAATGGCGGACACAAAAACTGAGAACATCCGATAAATTGAAACCGAGCCAGGACGAGCTCAATACATCACCAAATCAGCTTAAGGTTAGAGACAAAGTACTACTAGATGCAGCAGATCCTCGCATTACCACTTCTGAACCTAATGAAGAAATTCCTCTCACGATACTTAGTATTTTCCCATATGGTACAGTCGACGTAATTCACCCCAAATTTGAAACTTTTAAGGTAAACAATACTCGTCTTAAACCTTATATTGATAAAGTTGATAACAGGGATAAGGAGTGTAAACTCCTCGAGCCACCATGATCACACACCAGAGAGGTAAGTCAAGCTTAAACTATAAATAAGTGCTTCTCGGGAGGAAACCCGAGCACTAACAGTAATAATTTATTTAAATTATAGTTTTTCACATCTAACCTACTAACTAAGTCTTGAAACACAGGGTTTTCCCATCCATACGGCCAGCCACAAGGGCGTGCCTTAGGCCGTCCACATACCACGGGATGCAACACGGCTGTGTGAAAACAGAGCAAAAATGTTTCCCCAACACGAGATCCGATAAAGTTGCCACGGCTGTGCGACATGACCGTGGGCAATACTTCCAAATTAACACGGGCAACCGACATGATCGTGCCCACCAACAGTGGTCAAGCCTGTCAAAATAACACCGGTGTGTACTTGCATACACGGGCATGGGAAAAGCAAACGAAGATTGACACGGCCGTGCAACATGGTCGTGTACACCAATGCGCCCAATTTTGAAAACCACAAAATGCACATGCTGAAATGAAGGCACACGAGCGTGCCCCACGGCCATGTGCCCCAATTTCTCTATAAAAACCTATTATTTATTTTATTTTTATCTTTATATTTTGAAATTACTTTTTATTTCCTTTTAATAATATTTTATCTTGAGTTTTTACAATTTTTATTTTCGGTTATTTCATTACGAGTTATTATGCTCCATTATATTTCCTAAAGAGTTCCTAATTTTATCACAGTCATAAAGAGCTCCAAAGCTCATTATCAAATAGGAACTAAAAACTGCAATGGCAAAGCACTTATGGACTAATGAACCTCTACCACCACCGGAGTATCCTCCTCCACTCTCATCATTGCCTTGGCCGATTATTCTCCATAACTCCAATTCAATGAGTTCATTCATCATTCAGGAAGTTTTACTTCTCTCCCTAACTTATGATTATTTATATATATTTTTTCAATATATCTATCTTTTTACATTGAGGGCAATGTACATCTTAAGTGTGGGCGCTCTTTTATATCATCATTAGAAATCCCTAAATTTTGTCTTATTCCCACGTGAATCACTCATATCACTATTAGAATGAATTTTAATTAATTTATGATTTTTATTGATATGTCTTGAATTAAAACATATGCATTTATGCATTGATTGTTTAAACTTTAAGACATTAGGGAATCAAGCATGATAAGTTGATGTTTGAAGAATTATAAACTTTTAGGTTGTTCCCCTAAGTTTAGGTATTATCGTGAGTTGAAATTCACAAGTTTAAACATCAAAAGACATAATTTTTGTGAGATCTTGAGTCTTTAGAGCATATTTTATTTCTTTCATGCTCACTTTTATTATGAGTGTGTCAGTATTGATTTGTTATTCTAGAAATTGCTTGATTATCCATGTCAAGACCACACCATTTGATTTGATATGTCAAGATGATAAAGGCACTTAGATTTAACCCGCTCACTCCATAAAAGCCTACCTTCATAATTGACCCTTAATGAACCCCTTTGAGCCTAACAAGCCATTAATTGATTACCCTCAATATTAACCCATAACCCATTATTGTTGAAATCCCCTAATTTGATCCCTATTTTTGTCGATATTTGATTTGAACTAATTGCTTAGCTATGTTTTCCTCTTCTATGTATTTGAATTGTTCTTAATATATATATACTTTAATACATATTAGTAGTAATTCGTCATTTTTAAGCTTGAATGTTAATGCCATTTTCTGAGAAGAAGCTCACTTGTATTAAACTGATGACTAGTTATTTTTCTAGCTAGGTAATTTTTCAATTCAATCTCGATTCTAACATTTTCCTTCAGCTTGTGACCACACCCCCTAACCAAAGCCACGTTACGACCCTCTAAAGACCTTTTTGATTGATGTATCAGCTTAATATATAGTGGTGGAGATTTGATTTTCAAACAAGCCTGTGGTAATAACTTTTCATATTGACTAATGAGTGCTTTAATTGATGTCCTTAAACACCTAAAGTGATTTGAGTGAATCTTTAGTGAGGATGTTGAACTCTGTGATATTTTGATCAAAGGTAATCACTTAGATAAGGGGAAACACCTATGTTTTCGTGATAAAATGCTCAACTTGGAATGTTTGAAACTTTGATGTACTTTTAGTTGAATTTTCAATGTATGAATACTTATGGATTATTTTGAGATATTATTGATAGGGATTATAAATTGAGAAGAATTTATTTTGATTGTGAGTTGAGGATTTTGCTTGAGGACAAGCAAACGCTTAAGTGTGGGGTATTTGATAAACCGTAATTCATACATATTTTTATCCTATGCTTAAAACATTTATGGATGATTTCTCCTTAGATTTGGTGAATTCGATGCTCCTAATTCTTTAATTTCATGTTTTATACTTAGGTGAGCATTGGAGAGTAAAAAGAGCGAGAAACGGGCCGAAAACAGAGAAAATAGACCCACAAGGAAAATCAACACGGCTGGACTTCCTCACACGGGTGTGTCATTCGGCTGTGTCCCTTTGGTAGGATCAAAGAACGACTTACACGACGGGTTGAAGTGATCGCACACGGGCATGTCCCTACCGAGCCCAAGTATAACCCTATTCAGAAAAGGCCAATTTTGAGGGCTCTTAGGCATTCTGAAGCCTATTTAAACACCTGAAGAGGCACTTAGAAGGGAGACGCTGAGTAGGAGGCAAGGAATTACTCAACAGAAGCCGATTGGTCCATCTCAGAAGTCGGATTCATCATCAAGACTGAAGATCTCCCTTCAATTTCCATTCAGAGGTTTTATGTTTTCTTTATGTTTTGTATTCATTATTCTTCTGAGATGTTTTCTTTTATAATTACGAACTAAACCCCCAAAATGCCTAAGGGGAATGAAACCTAAGACGGATCTTGTTATTATTATCTGAATTGTATGATAAATATTTGACTTGTTCTTAATTATGTGTTCTTAATTCTTGTTTTAATATTCCAGGATATTGATTCGAGTAATGCTCTTATTCAGAGGAGGAATAGACCCTGTCTAAGAGTAAATTTGTCATAATTAAGTGGAGTTGATTGCACGCCTAGAGATAGGTTGATAAGATTTTACCGGATTAGGGTGAAACCTAATAAGGGGATCCATAGGTCGAGTTAATGCAGCACTAGGTGTTAATTACAAAGAGATTTCAATTAATCAACCTAGGGTTAGACGTTATTAGTCTCGAGAGAGATAATAATATAACTTAGGGATTTCTACGGTTCAAGTCAAATGAATAAATCGTCTGATTCAGAGTCAAATAACAAGTGAAGTCTAGGAGGATTTTTCCTTGGGCATTGTCTTAATCAATCGAATTTTTCCAAAAGCTTTTCCCAAATTTCTCTCTGTGCACTCTTAGTTTAGTTAATTAATTTAGATAAACAAATCCCTTAATTTTTAGGCTAGATAATAAAAAGAAAGTAATTACTAGTACTCTTGGTTCCTTTGGGTTCGACAATCCGGTCTTGCTAAAGCTATACTACTGTTCGATAGGTACACTTGCCTTCACTGCGATAATAGTTAGTTTCAAGAACGCTTAATTATAAATTTTTAAAACCTGTTGTGAATATCACGTATCAATGTTCTTTTATTAATGTTATATACTGTATTATTCCTATGATTCAAATTAGAAACATGAATTTTTGTTTTTTTATTCAAATTCATACCAAAATTGAAGTAAAAAAGTGCATGCATTTGTGGAGTTGGAAACCATTGATATAAAACAATGCATTTTTAGTTTTATAAGTTGACAACTAGTGTCAATCTTATAGCTACATCCGGCTATAAATTCACTAAAATAATAAACAATAAAAATTCACAATATTCATGATTATGATACCACATATTTTAGTTGCTTTTGGTTGAAAAAATCAATTAGAAAATGATTAAGCCACATAAAATTTTTGTTTAATTATTTTGTTCAACAATGTGGGTAATAAATGCAAGTCTAGATTATAGAAGTAAGAGAGATCAACATTTCTAATTTTATCTTATCATTTATTTTTCTTTAATTTATTATTTTGTTATAATTAAACTACTTAGGGCCATTGATTTGGTATTTTTAGATTTCATGATTAGGTAAAAAAATAATTGATAAAATATTGTTCATACTGACTTTTTAATTGTGTTTGATGCTATTATTAGTTGTGTTCTCTTTTTTGGTTATTATTCCGGTCTTGGAAAGTTGATTTTGATTGAGAAAAAAATCTTAGGATCCTATCTTGATTTTGATACACATGTAAAAAAATTTACCTATGTGACATTTTATTTTCTTGATTGCTTTATTGGCTGAAACGAATATGTTCGTATACACAATAGATGAGTACTTCGACGGTTGAAGTTAGTGGTGAAAAAGTCAAAGCATTGTGGGATAAGATATTGACAGAAATATTTTTTGATATATGTATTAAAGAGATATTGAAAGACAGTAGACCTAGTACTCATTTCACGAAAGATGGATGGTTGAAAATAATGACCAACTTTGAGAAAGAAACGGGCAAGGCTTATTCACAAAGACAACTTAAAAATAGGTTGGATGCCCTAAAAAAAAGAATGGAAGGCTTGAAAGAAACTTAAAGGAGAAGATACCGGTCTAGGGTGGAATCCTATAAAAAGAATCGTTGATGCATCGAATGATTGGTAGGAGAGTAGGCTAAAGTTACGTTAATAATTCTGAATATTTTTGTTTTTTTCTTAATTATAAGGTTATTGATACTTATTTTTATTAAACTATCATTTGATATGTAGGTTGTGCCTGAAGCTAAAAAGTTTAGAACATCAGGCATTGATCCTGAATTCAAAGGGAAGTTGGACCAAATGTTCATAGGGATAGTTGCAACAGGTGATAAAGCATGGGCACCTTCTTTTGGTACACTCCATAGTGCTTTTTTTAGGATGTTAACAATGAAATACCTGAAGAGAATGAGGAAGAAAATGTGAGAAATGATGTTCACATTTTAAATGATGTTTACATTTCAAATGATGTTCACATAGATGAAAACGGTCAAAAAAGAAAAACATCTGAGATATCAAGTTCACATTTTAAAAATGGAAGAAAGAAATCCTCAAAGCAAATTGGAAGGGCTGCAAGATTGTCATGTTAAATAGAAAAATTATGCAAGGCAGCTGACAATATGAGTCAAGCCACATCTAGTTTGACTCCTGTTATGGATCCATATGGTATTCCACAAGTAGTCAAAGTGCTTGATAGCATGTCGGAAGAAGTTCTAGAAGCTAGTTCGCTATACTTTTTCTCACTTAAATTATTATTCAATAAGGACAAGCAAATTATGTTTTTATCAATTAACCCAAGATTAGAGCTTTGTGGCGTAAGACGAAAATGGAGGATAGTTTAAAATTTTTTGATCTTATAGGGTTCAGAGATATCTACTATGTGGCTAAACAACAATACTAAAATAGTTTTATCAATAGTTATTTATGTTTGGTTTTTTTATATTGAATTTATGTTCTACTTATTTATATGTAATCTAGTTTTATTAATGGTTGTTTATGTTTGGTTTTTGGATATCGAATTTATATTCTACTTATTTATGTGTAATCTAGTTTTATCAATAGTTGCTTATGTTTGGTCTTTGGATATTGAATCTATGGTATAATTATTTATGCTTAGGGCTAGTTTTATTAATAATTGTTTATGTCTGATTTTTGGATATTAAATTTATGTTCTACTTATTTATACTAAATTAGTTTTATCAATAGTTGTTTATATATGATTTTGGATATAAAATTTATTCACAGGTGATGAGTATAGTTGAGAATTCCAGTGGAGATGAAAGTGATGATGAAAGGGAAAAGAAAGAGATTTTACAACGAATAGAATATTTTAACCGATTATTTGTTGTTGCATCTTCTTCTGTGTAATTATATTACAAGAAGTATATATTGAAGCAACCATGCATGGATTCAAAACAGTCAGGTGAGACATGGATCTGAGAGACCCTTGACGATCACAAATCACGTTGTATGATTAATTTTAGGATGTCTAAAATTGTATTCACAAGTTTGTTGAGAGTTTTGGAGACAAGATACAACTTGCAAACTTAGACACATATCTTCTAGTGAAATGTTGGGAATTTTTTTTATACATCTTGGGCACCAGCGCAAAATTTTCCCAATGTCGAGAAAGATTTCAAAGGTCTGGATCAACAATAAGTCAATTTTTACAATTGTGCTTGAGAAAGTTTCAAGGATGGCCATTTATCTAATTGCACCCGAAGATCCTTTTTTTAGCTCAATATTTGAACAAATACGTAATGATTCTAGATATATGCCCGTTTTAAGGTTAAAATTTAATTTTATATTATTATATTTTAACATTTTTGGTTGATTAAAAATATGCATGAGACTAATATGATTATTTGTTCAAGATTGAAAAAGGTGCAATTGATGGCACTCATATTGTTGCTATTCTTCCACCAAATGAAAAAATTCCCTATATTGGAAGAAAAGGTATCCCGGCTCAAAATGTTATGGTAGTGTGTGATTTTAATTTATGTTTCACCTTTGTCATGGCTGGATGGGAAGGATCGGCACATGACACTAGAATATTTCTTGATGTAATTCTATATCCAAAATACAAATTTCCACACCCACCAAATGGTAAGATATTTCATTTATTTCTTTCTTTGTTAAATAATAAACTATAAGTTCTTTAATTGATAATGTTTTAAAAAAATAATTCTTGAATTAATTGTTTGTTATATTATGACATGTAGGAAAATATTATATTGTTGATTCTAGACATCCTTAAATAAAAGGTTATCTTGGATCATATAGAGGTCGGCGATATCATTTACTTGACTTTCGTAGAGGTAGACCGATATCTAGTAAAGAAGAGATATTCAATCATTCACATTTATCATCACGTAGTGTGATTGAACAAACTTTTGGTGTTTTGAAAAGCAAACGATGATCGTTGTTGTTACAATGACGATACAGAATTTTATCCGAAAACATGTCGGTCGAAATGATGCAGATTTTATGGAATATGAAAATATTAACAGGGCATATGAGAATATTATTGATTCAGAAAATGCGCATGGTGGAGAAAGTGGTGATGATGATGATGATGATGATGATGATGATGACAGTGAATCAAACAATTCAAGTGGTTTTGAAATGGAATTAACAAGAGATGCTATAGCTTCTAGTTTAATGAATTCACTTTAAATTGTAAATGCTATTGTAAAATTTTTAGTATTTATATTTGGTATATAAATATTATCCCTTTTCAAAACTTTTTTTTTTGAAATCACTGGGTTGTATTGAATAAATAAAATAAACAGAATCCTAAAACAAAATCAACCCGTTTGACCTTGAAAGGCCTGCCAGGCTTTGTAAAGTAAAGTAACAAAAATGTGAAAAAGCAACCCAGCATTAATGAGCTGTTATTTCCTAGAAATATTTCCTAAATATCTTCATTTTCATTTACAGTTCTTGGAGAAGGACAAAAGACTGATATTCATTAAGTTCTCTTCTTCAAATCATAAACTTGTTGGAAATCTCATCCCTATCCCCGATCAATTTCTGCCTCTATGACTGTCTCCTCAACTGGTTCGTGATTAAGGTAAGTCTCTCCTGCCATTTTTAAGCCTTTTGATGCCAGATCATGCGCTTGTTCGTTTGCTTCTCTTCATACATAAAAGAACTTGCTTTTATAGAACATCTTACATATTTCTTGAATATCATGAATGTATGCGCCAATTACCGACTTGTCTCTGCTCTTAGTTTGGGATTTTCATATTACATCATATAATCCCTTTCGATGTTAATAAATTTCAATCCCAGATCCCTTCCTAAAATGGCCACCTGTAAACATGCAACGGCCTCGGCTGCAAACCCCGTATGTATATTTTCATGATTTATGGTTTTTGTGGCCAAGATTTCTCCTTTCCAGTCTCTAACTATGAGTCCCGAACATGATCTTTGCATTTTAAGGTCCACTTTTGCATCGAAGTTTATTTTGCAGAAACCTTGAATTGGGGGCTCCCATTCCAGGCTAGAGGCAAGTTTTCCCCATTTGATGCTATTTAGTTCTTGTAAGTACTGTAAGCTAAATCTTGTCGTCTCTGCCCCTGAAATTTTCTTGCCTTCGTGGATCCATTTGTTTCTAGCCAACCAGATAGCTCATATGGTGCAGAAGAAGGATCGACAAATATCAGTGCTGTTGTTGTGCACAGTCCAGGTAAACCATTCCATGAATTCCATATTTGCTACTCTTTCAGGCCAGTCAAATTGTAAGCTATTCCATGTTTCCTTTGTAGCATCGCATTCTCGAAAGACATGGTCTCTGTTCTCTACACCCTGCTGACATCTCGGGCATATTGCATCATTAGTTAGTCTTTTAATGCGTAGATTTGATAGAGTAGGAAGGTAGTTTAGAGTGACTCTTTAGGCTGTAATTTTCATTTTTGAGGGGAAGTCACTATTCCATAATTTTTGTAGTATTCTCTATTTCCATTTGGGTTGTATCTATTACTATTGATGGGATTGCCATGTAATAGTAGTCTGTACCCACTTCTGACTGTATATTCACCTATTGGTTCGCCTCTCCAAGCCATAAAGTCATCCTATGAGCTGAAAGCAAGAAGGGTTTGGAGTATTCTCTGAGCATCTTCTGCGGAGAAGGTAGCTATAATCAATTCTGCTTTCAATGTTCTAGTATTGCTATCAATCAGGTCTGCTACCTTCCATAAATTTTAATTTCTCACTATTTTTCGTATATGCAGATTTTCATCCTTCGGAGCCCAGACATCCTCTTCAATATAATGTTCCAACCATTTCCCACCCTTCAACACATTCCCATCCGCAAAAGGCCTTTCGTGGCCTATATACTTTTCCAAGTATACGAAGGTAAGTTTCCTAGCTCAGAGTTTAGAAAGTCAGTATTCGGATAATATTTGGCCTTTAGCGTCTGTGCTAAAAGAGAGTCAGGGTTTTCAATAAGTCGCCATCCTTGTTTAACGAGGAGGGCTAAATTAAACTTTTCAAAATTAATTACGATAACCGCGGCCACCAAATTCCTTTAATTCACATAAGTTATTCCAAGAGCCCCAGTGTATTCCCCTTTTCCCGAACCCCTTTTGCCACCAATACTTGGCTATAATTTGCTCCATATCAATGTATACTGACTTCGGTAGTAGAAAGCATCCCATTGTATAAGTTGGAATTGCTTGTAACATAGCTTTAATGAAAACTTCTTTTCCCCCCTGTGATAGTAACCGAGAACCCCAACAACCAATTTTTGCTTTGGTTCGATCTTTAAGATGTTGGAATGCTACCCTTTTCCCCCTTCCGACCATATTTGGCAAGCCTAGGTATTTCTCTGTGTTATTTGTCTGATTTACTCTCAATCTACTTGCAATAGCCGAACAAACAACTTCATTTGTGTTTGAACTAAAAAAAACTGTGGACTTTCCGTAATTAACGCATTGTCCCGAACAGGCTTCATATTCTTTTAAAATCCTTTCAACAGTTTCTGTACCTTTTTCATTTGCTTCCCCAAATAGAACGCAATCATCCGCAAAAAGAAGGTGAGTAATCTGAGGGCTCCGTCTACTCGCCTTTACTCCTTTGAGCATTCCTTCTGTACTTGCAAGTCTTAATAACGTAGACTGTCCCTTGCTGTATATAAGGAACAGAAAGGACTTGAAGGGTCCCCTTGACGTAGGCCTCTCTCAGGACGAAATACTTCCCCTGGTCTTCCATTCAAAACAACAGAATATGATACCGTACTGATGCATCTCATAATAAGCTGAATCAAAGACTCATCGAAACCCATTTTAGCCATCATTTGTTCTAAGAAAATCCATTCCACCCGATCATAGGCTTTGCTCATGTCAATCTTTAGAGCCATCAAACCTTTTTTCCCTATCCTTTTATTCTTCATAGATTGTAGAATTTCATATACAAGAAGAACATTATCAATAATTAATCAGAAGAACATTATTAGTAATTAATCTACCTGGTACAAAGGCTCTTTGGGCTGGATCAATACAAAACTCAAGTACTTTCTGTAGCCTGTTTGCTATAGATTTTGAAATTATTTTATAAAAAATCGAGCAAAGGCTAATTGGTCTAAATTCTGATGGACTTTTTGGTTGAGAATTTTTTGGAATTAGCACAATATTCGTATGGTTTAAAAGATCAAGAGATTTTCCTTTATTAAGAACTTCCAAGAAAAAATCACTTACCTCCCTCCCTATAATATGCCAAAATTTTTGGAAAAAAATTACCGAAAAACCATCAGAACCAGAGGCTTTTCTCGGTCCAATACTCTTTATTGCTTCAAATATTTCCTCTTCTTTATAATCTGCAGCCAACATTTGATTCATACTAACAGATATATTCCGGCAAACAACTGAGATTAGATGACTCATATTACCAACTCATTTAGATTTGAACAGCTTCATAAAGTAGTTCCTTATTATGATCTCCATATCTATTTCTTCTGTTTTGAGAATACCATCTTTATCCTCCATCCCGTGAATACGATTTATTCTACGTCTTTGGGACGCTTGATTATGGAAGAAAGTTGTATTCCTGTCCCCTTGTCTCAACCAATTCGATCTCGCTGTTTGCTCCCAGTACATCTCCTCCTTTTCCATCTCCCAGTTTAGCTCTATCTTTACATCAATGATTTCGGCAAGGATATCATCATCTCTATTCTTTTTATCAAGTTCGACCAGTCTTCCTCTTAGAATCTTTGCTTTCCTTTCACGGTTCCATGTGATTTCCTTTGCCCATTTTTGTAAACTCAACTTAGTATCTTCAAGTTTTTCCAAGGCATTACCAGATTTCTTTTGCCAAATTTCCTTGATGATTTTTTCACAAGATGACTCAGTGATCCACCAAGATTCAAATCCGAATAAATTCATTCCCGTGCTTTTAACATTTGGCATCGTCTGGATGAGTACTGGACAATGATCAGAAAAAGAATGAGTTAAGTGTTGAACCTCGTACTCAGGGAACAGGTTTAGCCACTCCTGGTTTGCAACTCCCCTATCAAGTCGTTCTCTGATATTTGTGTCTACAAAATTGCCCCTTTCCCAAGTAAACTTTTTCCCTTTGAGACCCATATTAGCCAGATCACAATCTTCCAGAGCTTTCCGAAATTCTTCCATTTGTCTCTCATCTTTTGTTCTTCCTTCTCTTTTCTGATGTGCATACATAGTTTTGTTAAAATCTCTATAGACATACCATGGTAAGGAACTATTAGTCTTTAACCTACGAAGTAGGCTCCATGACTCCTGTTTGTTTGATTGATTGGGGTTTCCATAGAACCCAGTAAATCGCCACTTATACTGAATATTTTCTTCATTAATCTCCACATTTACATGATTGTTGAAATAACTATAAACTTGAACTAAATCATTACCATTCCAAGCCAGGCTTAATCCACCACGTGACCCACTCACTGTAATATCCATTCCATTTTGAAATCCACATCGTTTCCGCAATCTATCCATTCTACTGCTATCCAATTTAGTCTCTATTAAGAAGACTATTTGGGCTTTATAATGCTTCAACATATGCTGAAGCCTTCTAGACGCCTAAGAATTCCCCAATCCTCGGACGTTCCAACATAGAATTTTCATTGTTCCTTGTCAGCTGACAATTTTCCAGCCGCCGATCTAATTTTTGAAAGTTCATCATTGTTCCCCTTAAAAGTTTGAGACTTAAACTCTGCTAAATATTCTTTCAGATTCTCATCCTCGTATTTAGCTTTTTTAAAAGTATCTTCACCATTCAATTTTGAAACTATCTCTGTCTCTAGATCAAATTTCTGTTTTCCATTGATAAAGTCGCCCATAAATGAATCATCTTTCTCCCTTCTGGGTAGATGCCGCCAACTCTTCTTCCTGTGGTCCAATTTAGGAGATTCAACTAGGCTAATGGAGCCCACTGATTTGTAGATTATTTTTGGATCTTCCTCATTACTATTCCCAATTATATCTGCTCTATCCCCCACTTTTGTAGGCCCTACTTGTATAGAATTTGCTTTTGAAACAATTTCTAAATTACGACAACTTTTGTTTGTTTGTGCTTCCCCTTTTATAGGCAAGTTTTTTGCCGAAATCTCCTCATCATTATCTCTTGGAGCTCTTTCCATTTTTTTAGGCGATATTAGCAACGAATTTCTTTCATCTTTATCTCTAGCACGTTCCTGAAATTTTTTTGTTTTTTGAGGCATAGAATCCTGCTTCGGATCCACTTCCTTCTCCGGCCAGCGAGTCAAGGACGTCGCTCCTGATGATAGCGCATCCACTGTGTTCACCACTTATTCAGCTGTGTAGAAGCATTGTTGCATCGATTTTTTCATCAGTGATCCAAATAATAGGCTTTCTTTTCCCATTATGGGAGATTCTACCTTAAGGGCTATCGAGAATGGATAATCCTCTTCTGTTTTACTGCAGTCTCCTGTTTATATTTCCAAGTATTCATTTACCCCATGTCCCATCCGCCCATACCCAAAACAAAAGGTTGGGAGATTTTCATATTTGAAAGCTAACTAGATTTTCCTTCTTTCATCCAAAGAGACAAATATACCTCTTCTTAATTTTTTTTGTACATTCAAATTAACTTTAATGCGAAAAAAATCCCCCTTTACCTCGGCTCGAATTACTCCCCCAAAAGTAGACCCAATAGTGTGCATCAAATCTATCTTATCACATTCAGGTGGGCACGGGCCAACTTTTAACCAAAAGGGAGAGAAAATCAATTGAATCTTATTGCGCTCCATAGGTTGCTTCAGTCTGTCGAAGATAATTAATTGTTTCCGAAAGAACCATGGGCATCCTTCCAAAATCTGTTCTAAATCCTCTTCATCTTCAAAGGAAATTGTAAATAAATTCTGACCAGCAATAAGAATCTCAAACTTTTTTTTTCCAGATACTCCTTAATTGCGCTCGCAGACTATTCAGGTTGTACGACTTTCTCGTCCAAACTGAACAAATCAGCGTCAGATTTTTTGATGGAGTCACTAGCGAACTTTTCACTGTTAATGGAATTAACTCTTCTTCAAGAAGAGCGATCTCGCTTCTATCACCCATTACATCAAAATCACCGCTCGTCTTTTTCTCAACCACTGTATTCACTATTTCTTTGGGAAACCTAAGAGAGCACTCTTGACTCAGTCACTGATGCAGTCGTTGAGAGCACCAAAAATATCCTATTCCCTATAAAATAATGATAAAGAACAAAAAAGGGGAAGTAGGGTCGAATCCTCAGGGATCAGATTATACGAATGCTTGTTTCTCGAAATCCTGGGCAGAATCGTGCCCAAGATAACCTGCGTGACAGAAAAAAATAGAGTTAAAGATTTGATTTGGAAAAAATAAAAAAACAGAATCTAAAATTGACTGAAATTGTGATTACAAAAATAATAAAAATAATAAAGAGAGTTGAAGGAAAAGAAATTCTTATTGGTAGATTCCAGCCTCCAGTTGTCTCATTCCTCCTTGGGTTCGATCCTTGGCTTTTAAATGACCCTTCTCAACTCAAGTAAGCCAGTTATAGTGGAAGAGGACGCCTACGACCACTAGCTCCAAAGATTAGACTTCCGATTTTTAGGGAACCTGACTCTAGCCAGTAATCTATGCTAGATCAACGCTTCTCAATGGCGAATCCCACGCCATTTCGTCTCTTTGGCTCGCCAACCTCTGACGCAGTAAGTTAACGAACTGACTATGCAATCCTTCCAAAACATACAAAGCAGCCACCTTTGCATATGCTGAAAAGCTTACTTCTTAAGGGCGATGGACAGAAGTGTCAACCCATAGTGTGAAGAAACGATGAATACTTTGCGAGAAGGCTAAGTACGGATTCTAGGTGTCAAGAACCCTTTTTGGGGATTATTGACAACTTTTGGCTAGATAGGTTTTAGTGGCTCATGATAATGGTGGAAAAAGAAATAAATATAAAAATGGAAAAGGGAATTTTATTGAAAGAAAATATGAAGAAACAAAAGCCTAGACTTTCAGGGGGAAAGTGTTTACAGAAAAAGATGAACACCAAATAGAGTCACTTCACCCCCTATTTATAGTGCTAGGGAGATAGTCTAATTTAACTTAAATTCTAAAAAGATAAATACATTTAATTAAAGATAACTAAAGATAATTACAATAAAATCCTAAAATTAAATAATCCTAATAATTATCTTAATATTAATTATCCTAATATAAATAAAATGGAGTCTTATAAAGTAAAATCTCTTCTTTTTGCGTTTTTAGTACTTGTGTCTTCCATGCTCACATTTTTGGCACAATCTTTTTCCTGTGTCGCATATCAGCCCATTATGTCTCCAAATTCGCACTTTTGTCCCTTAATTTTGCTTTTTGCCTCCAAATTAGTCCCTAATCGATAAAAAGACATAAATAGCTCAAATTAGTAGGATCAAGCTCAGAATAAACACATGATTAATACATAAAAATACGTTATTCTAGAGCATTATCAGTCACATATAAAAATTTTAACTTTGGATGATGAATGATATTTTTGTTTCAAATGTAATTGGAGTTTTCTTAAAAACAAACATCCCTTTTTGAAACTTTAATCTAAATATATGTAATATTTTAATTTGTTAGGTTTATGTTTTCTATGTTATGTTAATATCTAATATGAGTTATAAATTCAAATTACATTTTAAAATAAAATAATACAAATGTGTTAAAATCATTAATTAAAAATAAAAAAATTCAGTTTTAAAATAATACAATTGTGTCAATATCTAATTACAAATATTTAATGATTATATTTAAATATTTAAATATAGTTTATATATTCTAATTAAATTTAATAAATAATTAATATTAATTACTTAGAAATATTTAAAATTAATATTATATATTAAAATATTAACAATAAGTTATAATAAATTATTTTTTATATTCTCGCTAAAATATCATAATATTAACTAATTTGAATATTATTTAAATGCATATTTATTACTTTATAATATCATGTCTAAAATGGATATTTTATTTTTCAAAAGCACCTTTTGAGAGAAATACTAAACACTTAAATTTTAAACAAAACTTCTCAAGAGCACTTCTTAGAGAGAAAGGATTATATGAAACAGTGACGTCACGTCATTTGTATCCTTTTTCAATAGTTTTATGCCACATCAGTATTCTTATCCTGAATTTCAGGATTTTATCTTGAATTTCAGTATTTTAATTTGAATTTGATTTTTTCAGAATAAAATCCTAAAATTCAGGATAAGAATACTGATATGACATAAAACTATTGGAAAGGGATACAGATGACGTGGCATTACTGTTTCATACAATTCTTTCCCCTTCTTAGAAGCACTTTTCAAAAATAATGCTAAACTAGCCCTAAGTTCTAATATGTGATAGCGAATCTGAATGCCTAAAACTTTTGTTTGTAAATTGTGACTTTTCTATAACCATTTAATTTGGAAGGACCGATATCTTGCTTGAACTCGATATCGAAACGGAACTTTCAATGGTTGGAACGAGATAACTTTAAAATGAGAAGACAAGAAGCTCTTATACATTATTCACTTATACATTATAAAGAATTTGGAAAACAAGGAACGAAGCAATCTTCAAAGAATAAAAACTTAATCTAATAACAACTTGGGGTCTGATCATGAACTTGTTCACATCTATTATGGAAGCATGCATGCTATCAGGAGAGGCAAGCATTCTGTGATTAGAAAAAAAAACTTAATAATTGTTGACATAATATTTACATGCATGCCACGTTAACATAGTTTATAAACATTTATTTTTCTATCTATTTTTTTGGAGAGATTTAAATATCATATGGACGGTCCCTCTAGCAATAATTATCGGAAGAGGAAACCGATGCTTTAGCGAAGTGGCCACTGCGGGAAGCAACAGAGATAATATGGTTATGATTTGTAGTAGACTTCATACCGGATCTCAATTACAAGCAAGGAACCTATTAGTTCGTCACGTATTACTCTACTCGGTGACTGAGGCTTAGGAGTGTATGCCAAGAAACCTGCAGATATGGATCCTTTATTTATTTATTTTTTTACAATATATGGATGTTTCTTTTAGTTAGCCTTGGATTTGTTGGAAGTACCCAAAAAATAAAATAAAAAAAATGTACAAAAAAGAAATTTATAGTTCGAAAAAGGAATTAATGTTGTAATATAATTCAAAAAAGAAATTTATATTCATATGTTTGATAATTAGTATATTCAGTGTGTTTTGACAGTCATATATTTGGCCATTTCTAGCACTTCCATAATCCATAATATTATAGAAGAAGAAATTATTTCTTTACTGAAGATTTCATTTTCCATATCAAAATCAAAAGCATAAAATGTTTCTTCACTGAATATTTCATTTCTGAAAGCTAAAAACGGAAACACTGCAAAACCGAAAACAAACTTCACAATTTTGACTAAATATTTTGTGAATATAATAAATTTAATTTAGAAAATATATAAAGAAAAATAATTGACTATAATTTTTATGAAGACGAATGAAATTTTCTTTTGACGGGACGATTGCAATTGAAGGGGATTTATATAAATGTAAGCAATAGTGATATAGTTAATGATAAGCAAATAGCAAAACATAAACTAAATTATCTCTTTAATTTTTTTAATTAATCATAAAATCAATAATATGATTTTTAAATTTCAAATTTTTAAAAATTGAGCCTGTGTCAAATAAATTAATTTCAAAACTTAGCATGAATTCAGTAATTTAAACATAGGAATTAAGTAAAATATATTTAATATTAAAATTCTTGTACAAAAATTATATTATATTATGGTTTTAAATTAATTTCCTGAATTAGCATGTATTAATTTAAAAAATTAGCATGAATCCATGTCCCTGCACTTGATTTTAAAATGTTTTTCATATATTTAATAAAAAGTAAATTCAATTTATAAAAAATCATATTATATTAAAATTAAAAAAATTAAATCATAATTGAAATTAAAATTTTAAATTAATACATGTGATTAAGTAAAATCTAAAATTTTCTCAAATAAGCGTGGATTAAATAATTTCAAAATGAGCTTTTTTTTTAAGTTCAAAATGAAATCATTATATGTTAAATTGTAAGGTTAATGATATTTAATATTGAAATTTAATTATAATATTATTAAAAAATTAATTTTTAAAAAATAAAATACAAAAAAATGACCCAAATCATTATTAAAATAAATTTATTTTTGTGTCAAATAATTAATGATGACACTTGGGGGAAACCGAACTAATCTTGAACTAATACTGATCTTAATTGTTTGAATATGTTACTTTAGATATATATTAGACATGTGGAGAGGAAAAGAAGATTAGAGTGATATGGTTGTTAAAAGCAGTTATAAAAACGTTACTTTTATCTGCATTTTTAAATAAAACGATGTGTTTTGAGTTATTATGAGAATGGTGCGTTTTATGCTTAGGGCTGTCAATGAAATGATGCATTTCATTAGTTTGTTTTGACAATTGTATGCAGTGTCTGTTACAACGTTTTCATTTTTTCCTTAATTATTTCTATTATTTTGTGAAACAAAAGGTTAAGCAAAAATTGAATGAGTTGTCTTCTTCCTCTTAATTCTCTCCTATTTCTTCTCTATTCTTCTTTTCTGTGTGCTGTAGTTTAGCTCGTAATAAGGGTATCAAAGCCTTGTGTTTCTCATGGCCAGCGAGGGTGTCATCACTAGATCACAGAAGGATGCAACTCAGGTTCAACAAGAGTTGACCAAGCTTTAGCTGGAAGTTTCTCAGTTGAATAGCAAGCTTAAAGCTTGGATGAAGGAATTTATGGATGATTTTAGATTGGAGATGAAGGGATTGTTTGAGCAATATTTGGGCAACTCCACGCAAGCTATGCCTACAGCTCTACAGTTGACAAAGGGAAGGGAGTGATAGTGGGTCATCCATCTGGATTTCCACCTAAGGAACATCTAACTCTCTTTCCTTTGAGTGAGTTGAGTAATTTGTTGCGCCTGGCAGCTGGGAATCATTACAGAAATCTTCCAAACTTGAGTGCCCCAAATTTGATGGCTCAGATTTTTGAGACTGGTAGGCCAAACTTGAGAAGTTTTTTGAAGTAAAGGGCATCTTAGACCATGCTAAAGTGCAAATAATGATGATCCACCTTGAAGGGAAGGCATTAGATTGGCACAACTTCTTCACTCAATGTCAAGGTGGGTTCCATTCGTTAACTTGACCATCTTATGCTCACCACTTCAGGAAGCATTTTGGATCTAACACCTACAATGACCCCATGATTAAGCTGGTCGAACTCAGGCAGACAAGGACTGTCGATAGTTATCATGATGCCTTTATCAGCTTCCTTAACCAGCTGTAACTACCCAATAACTATGCCCTCAGTATCTATATCAGCAACCTTAAGGCAAAAATAGGTCAGTACATTCAACTGTTTAAGCCCCAGTCCATTGTTGAAGGTTTTTTAGTAGCTTAAAAAATTGATGATATATTAGTTGCATCTCAAAAGAAAAATTATTCTTCGAGCTTGGGGAAAATTCTAAGGGGTTTACGCTGTTACCATTACTTGCCCCACTATCTAAGTTGTTTTCTGCTTCCACTTCTCTTAAGGCAATTGTAACAGTCTATTTTTTGGTGAGATCGAAACAGTGGTTTCGGGACCACAAATCCAAGCCGAAAAATAAAATTTATTTTTATTTTAATATATGGTTTGTATTATGATAAACATGTCATGTGAAAATTTTGATAAGAAAATTTAATTGATTGTGTGCTTAATTACAAGAAGGACCAAATTGCATAAATTGCAAAAGTTGAATTCTAGTATCTATAAGGATTAAATAGCTAAGGAATTCAAAACTTGATGTCCTTATATGGTAATTAGACCATTAAAGAAAGTATGTAGATATTTTGGTGACTCATCCATGTAAATTTAGAAAAAGGATGAGGACTAAATTGGAAAGTGAAAATATTTAATTAATTAAAAGATGATAAAAAAGAAATATCATTTTATTTTATCAACTTCTTCCCCAAAAATACATGGAAACCCTAGGACAGAGAGAAGAAACTTTCATGGCCAAATTGGGTAAGTTAGCCCGTTTTTAGTAATTTTGATATTTTTGAAACCGGGATAACTTAATCTATCTATTTGGGGGATCAATTTGAGAGGTTATCTAAGTATGGAAAATGGGTCATGGATGTATATGCTGAAAATTAGAAATTTATGGTAGAAAATGAAAGGTTGTTGATAGATAAACAACTTTTACAAAGTGATTTTTGATGAAAACATGATTTAGAGACTAAAATGTAAAGTTATGAAATTGAAGAAAAATGCTGAATTTTTATGAATACATGTGCTATAAATTTTGTAATGGGATTTTGGTTAGGCTTGGAATAGGGAGTAAATTGCACAAATTTTATTTTCCGAGCTAGGGACGAAATGGAAATTTATGGAAAAGTTAGGGGCAAAATGGTAATTTTTCCTAGGATAAAAATTGAGTCCACTTGAATATAAAATATGATAAATTGATGTTAAATTTACTCGTATAGATCCGGATAGACTAAATTCGGAGCTAGAACTAGGAAAGAGGAAAATGTGGGATTAGTAGATTTTACGTACACGAACATTGTTGAGGTAAGTTCGTATAACTAAATTGTATATGTTTTTATACTTGAATTAAATGTTGTGTTTGTGAATTGCATAAATTCCATAAATATGTGAAATGATCACATACTCGTTAAAGCCCGATAAATGAAAGTGCCCGATCAATTATAATGCCCGACAAATGATAAATGATGAAAATGTTAATTTTATGCTTGAGTTGAATGTTAACATTTGAATTGTATAAATGCATAAATATATGAGATTGACCACATGCTTGATAATGCTTAAAAGATGCTAAATTCCGTATGAAAATGTTACTTATATGTTTGAAATAAATGTGAAATGTATTTATTTGAGTTATATGAATGTTATGGATGTATGGAATAATCACATGCCCGATAATGCTTGAGAAAAAGTTTAAATCCTGGTTGAATAAATGGAATATTCGATGGATATGTGATTTCCCGAAATGAATGAGGTCCTGCATTTGTTGCAGATGGGATTTAGCTCGGACGGGCAATCTTGATATGAGTCCTCTCGAGCATATGTTATGGATTGGATTTAGCCCGAACGGATAATCCAGATCAAGCTCTTCAGAGAATATGTCATAAAAAGGATTTAACCTGGACTAATAATTTTGTCGTATACATGTGTGGTTCGAGAGTGTACTCTTTGATACAGTACCCTATAGGTACCATTGGACATGAATTGACGGATTCTGATTTGTACACCTCGAGTGTACTACCGGTGTATCCATCGATATTTTAGATAAATTCAATGAGTGAAATTTCTTGACATGAGAAGATATGAATAAGAAATGAGTTATTACACATATCGGCCTGAAATACATGAAAATGACGATACGTGATAATTGATATATAGAAATATGAAATGATGATACTGTACATGAAATTTATTTGATGTGTAACGCCCCAATTTTCGAGAATTTTAAAAATGTTGGAAAAATTTGAAAATTCTGTGTCATGTTTGTTTGTCGTAGGATTAAGTACGTTAGTGGGCCTCTAGAAGGCCCAAGCTTAAGGTAAAACCTGGTAGTTTTAATTAATTTTAATTCCATAAGAAAATGGGGTTCTGGTTAACAGGGGTCTTAAATATTATTTGGGTAAAATAAGACATAAGGAAGCAAGTGGCAAAGTGGCATGTGACGCCACTGGCAAGGCTATAAAAGTGGCTTGTGGATGCTAGGGAGAGCTGAGGTTCAAGTCACAATGACAACATATTAAGGGAGTTATTATTTTTATGTTCAGTAAAGGTAAGCAGTGGAACTGAAGTGAAAGTCTGTCAGGGGAGGATTTAGGAGTTGATAAGGGATAGGATTTAGGAGTTGATAAGGGATAGGATTTAGGAGCAGATAAGGGAGGAAATCTAGGAGCTGATCAAGGAACAAGAGGTGGCCGGCCAAGGGACTTTAGCATGGGAATTTCGGCTAGGGTTAGTGCCAGTATAAATCCGGCATTAGTGGTAAGTGGTGCCGCTTCCTGACCATTCTCTTCTTCATTTCTTTTTCTCTTCTCTCCATCCACTTATTCTTTTCTTCTTCTTTTCCCCATAGCCGAATCCTTCAGCCACCCTACTCTATACCACCTTCCTTCCATTATTTTTAAGACTATAACCGATTGCCTCAAATCCCGAAATCCCGAAAACTTGACTCCTTTTGTACCGATTTTTCCCTAGCTAAATCTCTTATTTTTCTCATCATCTTTGGCCGATTCTCTCAACCTCTAAACCCCAGGTTTCTGTCGACAATACCACAAGTAAAAACTCTCATATTTTATCTTTCTCTACACTTTTACAAAAAGCCGAAACTCTCACACTATCCTAGGGACATAGCCGAATACTGAGATCACTGAGGGCTCGACTTTTGTTATCGTTCGAGGGCTTATAACTGCATCAGAATCAAATAGGAACTAAGGGGGAACGTTGACTGGAAGAATCGGTGGTAAGTCTTTCCAACTTAGTCTATCTTGCATATTTTAAGAAAAGCCAGAATCCCTAAAAGGTTAGGGAGGTTGTCGTTTTTTTGGACTTGTAGCCCTAAGGGGTTGTGATAATAGTATTATTTTGGTAATAGTGTGATTAAGAGGCTATTGATCAAGGGCTTGGACAAGTGGAGCGAACGGATCTGGATCGAGACACTATTTTTGGCAAAGGTAGGAACGCTAAGGCCTAAGGTGTTGTTGCCGAATATGGTAAGAAGTTAATATGTAGTTCGTTTCGGTTGTAAGATTAACGTGGTAGTATTATAATTGTAGGCAGTTCGTGCGTGGATCTCGTCAGCGAATCGTCATAAAACAGGTGTGTAACTGACACCCTCTCATAGACTAGATCGGCAAAAGTCGAAAAACCGAAATACCGAAATGTCGAAAAGTCGATATTTTGTGGGCTGGCGAGTGTGCGAATGCTTGTAAGAAAGACTGATTAACGTATTTGGTAAATTCAAGTGTTAAGACTATAGAATGCGATATTTTGTGCATTATGACGTTTTGGGCTTAATGGGCCTAAACTGGGTTTATTGGCCCACTTTGGTTAAAAGATGAGGTAAGTGCTTCCGAATACTTGGTAACGCTAAAACGGGGGCATGAAACCCTAGCCATAGGTTAGAATTACTGAAATACCCTTATGCATGCAAAATTACCATTATACACCTAGATGTAAATTAACCATTATACCCTTAGGGTTATTTTTGACTAAAAAGCATGATGACCTGATTCTGTATGATGTATGCCATGATTGTGAATCTGTGCATGGGGACATGGGTTATATTATGGAGGAAGCGTCTTGGTGGCTATGCCACAAATTATCTGATCTGGTGGCTCTGCCACATATATATCTGTTCTGGTGGCTCTGCCATGATTATATGTATCTCGTGACTTTGTCACATTATCTGTTCTGGCAGCCATGCTGCATATTTCTGAGGCGTGTAGCGGTTGGGTGGGTCAAGTAGTCTCCCCATATGGTGAAAGGTTGGTAAGGGGGTGTATGTGGTTGGTTATGGGTTGGGTTCTGCATATACATGAAATATCTGATCGAATCTGTTATGGGCCTATGGGCTTAATTCTGTATTCTATTCTGGGCTAAGGCCAATTTATTCTGTTTCTGTTGTTTGAACCGATATGGGCTATGGTTGGGTTAATTTTACACACTGAGTTTCCCCAAACTCATCCCCTATTTTCATCCATGCAGGTAATCCCCAACCATAGTGGGCTTGGAGCTGCGAGGGATTCGGAGTGGCCACTCGTTCTGCAATATAGATTTCTTCTGGTGATTTGGACTTCAATTTTCTTTACTTTGATGATTTGGGTTTTGTTATGTAATAAGGCCGCTTATAAATATTTTTGGGGTTTTGATTTATAACTTATCATGATGATCTTAAATTATATTAACTATCAAAATGGGCTAGATCTAGGGTTCGTTTTCCAAAAACATATACTGATTTCAAAGTAACACGATCTCGAACAAGGCTTCTACTGTGATAACGTTTTCCCAAAATTAGATATGCTTTATTTTAAAATGAACATGATTACAATGGTAACTTAAAAGAAATACACGATGTTGGAGTGTGGCAAGGGCGGTGTGCATGTTTAGGATTGGATCCGAAAGAGCTTGGTACTTAAGCAGTCTGATGGACTCACCTCCTCTTTTCCGGTTTCCTACTTGGTGCACAGCTTCCATTCACTTTAACCCTTAATGAATTAATCCTTTGAACATCAAGTATGATTTTCTGAACTTAGAATGGAAAAATGTTTTTAACGTTTTTTGATATGGCACGTCGGATCCTGTCATAATGTCTAGGCCGAGTTTGGGGTGTTACATTTAGTGGTATCAGAGCCAAGTTACAACAACTCGGCTGTGGAATGGGTTTACAAAAACGAAGATTTCAAAAAAAAATTCTGTTTTTAAAATCTGGACTTCTGAAGGTGGCATTCCGAATCTCCGGCCCAAGCCTGTAAGTATTCTGAATATATTCTGAATTATCTGTCTGTACTGAAACTTTACTAGAATACTCTAGATAGGATGCTACTGAAATCCTAGAAAAGCTTGCTAAAAGACTGAAATTGTACCTAGACATCGATTCTGCAAAAACCAACTCTGAATTACTGTCTGAATCATAAAACATCTGTAATAAACATTGGAATGATATTAATGCATAAAATTCATAATCAGATAATACGATATGAGTACAAGAGCCACTCGTGGAAGAGGCCGTGGACGTGGCCGAGGAAGGGCTCGAGCGGTATCTTCATCTTCGGGACATATGCCGGTGGCAGATGCACTGGTACCATCGGCAACAGAATTGGAGTCTCATGATCGTGGTGCTGGGGATGACGCCCTGTCGCAGGCTATGCTTCGAGTTCTAGAAAGGGTTGCGGGGGCAGGTTCGGGCAACGGAATTCAAGAATCTATTTCTGAACGACTCCGAGCTAAAGGAGCGGAGATCTTTAGGGGCGTATCTGGTATAGCCCCGAATGTGGCAGAATATTGGTTGGAGGCCACAGAACGAATTATGGATGACTTGGATTGCTTGGTAGAGCAGAAGCTGAAGGGGGGCATATCGCTACTGCAAGATGAGGCTTATCAGTGGTGGCTCACCGAGAGAGATGGAACCCCAACTGATAGGGTTACTTGGGAGCTGTTTAAGACAGCCTTTAAAGGAAAGTACGTCGGGGCAAGTTATGTGGATGCCCGCAGGAAGGAATTCCTGAAGCTGGTCCAAGGATGTAAAACTGTTGCTGAGTATGAGGCTGAGTTTCTGAGGTTGAGCCGGTATGCCGTGGGCATAGGTGCTACGGAATATAAGCGAAGTGTGTGCTTCGAGGATGGTCTTAGGGATGACCTGAGGGTGTTGATTGCTCCGCAGACTGAGCGAGATTTTGCGGTCTTGGTAGAGAAGACAAAGATAGCAGAGGAGGTTAAGCGGGCTGAAAAGCAGAATCGGGAGAAGGATCGAAACCGTTTTCAAATGGATTCAGGACCCTCTGGTGGTGCCAATAAGAATATTAAGAGAGCAAGAGTAGAGGAACCAGTGCGAGCAGTGCCGATGAATGTGGTTAGACCACCAATCTATGGAGGCTGTGGTAAGGTACATTTGGGCGAGTGTAGGAAACGTTCCGGTGCTTGTCTCCTTTGCGGATCTATGGAGCATAGAGTTAAGGACTGCCCACAGAGAGCTGATCAGGCTCAGGTTACTGTACAGAGGGTTGTCCACCGAGAGGACGTGGACAAGGTAGGGGCGGAAATGGAAATGGAAATGGTCGAGGTCGAGGGGCGCCGGAAATGCTGAGGCTCGACAGCCAGCGTTGGTGTATGCGGCTCGTCGTCGAGAGGAGGGCGACACACCTGACGTCATAACTGGTACGTTTTTGGTTTCTAGCATGCCGTATACTGCTTTGGTGAATATTGGATCTACTCATTCCTATGTTGCATGTGCCATATCTGGGTCATTGGGAGTGCATTCTGAAAAGATAGTGAGTGGGGTCTATGTGTTAAGTCCTTTGGGCCACTCGGTTAAGGTAGACAAACTGTATAGGGATGTACCCCTAGAAACTCAAGGTAGGATCTTTCCTAGAGATCTAATGGAGTTACCGTTCGGAGAGTTTGACCTCATTCTGGGAATGGACTGGCTTGTTAAGCATAGGGTGACTTTGAATTGTGCTGCAAAATGAATGTGTTAAGGACCACGGAGGGTGAGGAGGTTATGATGATAGGTGAGCGAAGGGATTATTTTTCTAATGTGGTGTCGGCATTGAGGGCCGAAAAGTGGATTCGGAAAGGTTGTGAGGCCTATTTGGCATTCGTAAGCCAGTCGGAAGAGAAGGGATTGACAGTGGATAAGGTCAGGACCGTAAAGGAGTTTCAAGATGTTTTTCCGGAGGAGCTTCCGAGATTACCTCCAAACCGAAAAGTGGAGTTTGGAATTGACTTGTTGCCTGGAACGACGCCAGTGTCTATCGCACCGTATAGGATGGCACCGAAGGAGTTGGTGGAGCTAAAGGCACAAATTCAAGAGTTGTTGGATAGGGGCTTTATTAGGCCAAGCGTGTCTCCATGGGGAACCGGTGTTATTCATGAAGAAGAAGGATGGTACAATGCGATGTGCATTGATTATCGCCAGTTGAACAAACTGACAATTAAGAATAAGTATCCACTGCCAAGGATTGACGATCTATTTGACTAGCTTAAGGGGGCTTCTGTATTTTCTAAGATCGACCTTAGATCTGGATATCATCAGTTAAGGGTCAAGGAGACGGATATCCATAAGAATGCATTCAGGACTCGATATGGTCATTACGAATTTCTGGTTATGCCATTTGGGCTGACGAATGCTCCTGCGACATTTATGGATCTGATGAATCGGGTGTTTCAACCATTTCTGGATCAATTCGTAGTCGTCTTTATTGACGATATTCTGGTATATTCTGAAACGGAAGCAAAGCATGATGAGCATCTCTGTATAGTGCTACAAGTGTTAAGGGAGAAGGAACTTTATGCAAAGTTCAGCAAGTGTGAATTCTGGTTGAGGGAGGTAACTTTCTTAGGACATGTGGTATCTGCTGAGGGGATTAAGGTGGATCCTCGAGAAATTGAAGCAGTTTTGGAGTGGAAGCCGCCTAGGTTAGTATCGGAGATACGGAGTTTCCTGGGATTGGCAGGATACTACAGAAGGTTTGTGGAAGGTTTTTCGGTGTTGGCTGCACCTCTGACTAAACTCATAAGGAAAGGGGTACCGTTTGTATGGACTGAGACCCAGCAGGAAGCTTTTGAAAAGTTGAAGAAAGTTTTGAGTGAAGCACCTGTGTTAATTCAGCCAGAGTCTGGGAAGGATTTTACTATGTACAGTGACGCATCACATGTAGGTTTGGGCTGCGTGTTAATGCAGGAGGGTAAGGTGGTTGCATATGCGTCACGACAGCTTAAGCCTCACGAGGGGAACTATCCTACTCATGATTTGGAATTGGCAACAAAGGTTTTTACAGTTAAGATTTGGAGACATTACCTGTACGGAGAAAGGTGTATTATATACACAGACCATAAGAGTCTTAAGTATTTGTTGACTCAGAAGGAGCTGAACCTTAGGCAAAGGAGATGGATTGAGTTGCTTAAGGATTATGACTGTTCAATCGAGTATCACCCAGGAAAGGCTAATGTGGTAGCCGATGCTTTGAGTCGTAGAACCGTATCTAATCTGAGAGCAATGTTTGCTCGTTTGAGTTTGTATGATGATGGTAGTTTGTTGGCTAAATTGCAAGTAAGGCCAACCTGGGTGGACCAGATTAAGGAAAAGCAGTTGGAAGATGAGTCTTTGGTCACTCGTTTTCAACAAGTTAAGGAAGGGAAAACTTCTGAGTTCGGTTTAAATGGTGATGGAGTTCTGTGTTTCTGAGGAAGAATTTGTGTTCCGAAGGACTCTGACTTGAGGCAGACAATATTGAAGGAAGCTCATGGGGGACTGTGCCATGCATCCTGGAGGGAATAAGTTGTATCACGACTTGCGGGAATTGTACTGGTGGCCTGGACTTAAGCGAGAAGTAACGGAGTTTGTAGGAAAATGTCTGACATGCCAACAAGTGAAAGCTGAGCATCAATTACCTTCTGGACTGTTGCAGCCGGTAAAGATACCACTTTGGAAGTGGGAGAGGGTAACCATGGACTTTGTGAGTGGGTTACCGTTGACACCATCGAAGAAAGACTCGGTATGGGTGATTGTGGATAGGTTAACAAAATCGGCCCATTTCATACCAGCACGTACTGACTTTTCACTTCAAAAGTTAGCCAAACTGTATGTGGTGGAGATTGTGCGACTTCATAGAGTCCCAGTTTCGATTATCTCTGACCGGGATCCCAAATTCACATCTCGGTTTTGGCAAAAGTTGCATGAGGCATTGGGGACGCGGTTGAACTTCAGTACAGCTTTCCATCCCCAAACTGATGGTCAGTCGGAAAGGGTCATTCAGATTCTGGAGGACATGTTAAGGGGATGCGTGATTGACTTTCGAGGTAGTTGGGAGGACTACTTACCGTTGGCAGAATTTGCATACAATAACAGTTATCAGGCGAGTATTCAGATGGCACCGTATGAAGCACTGTATGGTCGAAGGTGTCGTACACCTAGTTGTTGGACGTGATAATTGATATATAGAAATATGAAATGATGATACTGTACATGAAATTTATTTGATGTGTAACGCCCCAATTTTCGGGAATTTTAAAAATGTTGGAAAAATTTGAAAATTCTGTGTCTTGTTTGTTTGTCGTCGGATTAAGTACGTTAGTGGGCCTCTAGAAGGCCCAAGCTTAAGGTAAAACCTGGTAGTTTTAATTAATTTTAATTCCATAAGAAAAAGGGGTTCTGGTTAACAGGGGTCTTAAATATTATTTGGGTAAAATAAGACATAAGGAAGCAAGTGGCAAAGTGGCATGTGAAGCCACTGGCAAGGCTATAAAAGTGGCGTGTGGATGCTAGGGAGAGCTGAGGTTCAAGTCACAATGACAACATATTAAGGGAATTATTATTTTTATGTTCAGAAAAGGTAAGCAGTGGAACTGAAGTGAAAGTCTGTCAGAAGAGGATTTAGGAGTTGATAAGGGGTAGGATTTAAGAGCAGAAAAGGGAGGAAATCTAGGAGTTGATCAAGGAACAAGAGGTGGCCGGCCAAGGGACTTTAGCATGGGAATTTCGGCTAGGGTTAGTGCTAGTATAAATTCAGCATTAGTGGTAAGTGGTACCGTTTCCTGACCATTCTCTTTTTCTTTTCTTTTTCTCTTCTCTCCATCCACTTATTCTTTTCTTCCTCTTTTCCCCATAGCCGAATCTTTCAGCCACCCTACTCTATACCACCTTCCTTCCATTATTTTTAAGACTATAGCCGATTGCCTCAAATCCAAAAATCTCGAAAACTTGACTCCTTTTGTACCGATTTTTCCCTAGCCAAATCTCTTATTTTTCTCATCATCTTTGGCCGATTCTCTCAACCTCTAAACCCCAGGTTTCTGTCGACAATACCACAAGTAAAAACCCTCATATTTTATCTTTCTCTACACTTTTACAAAAAGCCGATACTCCCACACTATCCTCGGGACATAGCCGAATACTGAGATCACTGAGGGCTCGACTTTTGTTATCGTTTGAGAGCTTAGAACTGCATCAGAATCATGTAGGAACTAAGGGGGAACGTTGACTGGAAGAATCGGTGGTAAGTCTTTCCAACTTAGTCTATCTTGCATATTTTAAGAAAAGCCGGAATCCCTAAAAGGTTAGGGAGGTTGTCGTTTTTTTGGACTTGTAGCCCTAAGGGGTTGTGATAATAGTATTATTTTGGTAATAGTGTGATTAAGAGGCTGTTGATCAAGGGCTTGGACAAGTGGAGCGAACGGATCTGGATCGAGACACTATTTTCAGCAAAGGTAGGAACGCTAAGGCCTAAGGTGTTGTTGGCCGAATATGGTAAGAAGTTAATATGTAGTTCGTTTCGGTAGTAAGATTAACGTGGTAGTATTATAATTGTAGGCAGTTCGTGCGTGGATCTCGTCAGCGAATCGTCATAAAACAGGTGTGTAACTGACACCCTCTCATAGACTAGATCGGCAAAAGCCGAAATACCGAAATTCCGAAAAACCTGTATTTTGTGGGCTGGCGAGTGTGCGAATGCTTGTAAGAAAGACTGATTAACGTATTTGGTAAATTCAAGTGCCAAGACTATAGAATGCAATATTTTGTCCATTATGACGTTTTGGGCTTAATGGGCCTAAACTGGGCTAATGGGCCAACAGGTCCACTTTGGTTAAAAGACGAGGTAAGTGCTTCCGAATACTTGGTAACGCTAAAACGGGCATGAAACCCTAGCCATAGGTTATAATTACTGAAATACCCTTATGAATGCAAAATTACCATTATACCCCTAGATGTAAATTGACCATTATACCCTTAGGGTTATTTTTGACTAAAAAGCATGATGACCTGATACTGTATGATGTATGCCATGATTGTGAATCTGTGCATGGGGACATGGGTTATATTATGGAGGAAGCGTCCTGGTGGCTCTGCCACAAATTATCTGATCTGGTGGCTCTGCCACAATTCTATGTATCTGGTGACTCTGTCACATTATCTGTTCTGGCAGCCATGCTGCATTTTTCTGAGGCGTGTAGCGGTTGGGTGGGTCGAGTAGTCTCCCCACATGGTGAAAGGTTGGTAAGGGGTGTATGTGGTTGGTTATGGGTTGGGTTCTGCATATACATGAAATATCTGATCGAATCTGTTATGGGCCTATGGGCTTAATTCTGTATTCTGTTCTGGGCTAAGGCCAATTTATTCTGTTTCTGTGGTTTGAACCGATATGGGCTATGGTTGGGTTAATTTTACACACTGAGTTTCCCCAAACTCATCCCCTATTTTCATCCATGCAGGTAATCCCCAACCATAGTGGGCTTGGAGCTGCGAGGGATTCGGAGTGGCCACTCGTTCTGCAATATAGATTTCTTCTGGTGATTTGGACTTCAATTTTCTTTACTTTGATGATTTGGGTTTTGTTATGTAATAAGGCCGCTTATAATTTTTTCTGGGGTTTTGATTTATAACTTATCATGATGATCTTAAATTATATTAACTATCAAAATGGGCTAGATCTAGGGTTCGTTTTCCAAAAACATAAACTGATTTCAAAGTAACACGATCTCGAACAAGGCTTCTACTGTGATAACGTTTTCCCAAAATTAGATATGCTTTATTTTAAAATGAACATAATTACAATGGTAACTTAAAAGAAATACACGATGTTGGAGTGTGGCAAGGGCGGTGTGCATGTCTAGGATTGGATCCGAAAGAGCTTGGTACTTAAGCAATCCGATGGACTCACCTCCTCTTTTCCGGTTTCCTACCTGGTACACAGCTTCCATTCACTTTAACCCTTAATGAATTAATCCTTTGAACATCAAGTACGATTTTCTGAACTTAGAACGGAAAAATGTTTTTAACGTTTTTTGATGTGGCACGTCGGATCTGGTCATAACGTCTAGGCCGGGTTTGGGGTGTTACATGATGAGTATGTACATCCTTGATTCTAGACTTGTACACCTTGAGTATACTAATCGTGACCTTGGTATTCTGAGTAATAGGGGTAAAGTTTTGATATGAAATGATCTGAACTCGAGATGTATGAAATTATACTTGTACTATAAAGAGATGATTTATACATGTTAAATGAATACATGTTGTCGAAAGCATATGTGCATGAAAACTTGATTGTTGTTGAGCCCATATATGTTTTTGATGTTATTATGGATTATATGACTAGCAAGGGTAATGATGATATGTGTAGGGCTTGAGGGCAAACTGATTGAATAAGCCTTACATAGTTACCTCAAAATAGAATGAATGTTAAGTTAAGTACCATGTTATACGAACTTACTGAGCATCATAAGCTTATTTAGTTTTATTTCCTTGTTTTATAGTGAATCGAAAGCTTGTTGGATTAGAAGCTTGGCGGAGATCACTCACACTATCCATCAGCCCATGTCGGTATAATATGGTAAATCAATTATGGTTGTAATGGCATGTATAGGATATATTGGCCATATTGGCTTGTAAATGTAAATGATACTTGTAATCTAGCCATTGAAATGGCTAGTAATGGTTTGTTTTGATATATTTGTAATGTCATACTATGGAAACTACATGTGTGTTAAGTAGTTGATCTACTATGTCTAGCATATGGACTAGACTAAGGGAAGATTATGAATAGGTATGCATGTAATGGTATGCCATATTGAATGATAAAGTTTGCTTGACTTGAATGCTTGAAATGGTTGGTATTTGGATGTGAGTTTAAGGGTAGGTCATTGGTGTGATTTTGGGTGAGAAATGAAGCTAGAAGTGGCTTTATTTTGTCCACACAAGCAGACACACTGGTGTGTGTCTAGACCGTGTGTGACACACGGCCTGGTACATGGGCATGTGGTCCGGCTGTGTGTTCCCTGTAACTTCAAAAAAAATGAGAAATAGAATGCTTAGAATTGGGCACACGGGCAGAGACACAAGTATGTGTCTCAGCCGTGTGGTTGGCACGGCCTTAAACATGGGCGTGTTACACGACCGTGTGAAAATTGCACCTAAAATTTGAAAATAAAATTCGCCACACGGCCTAGCACATGGGCGTGTGACTTGGCCGTGTGACTTCAATTTCTTCATGCCTTAAAAGTCAGAGTTACATGGGTTAAAGACACGTGCGTGTGTAGTACACGGCCTAACCACACGGGCGTGTCTCTAGACCATACAGGCGTGTGAGCCCTGCATCTTTGGAAATTTTTTGGAATGTCGCAAAAAATTTTATGAGTATCCGGTTAAGTCCCAACTTGATTGTAATGCTCGTATTGGGCCTCGAAGGTCCAATTAAGGGACGTTTTGAATGATCTTAGTAATTGAATAGAAATTTATGTAAATAAATTGTAAAAGTGTTCTAAATGTTCCAGTAATGCTCTGAAACCCTGTTCTAACGATAGATACGGGTTAGGGGTGTTACAGCAATGACATCGACCAATAGTTCAACTCACCCTACTAGTTCGGTTAGGAATAAACCCTTGTCCCCAGTTGAGATTGATGACATGAAGAAAAAAGGCTTTGCTATTGGTATGGCCTTAAATATACCCTAAAACACAACTGTGTTAGGTCCTAACTTTATCAGATGCTACTTGATTTTATCTCTGATGTAGAGGATGAAGACAACTAAGATTTTTTAGATCAACTAGAGGACAATGTTCAGGCTGGAAGAATTGACTAAGGTACCCACATTGTCCCTCCACGCTCTGCAAGGTTCACAGGGTCTTCAAATGATGAGGATTGTACCAAGAATTGGCACTACTTCGGTTATTATGCTTGTTGACACTAGCAGTACACATAATGTTATCAACTCTAAGCTGGTTAGACAACTTTCATGGCAAATAAGAAAAGAAAAAAGTCTTCGAGTTACTATAGAAGATGGTGGCTGTTTATCTACTATGGGGTCCTGCTAATTAGTTCCATGGGAGCCATAAGGGTTACAATTCTCTATTGACTTTTTGGTCTTACCAGTCAAAGGATGTGACTTAGTCCTTAAAATCAAATGGTTACAGTGTCTCGGCACCATTACATAGGAATTTAGTCTACTCACCATGAAATTCCTCTACTAGAATAAGAGTTATCAATTACATGGCATTGCCCTTAGTGCACTCCAATTGATCAGTTCTTTTAATATGCGAATTGCTTATCCATAGTAGGATAGTTCCTAGGACCTTGTGCAATGGTCATGGTTACACCCTCCCAAATTGTCTTATCAACTACTACATGACATATATCACTAGAGTTGCAACAAATGTTGGATGACTATGCTAATAATTTTAAAGAACCTACTGGTTTGCCACCATCATGATTCCATGTTCATGGGATTCACATTAAAGATGAGTCAGTAGTTGTTAAGATTAGGCCCTATAGGCACCCTAGTGTCTAGAAGGATAAGTTTGAAAGGCTAATTAATAAGATGCTACAAGTTGGCATTATCAAAGACAACAACAACTCATTTTCTTCCCACGTAGTGATGGTTGAAAAAAAAGATGGGAGGTGGAGAATTTGTGTGGACTATAGGTAATTGAACCAACTCACGATAAAGGATAATTTTTCAATTCCGGTGATAGAAGAGCTTTTCGATGAATTGGACAGGCTATCTATTTTTTTCCAAGTTGGACCTTCGATCTGGCTACCACCAAATCAGGATGAAAGAGGAGGACATTCCTAAAATTGCCTTTCAGATTCATGAGGGGCATTATGAGTTTTTAGTCATGCCACTTGGGTTGACCAATACACACTCCATTTTTCAATCTTTAATGAACTCAGTCTTCAAGCATTTGTTGTGAAAATATGTTCTAGTCTTCTTTGATGATATCCTTATGTATTCACAGGATTGGTCATCTCAGTTACAAATTTGCAGGAGGTTTTCTAGTTGTTGAGATCCCACCAGTTATTTGTGAAGAAAAGTAAGTGTACCTTTGCAGCCACAACGATAGAGTACCTAGGCCAATTGAGAATAAGTGGGATAGTATCTATAGACCTTACGAAAGTACATACTATTTTAACCTAGCTTATTCATAAATCCTTGAAGGAGCTCTGAGGATTCCTATGACTATCCAGATATTATAGAAGGTTTATTCATAAGTATGGGGTGATTCTTAAACCACTTATTGATCTTTTGAAAAAGGTTGAATGGACATGTAACCAGCAAGTTGAGGAAACTTTCCAATCCTTGAAAAAGGCACTAAGTATGACACTGGTTCTAGCCCTTCTTAACTTCAATTCTGAATTTTGTATGGATACGGATGCTTGCAACCAGAGGGTAGGGGTAGTTTTACAACAAAAAGGACATCCTATTGCTTTTTTCAACAAGGCCTTAGGAACTCAACATCAGGCTCTTTCAATATATGAAAAAGAGATGATGGCAGTGTTACTCACAGTCAAAAAGTGGCATTCTTACCTTATTGGTAGTAAATTTAAAGTTTAACCAAACCACTAGAGTCTAAGGTTCCTCTCAGACCAGTAGGCAATCACACTATTCTAGTAGAAATAGGTTGTCAAGATGCTTGATTATGACTTTAAGGTGGTTTATCAAAAGGGAAGCCACAATGTGGTGGTAGATGCATTGTCTCGTAAAGAATCCACCTCTTTAAGACAATGTTTGCAGCTTGTTACTAGTAATATGATTTCTAACTTAATGCTTAAGGTCAATGATTCTTGGAAGTAAGATGCTAAGTTGACCAAGTTGTGTTCCGAGCTGGAGTAATAAGCCTAGTCTCACCCTAAATACACTTGGAATAGGAAGGTTTTGAAGAGAAAAGGGAAACTGGTTGTGGGAGCAGATCCTGTTCTACAACGAAAGCTATTTAGTTACTTCCATGAGAGTCCTTCGGGGGCATTCAGGCATCCATGGTACTAGACACCAGGTTGTTGGGTTATTGCACTGGAAGGGAATGTCCAAAGGCATCAAACAATGGGTTAAAGAATGTTTCACTTGCATAAAAAGCAAATTAGACCATGCAACTTCACTAGGTCTCCTTCAACCATTGGACATTCCAAAGAGGGCTTGGGAATCCATCAACATGGATTTCATTAAGGGTCTTCCACTCTTTAAGGGAAAAGATGTTATGTTAGTGTTGGTTGATAGGCTTACTAAATAAAGTCACTTTTTAGCTTTGACTCACCATTTCTCTGCTATTTTGGTGGCCCAGGAGTACTTTACTCATATTGACAAATTGCATGGCTTACTAGACTACATTGTCTTTGATCAAGACATGATTTTTGTGAGTAACTTTTGGCAGGAGCTTTTTAGAAGGCTTGAGACCAAATTGTGGATGTCCACTACTTATCACCCTCAATGTGATACGCAAATTAAAGTTCTTAATAGAAGTTTGGAAGCTTATATCCGATGCATGACTGGAGAGCGACCAATTAATTGGTCTTTGTGATTACCTTTGGCAGAATGGTGGTATAATTCAACTTACCATTCTGCTCTCCACACTACCCCTTATACCTCCACACTATTTGCCTTATTTAGCTGACACTTCCACAATGGCTTGTGTTGATGCAGCCTACAATAGCACGAGGTCGCTTGGAAGCTACTCCACTTACACCATAAACGTGCTCAAGATAGAATGAAATAATTGGTAGATAGACACCATAGTGATAGAGTTTTTCAAGTAGTGGCACACCTGTGTCTTAGGCAGTGTGGGCACCCAATATAGGCACACAACCATGTCCAAGCCCGTGTCCCGACCCATGTAACTCTCTGACTTGAGTCACACAGCCAGCCACACACCTGTATGCTAGACCGTATGGACAATTAAATTTTCAAAAATTAGGTGCAGATTCACACGGCTAAGACACATGCCCATGTGCTAGGCCTTGTGTCACACATGGCTGAGACACACCCGTGTCTCTACCTATGTGGAAAACTCTGAGCATTTTGTTTCTAAATTTGTAAGATGCAGGGGATACACGACCAAACCACACGCCCGTGCACATGGCCGTGTGTCACACACGATTGAGACACACACCTGTGTGTATACCCATGAGGACAAAATGAGGACATTTCTAGGCCTTATTTCTCACCCAACTGTTGCCTTGTACATACATTAATACTTGCATACATATACCAACCAATTCAAGACATTAAAACCAAGCCAACATTAACATTATACATGATATATCTGATCATGATGATTTGAAGTGTGATAAGTTTTAAAAAAAATTATAATTGACCATTCTTGAAAACTAACTATTATCAAGACAAAGGAAAGCACACCTTATCGAACAGTAGTATAGCTTATGGCAAGACCGGGATGTCGAACCCAAAGGAACTAAAAGTACTGGTATTAACTTACTTTTTATTATCTTGCCTAAAAATAAAGGGGTTTGTTTTATCTAAACTAATTACTAAACTAAGAATGCACAGAAAGTAAATTGGGGAAATAAATTTTGGTAAAACTGAATGATTTGGACAATACCTAAGGGAAAAATCCACCTAGAATTCACTTGTTATTTGACTCTGAATCAGACGATTTATTCATTTGACTTGATCCATAGAAATCCCTAATTTATATTATTATCTCTCTCGAGACTAACAATGTCTAACCCTAGGTCGATTAATTCAAATCTCTTTCTAATTAACTCTCTAGTGTTACATTAACTCGATCTATGGATTCCCTTATTAGGTTTCACCCTAATCCGGTAAAATCTTGTCACCCTATCTCTAGACGTGCAATCAACTCCGCTCAATTATGCTAGATCTACTATTAGACAGGGACTTTTTCTCCTCTGAATAAGCACATCAATACTTGAATCAATATCCTGGAATATTAAAGCAAGAATTAAGAAAACATAATTAAGAACAAGTCAAATATTTATCATACAACCTAGAAAATAATAACAAGATCCGTTTTAGGTTTCATTCCCCTTAGGTATTTAGGGGGTTTAGTTCATATTTATGAAAGGAAACATCTCAAAAGAATAAAGATAACAAAACATAAAGAAAACCCAAGAACTCTTAAAGGGAATTGATAGGGACACGCCCGTATGGCACGCCCGTGTTCGATTGCTTCAAACCGTGTTCGAGTCTATTGAATGGAAACTGGCCTGTGAATTACCGGTGTGAGGAAGTTCAGGCCGTGTTGATTTCCCACGTTGACCCATTTTGTCCTTTTTTGGCCCGTTTTTCAGTTTTTTACTCTCCTATGCTCTCCTAAGTATAAAACATGAAATTAAAGGATTAGGAGCATCAAATTCACCAATTCTAAGGATAATTCATCGAAAATTGTGCTAAGTATGGGATAAAAATATGTATAAATTATGGTTTATCAAATACCCCCACACTTAAGCGTTTGCTTGTCCTCAAGCAAAATCCTCAACTCACAATTAAGAATTCATTTTTCTCAACTTATAATTCCTATCAATAATATCTCAAAATAATCCATAAGTAATCATACATTGAGAGTTCAACTAGAAGAACATCAAAGTTTCAAACATTCTAAGTTGAGCATTTTATCACAAAAACATAGGTGTCTCCCCTCATCTAAGTGATTACATTTGATTCAAAATATCACAGATGTTTAACATCCTCACTAAGGATTCACTCAAATCACTCGAGGTGTTTAAGGACTACAAATTATTACTATAGGCTTGCATGAAAATCAAATCTCTACCACTATATATTGAGATGAAACATCAATCAAAAGGTCTTTAGAGGGTTGTAACGTGGCTTTGGTTAGTGGGTGTGGTCACAAGTTGAAAGAAAATGTTAGAATCAAGATTGAATTGAAAACTTACCTAACTAGAAAAATATCTAATCATCAATTGAATACAAGTGAGCTTCTTCTCAGAATATGGATTTAAACATTTAAGCTCAAAAACAAAGAATACTACTAATATAAATATATGTATTGTAATTTTTTCAAGAACAAGTCAAATAACGTAGGCTAAATATCAAAGATAAAACATAGCTAAGCAATTTATTCAAATCAAATCTCGACAAAAATAGGGATCAAATTAATTTAGGGGATTTCAACAATAATGTGTTATGGGTTAATATTGAGGGTAAATCAATGAATGGGTTGTTAGGCTCAAGGGGGTTTACTAAGGGTTAATTATGAAGGTAGGATTTTATGGAGTGAGTGGGTTAAACCTAAGTGCCTTTATCATCTTGACATATCAAATCAAAGGTGTGGTCTTGACATGTATAGTCAAGCAAGTTCTAGAATAACAGATCAATAGTGACGCACTCAAAGCAACAATAAAAGTGAGCATGAAGGAATAATATATGCTTTAAAGGCTCAAGATCTCACAAAAATTATGGCTTTTTGATGTTAACCCTGTGAATTTCAACTCAAGATAATACCTAAACTTGGGGAAACAACTTAGAAATTTTTATAATTCTCAAAAATCAACTTATCATGCTTTAATTCTCTAATTCCTTAAAGTTTAAACAATCAATGCATATATGCCTATGTTTTAATCCAAGATATATCAATAAAAATCATAAATTAATCAAAATTCATTCTAATAATGATATGAGAAGATTATTTGAGAAAAAGACAAAGCTCAGGGATTTTTCTGGTAATGATATAAATAACCCCCACACTTAAGGTGTACATTGCCCTTAATGTACAATGATAGAATTACTGAAAATATAGATATAAGATCATAAGAAAAGGAGAGAAGTGAAACTTCCTGAATAATGAATGGAATCCTTGGATTGGAGTTATGGAGAATAATCGGCCAAGGCAATGATGAGATTGGAGGAGGATACTTCAGTGGTAGTAAAGGTTGGGTTCCACAACCACAGTGTTCAGCGAAGAGGTTATCGTGGTGGTCGGGCAGGACATGGCAGTCATGGAGAACCTTTTCCAGTAACGTTTCAAGTTCCTAAGTGATGGCGAGCTTTGGAGCTCTTTATAACTATGATAAAATCAAGAACTCTTTAGGAAATATAAAGAAGCATAATTACTCGTAATGAAATAGCCGAAACTATAAATTGTTCAATAAAAATGATAAAACCTAAAAATGAAATAGTATTAAAGGAAAATAAAATAAAAAGTACTTTAAGAAGATAAATAAAGATAAAAGTGAAAATAAAAATAATAAATAAAAAGTCTTTAAACATCGTCATTGCTAGATGGTTCGTGAGGTGGTGGTGGCGATGAGATCTGAAGGTGCTGACAAATTTGATGTAGAGTAGCATCAATGTGATCAAAGCGCTGAAAACACTTCTTCTCAAATCGAGTAAGGTGCTTAGAGATGTCAGAGTATGAAGCCGCCACATGAACTGGACGATGGATAGGTGGTGGCTGAGACGGTGGGTCCTCATGTCGTCGAGGTACATCATCAGTAATGTCCTCTAGGTCCTCCTGCTCGGCTGACTGGACTAGGCAGTACTGGGGAGGATCAATTCCACGTCGTCGCTCGATCATCCTCATATGAAGCATGCTCGAGATGCCCTGTGGGGACATCTGGCCGATGAGATGATGGAGGATGCTTGCGTCACCATGTTGAGAAGACCGAGAAACCGTGCCAGTCGAGTCAGATAAGGGCCAATGGAAATGACTCCTCTCCTATGCCTCTCCATCTGATGGTGAATGGCGAGGGCGATGAAATAGGCTAGGTCGAAGACGTGCCCATTTGCCATACCCCATAAAAAGTAGGCGTCATGAGTGTTGACGATGCCAGTGCTCTCTCGCTGTCCTATCAGTGTGTGAGCAAGGATAGCGTGCAGCCATCTCAGGGATAGGGAGAGAGCCGATGGCTTAGAGCGGCTAGGGTCATAGGTGGCCGAGTCAGGGACTAAGGCACTCCAACATTTTGAATGAGAGTAGTGGATATGACGATGGAGGTTCGCGAAGTCGTCGTTGTCCATGAACTCCTTCGTGTATAGTCCTAACACAACTCTGAACTCAGGTATGCTCAACTGACGAACTAAACCGCTGAGACGAAACTGGACCGTTCTAGGATGATCAAACTCTATCATAACAACTTAGAGGTGAAAGGTTGAATAGAGTTCGAGTGTGAGTTCTAGGTACGTCAGCTCGACGATCTCGAAGAATAGCCCCCACAGGTCAGTCGTTAAGAGTGCTTGGACTGCATCAGCCAATTGGATCTGCTCTAAGGCGGTCCAGTCAATGCAACGGCCAACACCTAGGGGTCGGGCCCGTAATATCTAGAAAAGTTCCTCTAGTGGTCCTGGTGGAAATTGGAGGAATGGGTGCCTGATCTCGGTAATGGGACCCGATGAGAATGTTGCTCCTTTCATTTCTTTAAGGTGAGGACGACAGTCTTTTGGCCTTTTGGGTTCGTCATTGTATCTACAATGAAAAGAAAAAGTTATGACAATAATCCCGAAGAACAGCATGGAAAAGGTAAACAAGCATGTTAGAACTAAATGGAAATACTTCATAGGGGTTACTGACTAAATAGAAATATCAAATCATTATTATCATTAGGAATACTAGAATAGTGTCAACTAAATACCTAGGGAATGCATATGGGAATATGGAATATGGCATGAAGTCTATGGAAACACAAGGAAGAATGAATGTATCACAATGCATTGACTAAAATGGCAAACAATAACAAGCATAAGCATGACTATAGTTAGAACTATGAATATTAATAAAAAAATCAGCCAAATAAATAAAGAAATAGCATAAAATTAGTGAAAGAAATGAAGGTAATAAGGTGAAAAGAATAGGCAAACGCAATAGTTCTTGGTGGAGGGAAGAGTTAGTCGTCCTAGGAGTGTTGTTGGCCAGCCACAGGCATGGGGGTGAGGGCGTGTGAAGAGGTTGTGGCGGCTAGGGTAGGGTTTTTGGGGAAGGGGATGATGAATAGTGAGGGGTTTATTTAGATATTGGGGCACACGGGCGTGCCCCCGTATGTTTCGTGATTTTCAAATTTGGGCACGTTTGAAATTCGACCCACGCCCGTGTTCTTTGGCCGTGTTGGTGCACACGACCGTGTCGCACGGCCGTGTCCTGCTTCTTTTGCTTCTCCCATGGCCGTGTATGGATGCACACGCCCGTGTTAATTTCACAGTTTTGAGCAAGGGTGGTAGACATGGGCGTGTCGCACGCTCATGTTAATTTCTCAGTTTTAATCACGACTTCTGGACACGGGCGTGGAGCACCCCCGTGTTGTTTTGACAGTTTTGTCCATGACCATGTCGCACGGTGGTGGTAAGGTATCGAATCTCGTATTAGGGAAAATTTTTCCTTGTTTTCACACGGCCATATCGCATGGCCGTGTTGCCTTCCATGGTATGGGCACGGCCTAAGGCACGCCCGTGTGCCTGGCCGTGTGGTTCTGGAAAACCTGTGTTCAGTGACTCAGTTAGTGAATTAAATGTTAAAAACTAAAATTTAAAGAAGTTAACATCGTTAGTGCTCGGGTTGCCTCCCGAGAAGTGCTTATTTATAGTCTAAGCTCGAATTACCTCTCTGTTGCGTGGTCATGGTGGTGTGCAGAGTTTACACTCCTCATCCCTGCTATCAATTTTATCAAAATAAGGTTTTAGATGAGTACTTTTAACCTTGAACGTACCGAATTAGGGATGAATTACCTCGACTGTGCCGTATGGGAAAATGCTAAGTATCTTAAGAGGGATTTCTCCATTAGGTTCAGAGGTGGCAATCCGATGGTCTGCTGCATCTAATAGTACTTTGTCTCCAACCTTAAGCTGATTTGGTGAAATATTGAACTCGTCATGGCATGGTTTTATTTTATAGTGTGATCTCGGTTTCTATGTCCACCATTCATCTAGTTCCTCGACCTATAGCCTTCGTTCTTCACAGATGGGTCCTTTGTCGTTACTCGAACATGGCTCAGGTGTGTTCTTTGAACATGTTTCTTGCAACGAAGGTTTCACCACATGATCAGTATTAGTAGTACGATTTATACAATCACCCTCGATATTTGATGTGTTACTTGAATTACGAGCTTGAAGAGTGATTGTTTCCTTCCCTACACGAAGTGTGAGTTCACCTGTACCAATATTAATTATAGTTCTAGCAGTTGCTAAAAAGGGCCTTCCTAAAATTAAAGGCACGTCACTATCCTTTTCTATGTCTAGAACAACAAAATCAACTGGGAATATGAATTTTTCAATTTTAACAAGTACATCTTCAATAATACCCCTAAGAATCTGATTGTTTTATCTGCTAACTGAATACTCATCTTGGTTTGTTTGGGTTTCCCAAGACCTAGTTGTTTAAACATTTTATAAGGCATGACATTGATACTAGCCCCTAAATCAGCCAAAGCATTATTAACATCTAAGCTACCAATTAAACAAGGAATCATAAAACTCCTTGGATCTTTAATTTGTTGGCCAGCTTATTCTGTAGTATGGCTGAGCAAACTACATTTAACTCTACATGCGATGCCTCATCCAACTTCTGTTTATTTGTTAAAAGCTCCTTTAAGAATTTGACTGCGTTTGGCATCTATGAAAGAGATTCAATAAACGATAAGTTAATATGTAATTTTTTTAACAATTTAAGGAATTTACCGAATTGTTCATCTGTGCGGTCTTTCCTTGTCGCATTGGAGTATGGCACACGAGCTTTGTACTCTTTACTTACTGGTGTTTGTTCACTGTGGTCTACCTCACCTTTGCTCTTACTTACCATAATTCCTTGCCTCGGTTCTAGTTCAGGTTGAACTAATCCTTCCTCATCTTGAATGGTAACTACATTGAGCTGTTCCCTTGGGTTAGATTCAGTGTTACTCGGCAAGCTACCTTGTGGTCGTTCAGAAATCAATTTGGCGAGCTATCCTATCTGAGTTTCGAGCCCTTGGATCAATTTCTGTTGATTCTTAAGTGTTGTTTTAGTATTCTAAAAATAAGTTTCTGACACCGAGATAAACTTTGTTAGCATCTCCTCAAGGTTTGGCTTTTTCTCTTGTTGGTAAGGTGGTTGTTAAAAGCCTGGAGGTGGTGGTGGTCTCTGATTCCCTTGGCCTCCCCATGAGAAATTTGGGTGGTTCCTCCATCCTGCATTGTAAGTGTTACTATAGGGATTATTTTGATGTCAAGGATTATTACCCATATAATTTAATTGCTCGTTTTCCATGTTGTGACCATAAGGTGGGTATTCTGAATTGCTCAATCCTCCTCCACTTGCATTGCATTGCATTACTGAGTGAATCTGTGAAGAACCAAGAAAACCGTCAATTTTTCTATTCAAAAGTCCTACCTGATTAGAGAGCATGGTGACCGAATCGACGTTAAAAATGCCGGCTGCTTTCTTTGGCTTTGTCCTCATGACTTGCCACTGATAATTATTCAGTGACATCTCTTCTATAAATTCATAAGCATCCTCAGGTGTCTTATTATTGATAGTTCCACAAGCGGCTGCGTCAACCATCTGTCTAGTTAAAGGATTCAGGCCATTGTTAAAAGTTTGAACTTGCAGCCAGAGTGGTAACCCATGGTGAGGGCACCTTCTCAACAGATCCTTATATCTCTCCCATGCATCGTAGAGTGTTTCTAGATCCATTTGCACAAAAGAAAAGATGCCATTCCTTAACTTAGCCTTTTTAGCTGGCAGAAAATATTTAAGTAAAAACTTTTCGGTCATTTGTTCCCAAGTAGTGATTAACCCTCGTGGTAATGAGTTCAACCACTATTTAGCTTTGTTCTTCAATGAAAAGGGAAATAACCGAAGACGAATGGCATCATCAGAAACACCATTGATTTTATATGTGTCGCAGAGTTCCAGGAAATTTGCTGAATGAACGTTGGGATCCTCGTCTTGCAAACCATTAAACTGAACAAATTGCTGTATCATTTGAATTGTGTTAGGTTTCAGTTCAAAATTATTTGCAGCAACAGCAGGCCTAACTGTGCTTGATTCAGTTCCTGTTAAAGAAGGTTTAGCATAATCATACATAGTGCGTGGAGTAGGATTCTGATTTACTGGATCAGTAGCAATCGCAGGAGGTATCGAATTATCCCGATTTCAGCCATCTCATTGGTTGTGGTGTGAATATCGTCCACTTGCTCTTCCTCTGTGTATCTTAGGCTTCGCCTTATTTCTCTTCGGTTTCTGCGAGCTGTGCGATCGATCTCACTATCAAACAGTAATGGTCCTGACGGGTTTCTTCTAGTCATAAACTATGAAAACCTGCTAGAAGAAAAGAAAATTTAGTAACAAAAATCAAAATAAAATTTAAATTGTAATAAAAGTAAATGGCTAAAGTAATAAAAATCGAGTGCTCCTAATATCTTAGTTCTCCGAAAACGGTGCCAAAAACTTGATCGTGATGATTTGAAGTGTGATAAGTTTTAAAAAAATTTATAATTGACCGTTCTTAAAAACTAACTATTATCACGACAAAGGAAAGCGCACTTTATAAAACAGTAGTATAGCTTATGGCAAGACCGGGATGTCAAACCCAAAGGAACTAAAAGTACTAGTATTAACTTTCTTTTTATTATCTTTCCTAAAAATAAAGGGGTTTGTTTTATCTAAACTAATTACTAAACTAAGAATGCACAGAAAGTAAATTGGAGAAATAACTTTTGGGAAAACTGAATGATTTGGACAATACTTAAGGGAAAAATCCATCTAGACTTCACTTGTTATTTGACTTTGAATCAGACGATTTATTCAATTGACTTGATTCGTAGAAATCCCTAATTTATATTATTATCTCTCTCGAGACTAACAATTTCTAACCCTAGGTTGACTAATTGAAATCTTTTTCTAATTAACTCCTTAGTGTTGCATTAACTCGATCTATGGATTCCCTTATTAGGTTTCACCCTAATCGGGCAAAATCTTGTCACCCTATCTCTAGGCGTGCAATCAACTCCACTCAATTATGCTAGATCTACTCTTAGACAGGGACTTTTGCTCCTCTGAATAAGCACAACAATTCTTGAATCAATATCCTGGAATATTAAAGCAAGAATTAAGAACACATAATTAAGAACAAGTCAAATATTTATCATACAACTCAGAAAATAATAACAAGATCCGTCTTAGGTTTTATTCCCCTTAGGTATTTAGGGGGTTTAGTTCATATTTATGAAAGGAAACATCTCAAAAGAATAAAGAGAACAAAACATAAAGAAAGCCCAAGAACTCTTGAAGGGAATTGAAGGGAGATCTTCAGTCTTGAAGGTGAATCCGGCTTCTGAGATGGATCAATCAGCTTTCTTCGAGTAATTCCTTGCCTTCTACTCCGTGTGTCTTTCAGGTACCTCCTGAGGTGTTTATATAGGCTTTTGAATGCTTCAAAACCCTCAAGAGTGCCCTGTTCCAAATAGGACTAGATTTGGGATCGACAGGGACACGCCCGTGTGACACGCCCGTGTTCCACGCCCGTGTTCGATTGCTTCAAACTGTGTTCGAGTCTGTTGAATGGACGCGGGCGTCTGAACTATCGGTGTGAAGAAGTTCAGGCCATGTTGATTTCCCATGTTGACCCATTTTATCTGTTTTTGGCCCATTTCTCGCTCTTTTTACTCTCCTATGCTATCCTAAGTATAAAACATGAAATTAAATGATTAGGAGCATCGTATTTGCCAATTCTAAGGATAATTCATCCAAAATTGTGCTAAGCATGGGATAAAAATATGTATAAATTATGGTTTATCAATATCATCACATGTATTCAAACTTACCTTTTGTAAGACATATATGTTTACCATAATTCAATCTAACCATATCAAGCACACATATATTAACCATATATATATTCATTAAACTTACCATCACTAGCCATTCCAATAGCTATATTACAAACAACTATTTATATGCCCACATTGGCCAAGTTAGCCTATACATTCCATTATACCAAAATAAGTTTGCTATTTATACCAAAACGAGCTGAAGGATAATGTGATGGTGCTCCGGTCAATTTCGGCCTTTACGAGCTTCTGACCACTATAAAACAGGGGAAAAAATCGAGTAAGCATTTCAAATGCTTAGTAAGTTCGTATAACAGGAAACTAACTTACTAATTGTTTTTATTTAAAACAAGTATTCATAATACATCCAAATCAATGAAATCAATAACCTAGTCATCAATAAATCCTCATCAAGAATGTCAGTTAAGTAGTTCATATAAGTACCAAGAAATATGGATGAGCCCATCAATGTCCCATTTCCATATACATGTATTTGTCATTTCAAGTTTCCAGGGAACATATACATATCATATTTTTACACGTCAAGAAATCTCATTGTAATCCACTTTAAATTCATATTATCCCTTTTCTGAACCGTTACCCATTGAATCATTTCAAAACTCAATGGATACATGGGTATTACACTCAAGGTGTATGATACGATAAATTTGTCAACTCATAAGCAGGGGTGCTATAAAGCACATAAATGCGAAGCTTGTCCGGGCTAAAACACGAAACTCATAAAAGCAATATTCAGAAAGCTCGTGTGAGCCTATAACAGGTAGCTTCGAAGAGCCATTAATTAGGGAGCTCCAGATAGCCATATATCAGGAAGTTCAAGCGAGCCAATTAACGAGAAGCTCACGAAGAGCCGTAATCAGGATGCTTTTAAGAGCTAAAGTGTGTCTACAACACATGTAGGAATCACAACTTATCAGAATGCTCTGAAGAGCTATTAACGAGAAGCTCACAAGAACCATTAAACAAGAAGCTCATGAGAGCTAATATTGGGATGCTCTTTCGAGCTATGGTGTGTCTGCAACCTATGCTAAACCACAACCAATACAGGGGCCCAAAATCCAATCGAATTTCATGTATTCAAACGAGATTTAATACATGATGATCATTGTCGGATATTTGATAAATTTATTATGCATGACAATTATACAATCACATACATACAATTCAATTAAAACATATAAATTCTCAATTTAGTTATACGAACTTAGCTCGATACTTGTTTGTTTCAAGAATCTAACACTTTTTGTTTTCCTCGATCCAACTCAGTATTAGGTCTTTCCAGATCTATATAAATGAATTTAACGTCAATTTAATCCATTTCATACTCAATTTAATTCAATTCACATCCTAGGCAAAATTATCATTTTACCCTTATACTATACATAAATGACGATTTTGTCCCTAGGCTCGGAAGATGAAATTCGTGCAATTTAATCCTTATTCCAAGCATAGAAAAATTTTTCATATAACGTTTATAACTCATGTATTTCACAAAAATTAGAAATTTTCCATGAATTTCACATCTTTACAATTTAGTCCCTAAATCACAATTTCATCAAAATTTTCTTTATAAAAGTTGTTTATCTATCAACAACCTTTCATTTTCTACCACAAATTTCAAAATTTCAGTATATTCATCCATGAAAAAAATTCAATACTTTAATATCTTTACAAATTGATCCCAAAATAGATAGATTAAGTTATTACGATATCAGAAATATGAAAATTACTAAAACTGCTTGGTTTATTTTCTTTCTCTTTCTTTGGGTTTCCATAGAATTTGGGGAAGAAGTTGATATAAAATTATGATATTTTCTATTTAATTAAGATATCATCTTTTATTTTTTTCTTTTTCTAATTTAGTCCTTTTCTTTTTTCTAATTTTCCATGGATGATTCAAAATAAATATCTACTAACTCCATTTAATGGCCTAATTTCCATATAAGGATCTCAAATTTTGAATTCCATAGCTATTTGATTCTTCCAGCTATTAGAATTCAACTTTTGCATTTCATGCAATTTGGTCCTTTCTATAATTAAACACAAAATCGGTAAAATTTTCTTATTGAAATTTTCATACATCTTTTTTATCATGATGCAAACCATGCAATAATTTTAAAATAAATTTTCTCTTTGACTCGAATTTGTGGTCTCGAAACCACTGTTTCAGTTTCACTAAAAACTGGTTGTTACATAATCATTAAGAGATTAGGGTTAAATGTGTAAAGAATAAACATGTGAACCCCTCTTTTGTAAATAAACACCCATGGTAGGCGAACACCCATGATATGCGACCCTAGGTAGTGCGAACCCCTTGTTTATGCAAACACCGCACAGTATGTAAACCTCTAGATAGTATGTGAACCCCTATCGTGAAACCATATGCCAAATGTTATAGGAATCATTATGCAACCCCTTAGTATATTGCATGCAAACCCTAGGAAATATGCAAACTTTGTATAACATGTGAGCTTATATGTTATACCATGCGAACCCATTATATGTTATTATATATGAGAGCTTAACATTTGTGCAAACCTTCTGGAAAGTTATTACATGAGAACCAATGTGCAAACCCAGATGAGTAAACCTTAGGTATGTAAACCCTTGTGCGAACCCTTGTTTGAACCCTAGATGTGTGAACCCTAAGTGAGTGAACCTAAAGTGTGAACACCTTATTCGAACCCTCGTGTGAAAACTTAGAAGAGCAAACCCTAGGTGTGTGAAACCTAATGTGCGAACCCTATGTACAAGCCTCTGTGATCGAGCCTTGTATATGCGAACTCGTTTGTGTAAACCCCTAGGGACGTGAACCCACATGTACGAACCCTTAGGTATGTGACCCTATATGTATGACCCTTGTAAGTACAAACCCAATTTACGTATGTATTAGCCAAACGAAGTATGTTAAATCACATGAAGACGATGTGAAATTGTGTTCAAATTGCTTAAACTAATTGTATATGTGAAATTGATATGAATGCATGAATACATGCCATTAAATGTTAGTATGAGATATTAAATATGCTTAATAAGAATAGTATTTGATTATTGATTGATAAATACCATGATTTGCTAAGTATATGTGCATAATTACATGAAATTGTGTATGCAAAATAGAAGTGTTCTATAGGAGACAGTAGAAGTTGAAGTCTACACCAAAAGTTAGTATTGGACGAAGTAGGAAACAATGTCATCAAAACTGGATAAGCTTGGATGGTAGTTTAAAATGCCATCAAAACTAGGTAGATTGGGATGATAGTTTATTGTAGTAAAATGCCATCAAAGTTAGGCAATCGGGAGGGTAAATTATTGTAGTTCACAGATGACAAGTGAACAACCATCATCATTGAAAAAACAAATCTGGAATGGTCAATTTTTTATATGTCTTTTTGGTGTTTCAAGCGATGCTCGAGGGTAGTTAGGATGGCTGAGTGGGAAACTTTGCATTTGCATTGCATCATAAATATATTTTGTATATTCATTGATTTACTATATGTTCCTTACATTATGGTTAATATGCTATTATGTTATGAATTGAATATTTTAATGTTTGAATGATTATAAATATTAGTTTCAAGATTAGTCTCACGTTGAGCAATTGTAAGCTCATTCCCCCTTTTATCCTTACCTCTCAAGTAGTACAGAAAGCTAGGACTCGGAATGGCATCGGAGGAACCCCATATTAGTAGCTTGTTTTATTTTATTTAAAAACATCATTGAAGTTTTCCTTTATTGTTTTATTTTTGGGATTGTTTAGCTTATTTCTTTTAAGTATTAAATTTAATTATTACTTTGATATTTGCATGTCATTCAGTTTAGAAAACTGTTTTCTTAATAATGTTTTCCGTTGCTCACGAAATACTTAAAGTTTTGATAAGTCTTTTCTTAAAAATCTTAAATCTTTTTTCAAATCTTCACACTTATAATTTTGTAATTGAATTAATAGTTAAAGTTGGTTTAATGAATGAATTCTTTTTTCTAAAAACAAAAGAGTGATGTTCATATAAATCAACTCAAGCAAAAGAATGGATTTACATGATCACTTGAGTGATCAATGTAACGCATTATTCTTAGTCGAAACTTCTAGGACAGGTTGAGGGTGTTACATAAGTGGTATCAAAGCCTAGGTTTTCTAAATATAGTTATGAATTTTTGAAGAAGTGTGCATGAATATGAATAAACTATTTTTGTGACAAAGTAAGTTTTTGAAAAAAAAAAACTAATCTAAAGAAGTCTAATGCCAAGTACTATAGGAAACTTTCTTAGTAGGAAAACTTTAGATAAATGCATAGCATAAATTGAAAACTTGAATTAGAAGTACTAATTACTTGAAATTGTAAAAGGATAATCATGAACACTCAAGGTAGATGTGGTGAGGTAGATCTCGTAGGGCTGTACCCATGGAATCGCACACAGTTCTAGGAGAAAACCCAACCCAAGAATAAGTAGAAAACTCTACCACAAATGATCGCAGAAGTAATGAGAATGGAGATATGGGAATGGTAAAACTGGTGGAGACGGTACTGTAACTCAAGCTATGCTAAGAGCTGTCCAAAGAGGCGTCGAATTAAATAATGAAAATGGGAATAGAAAAACAATCGCAGAAAAATTCAAATTGAATAGGGTCGAATTGTTCAAAGCTATCAGCAAAACAACTCTTACCATAATGGAGTATTGGATGGAAACGACAAAAAGAATTTTAGAGGGCCTTGAGTGCACTATTGAGAAAAATCTAAAAGGAGTTGTGTCCTTGTTAAGAGACGAAGCCTATAGATGGTGGCAAGCAGTTGTTAGGGGGACAATCACAGAAAGACTAACTTGGAATTACTTGCAAAATGTCAACATTGTGAGAAACACCACAATGGCCAATGTTGGGAAAAGATTGGTTCTTTTTTTAAGTGCAGATCAAAGGAACATCAAATAAAAGATTGTCCTCTTTGGAATAAACCCACTCAAACGTAGAATTAGACTGAAACACAAGGAAAATGTGGTCCTAACAAAAATGATAGAAATTGAGGCCAAAGAGCACCAACACAAGGTGAGAACCGTGCAGAAGCAAGGCAAACAACCTTAGTTTATGTGACACCCCTAAAGTGACCCTAGTCGGAAAGCGGTTTCAGGACCGCTAAACCGAGTCACCAAATTATTTGAATGTGATATTTATTGTCTAAAATATGTGATTATGAAGGTGTGAAAGTTTTAGGCTTCGATTTAGTAAATTGCATGTGAATTTAGTCAAAAAGACTTATGGGTGACATTTTTGAAATGTGATAGGCTAATCTACAAGGACCTAATAGTGCATGTAATCAAAAGGGAGGACTTGCATGTCAATTTTCCCCCTAATATGTAGTGGCCGGCCATGAGCATGGGTGGACAAGATGTTATGGCTAAAAACATGTCATAAACATGTTGGGGTAGTGCATTATGTAAGGATTAATAAAATAAAGAGCATGGGTGGACAAGATGTTATGGCTAAAAACATGTCATAAACATGTTGGGGTAGTGCATTATGTAAGGATTAATAAAATAAAGGGCATGGGCAATAAAATATTAGTGTTAGTAGGATGAGAAACAAAAAAAAGAAAAGAAAGGATGTGTGTGATTGTCCCCCCCATTGCCGTGAGTGAAGAAAAGAAAAAAAAGAAAATTTGTTCATCCTCTTTCATTTCTTTTGGCCGAAAATTCTAAGGAAGAAAGAAGGAGTTCTTGCTTCATGTTTGGTTTGGAAGAGGATTAGGAGGAGGTTTGGCCATACTTGTATCTAGATTAAGCTCAAGAGCTTAGAGGACCAAAGTTGGATAAAGGAAAGGAAAAAAGTGATCGAATAGCCGCCGAAATCATTCGACAACATCCGAGGTAAGTTTTAAGTGATTAAACGTTGAGCAAATTCAATCATAATAGGACATAATGAGTTGATTTAATAAGATATGATGTGGCCATGATATGTCTTAAACTCAAATGGTAAGTTCATATGTGTTTGGACTTGGAAATTTAAGAGCAAATTGTAATAATTTGCTTTGGACAGCAGCAGTAACGTGTTTTTAGAAAATCACTATAAATTGTTGGTGTGGAATTATAGGCTGAATAAAATATGTAATCAAGGCTTAATTAGTCTAGTTTCTCATAAAAGAGACCTTGTGAGCAAAGAAATTTCCTATAAAGAGATATTTAAAGTTGTGTGAGACGGTGTCAGAATGACTCCGAAATCCCCTGTTCTGGTTTTAGAAAATCATTATAAATTGTACAAAAATGGTTATAAGATAAAATTTATATTCTTAGACTCCTTAATGAGTCTAGTTTCAAATGAAATCAAATACAACACATTTTGAATTCTGTAAAATGAGAAATTTGATTCGTAGTGAAGAGTGGGCAGATTAGTCAAACAGTGAAACAGGGGAAAATTTAAGAAAAATATGGTATTGATTGGCCAAACCTAAAATTCTGGAAATTTTATGGATGGAAGATATACGAGTCTATATTCAGGAAAAATTAACGGCATCTGATTTGGAGTTTTGTAGCTCCGGTTATAAATAATTTAGTGACCATTGCTCAGGAAAACAGCTCGTAGTGAATATGTGATTTTGTTGTAAACATGGATAAAACTTGTTTTAGTTGCTCATAAGCTATTGATTAAACCCATACTTGAATTCTAAATCGTGATATTGTAAGCTTATGAGTATTCGAATATGAAATGATAGTATGGCGTAAAATTGAATTATTCATTGGAAAGTGATGGATGTAGATTCGGCCAAGACCAAGTCCGTACATGATAGTATATGTGGTATGTGAAGTATATTTGAATAAATGTGAAAGTGTATATATGTGAGAAGGCCTAATGGCCAATGTGATGAATGTGAAAGTGTATATATATGTGATAAGGCCTAATGGCCGATGTGATGAATGTGAAAGTGTATATATATGTGATAAGGCCTAATAGCCGATGTGATGAATGTGAAAGTGTATATATGTGATAAGGCCTAATGGCCGATGTGATGAATGTGAAAGTGTATATATATGTGATAAGGCCTAATGGCCGATGTGATGAATGTGAAAGTGTATATATGTGATAAGGCCGAATGGCCAATGTGATGAATGTGAAAGTGTATATATGTGATAAGGCCGAATGGCCAATGTGATGAAGGTGAACATGTGTATGTGTGATAAGGCCGAATGGCCAATGTGATGAATGTGAACATGCATATATGAGATAAGGCCGAATGGCCAATGTGATGAATGTGAACATGCATATGTGTGATAAGGCCGAATGGCCAATGTGATGAATGTGAACATGCATTTATGAGATAAGGCCGAATGGCCAATGTGATGAATGTGAAAGTGTATATATGTGATAAGGCCGAATGGCCAATGTGATGGATGTGGAAGTGTATAAATGTGATAAGGCCGAATGGCCAATGTGATGGATGTGGTAGTGTATAAATGTGATAAGTCCCGAAGGGCAATTGTAACACCCCGAACCCGAGACCGACACCGGAGTCGGACACGAGATGTTAACGAACTTTGAAAAAAAATTTTTCCAGACACTGCCCAGTCTGAGTACTAGTCGCTTCAAAAATCATATCTTGAGTTTCACAACTCAAAAATCAGTTTTGTGATTTTTCCCTGAAACTAGACTCATGTCCCCACCTATGGATTTTTTTCTAGAATTTTTGGTTGGGCCAACTAGTACAGTTTATTAGTCAAAGTCTCCCATGTTACAGGGGTCGACTACACTGACCTTTTCCCATTACGACTGGGATATCTCTCTGCACAGAGCTTCAATACTGATGCCGTTTGTTTCTATGGAAACTAGACTCAGAGAGGAATCCATACATATATGGTATGACCCCTAATTATCTCTGGTCAATTTATAGTGAATTTCCAAAGGCGGAACAGTGAATCCAGAAACTGTTCTGGCCCTGTTCCACAAGAACCGGAATATCTCTTTCTGTACTGTTCCTATAATTGTTTCGTTACTTCCATATGAAAGTAGATTCATCAAGGTTTGATTACATAATTTATTCACTATTTAATTCCACTCCTACGAATTTATGTGATATTTCAATTCTACACCACTGTTGCTGTCAAAATCTGTTTTCAAGATAAACTTTACCTATTTTGTGGTCACCATGGACCAACTAGGATTTTGCCCTACATAGGTCCACATGTGATCATATTTAGCCATTCCAATGGCTGATCATTAGCCCAACACTTCCATTTCAAACCATAGTCACATCATGAAACCATATATATACATACATACACACAAATGGTCTAATGCCATACTCCACTTTTACAAGCCATTTTCGCATGGCTTTACACACATACATCACAAAAGAACTTAAACAATAGGGGGTAGTCCTATACATGCCATATCCAGAGTTCAACTAAAGGAGTACCAAAAGAGCTTGATAGTGTAGATGACTTCGACTTCGCTGATCCCGAATCCGATAGCTAACGAACAAAATCTATAAAACAGAGAGCCAAAGCAACCGGGTAAGCATTTAAAGCTTAGTAAGTCTCAAGTAATGAAATCGGCTTTGACTACAGTATTATATTCACATAGTTAACTACATCACTTTATTAACACACATTCTCATACTCATACTTACTTCACACTTCACCCACATAGGTACACAAGGTATCAACCTTTATAAAAGCCGAGAATTCGTTAGCCGATCGCACGAATACCATTTAAAACAAACCGACTTTCCAATGCACATGCAAACATACCTTATCATTCGGGTTGGTCAAGCATAATTATTAAATTAGTTACAGCACAAAATGCTCACATTCAACCCAAGTTTCTTCGGTATTTAACCGAATGCAACCGCAAACACATTTGCCTTCGGGTCTTAGCCCGGACATATCAACTCGCATAATTGCCTTCGGGTCTTAGCCCGGATATATCATCTCGCATAATTGCCTTCGGGTTTTAGCCCGGATATATCATCTCGCATAATTGCCTTCGGGTCATAGCCCGGATATATTATCTCGCATAATTGCCTTCGGGTCATAGCCCGGATATATCAACTCGCATAATTGCCTTCGGGTCTTAGCCCGGATATATCAACTCGCATAATTGCCTTCGGGTCATAGCCCGGATATATTCCAATGCTCATGCACACATATATCAATAATCATAACACATCCATATCATTTCTTCGTTACTAAGGCTCAAACACAAAACATTTATTAAATCTTTCAAATTTCGGCTCAATAGCCACACACAAAGAGCATGATTTCAATTGGCTTTATAACATAGTCTCTATGCACATTCGACTATCCGTCATAATATGACTAACCATTTCAATATAATTCAAGTAGGGTCATTACTCGAAGACTTACCTCAAATGTCGTCGAACGACTTCAACGGCTATTCAATTACTTTTTCCTTCCCTTTATCGGATCTAGTTCCCCTTTGCTCTTGAGCTTAAGTTCAACAAAAATTAAAATAGTCATTAATCGACTATTCAAATATTACTTTCCGAATAATATTATATATATTGATCCGACTTTCACACACATAGATTATAGCAAGCTTTATATTAATCAATAAATAATTCATCGGCAAACTTTCGTTAATGTTTACAACAAAATCACATATTCACTACGAGCTGTTTTCCTGAGCAGTAGTTACTAAATTACTTATAACTGGAGCTACTAAACTCCAAATCACTTGCCGTTAATTTTCCCTGAATATAGACTCGTATATCTTCCATCCATAAATTTTTCAGAATTTTAGGCTTGGCCAATCAATACCAGATTTTTCTTAAAGTTTCCCCTATTTCACTGTTTGACTATTCTGACCACTCTTCACTACGAATCCAATTTCTCACTTTACAGAATTCCAAATGTGTTGTATTTAATCTCATTTGAAACTAGACTCATTAAGGAGTCTAAGCATATAAATTTTATCTTATAATCATTTTTGTACAATTTATAATGATTTTCTAAAAACAGAACAGGGAATCCAGCAGTCATTTTGACTCAGCCCCATAATACTTCAAATATCTCTAGATCGGTAACTCCTTTGTTTCTATAGTTTCTTTTGTAAGAAAATAGACCCTTGAAGCTTTAATGACATAATTCACTCAGCTTCTAATTCAACTCCTACAAATTATGGCGATTTTCGAAAATCACCTTACTACTGCTGTCCCAAGTAGAGTACTACCAATTCACCATATATCAACCATTTCATATAGGTTTCTTCTAAACTAATAATAACCGAACCATTTAGTCAAGCTTAAGGCTGATTCTATTTTGTTCATGTTAAGGTCACACCTCCCTTAAAAGAAATTCCAGCCTTCTTAACTTTAATTAGCTACTACCCATTCTTTAAACATTAAACACAATGCACTTAACAATTAAACCTCTATACCGAATTTGCTCACACAATAGTCCTTGACCGAAAGTTCTTAGACTCTAGCTACCCTAATGTCATTCCTTGAAGCACATCCGAATACATATATTTTTCTTTCTCTCTAAACTAGATTCGGCAACCCCATAAGCCATATTAACCTTAACTTTCAAGCTAGAACACTTAACAATTTAACACATCCAACCTAACTATCCATCTAATGTCATCAAAACTTCTACTAAAAATTTTAAGCTCCTAGGCCGAAATTCAACCCTCATAATAACCTAACTTCAATCCAAGATTCAAGTAGCTTTTAAACCAAACCTCCAAATTATGCATACATTTTCAAGAGTGGCATAAAACATACCTTTTTGTATCAAAACACCTTAGCCGAAATTCAACAAGAGTTTTTCTTCTTTCTTTCTTCTAGTTTCGGCAATGGAGGAGTAAGGATGAGTCACTTTGGTTTCTCCTCCCACTTCTCATTATATTATTTCCTTCCATACTATAATTCCTTTAATATCAATTATTAAATCCTTTGTTAATACAAAATTATTTTAATTTTTGAATTAGTGGAGCATATTCCTTCCTTGGCCGGCCACCATGTTTATCATGGGTAAATTGACATGCAAAACCCCTCCTTTCAATGCATGTACTATTAGACCATTGTAAAATTAACCTCTCACTTTCCAACAAAGTTTCATATAAGTCCATATAAATAAATTCACATAAAGATGATCAAATTAATGCATGAGACTTTCACACATGCATTTACTCACTTCATAAACACAGAATATAACTTTTAATTATTTTCTTAACTCGGTTTTGTGGTCCCGAAACCACTTCCCGACTAGGGTCAATTTAGGGCTGTCACAGCAATTGTGTCAGTACTATATCCGGGTTAAAACCCGCAGGCTTTATGCGAGAATATTATCCTGATTAATGTCCGTAGGCTTCGTGCTCGTACTATATCCGAGCTTTAAAGACCCGACGGCTAAATGCTAGGATTCAAGTAAGACTTTGATATTGAGTATCTGCATTAAGTTACCATCAAATAAGTATTATGTATTCAAGATGTTCAGGTACGTATTACTTACTCATCGGTGGAGTGATTTCGAGGTGAATTATCAGTATCTAAGAGGTAGGTAAATGTGATTAATATTATAACTCCAAATGTGAGAATGATCTAATTGGTAATGGTATGTTTGTATAATAAAGTATGCGATGAAATATTCTTATGTATTAGTGCATATTCTGCCCAAAAGCCTTATGATCTGAGTATGGGTTGGGTTGAGCTAGATGTGCCAGTACAAGGTAAGGATTATGATTTGTAAGGTTACATATATGTGATAAGGAATATGTTGGTTCTTTATGTGCCTATGGTAATTTAGTACTTGTCATGTTGAAATACTTAAAAATATGGATGTGATTATGAACAAGTGAAAAGGATTATTGAAAGTTGAAAATCGATGAAGAATGTGCTTTGGAAATATTTGACCATCTAGGTCATTATTATTCGAAAGTATATATGTGGCAGCCAAGTGTTGCGTTTAATGATATTATAGATCGAGATGAAGCTCTAGATTAACTTCATCGAACTGTTGAAATGAATGACCAATGATAGTGATTGAGAACACTTTGTTTTGCTTAAAACTTACTAAGCATTAAATGCTTACTCCGTTCTTTGAATCTCTGTTTTATAGATTTTGGTTCGTCAGCTATCGGACTCGGGATTATTGAAGTCGAAGTCGCCCACACTATCAAAACCCTTTTGGTACACTTTTGGTTGAACTCTGAAAATGGCATGTATAGGACTACCCTTTTGTTGTTGGTCATGTACCCTTCGGTTTTGTATAATTTTGGATAGCCATGCGAAAATGGCTTATATATGTTTGAGCATAATGTTATAATCATTTGGTATGGATATGGTTATTGAGAGGTGTGGATATTCTTAACAAGGATTGGCCATGGGAATGGTTAATCACTATCATAATTTGCGCTATTTATGCTAAAAGGGCTAGTTGAATCATGGAAACTATGAAATAGGTAAAGTCTACCTTAAAGGCAGATGCTGACAGCAGCAGTGATGTAGATTTGGAAAATCACTAAAAATAGTAGGAATGGAATTAAATAGTGAATAAATTATTTAAATGAACCTTGATGAATCCAATTTCATATGGAAGAAATGAAACGGTCATATGAGTGGTATGTTAAGAGATAATTAGGTTTTCGTGAAACAGGGCCAGAACAGTTTCTGGATTCCCTGTTCCGACTTTGGAAATTCATTATAAATTAACCAGAGATAATTAGGAGTCATGCTATATATGTATAGATTCCTATCTGAGTCTATTTTCTAGAGAAACATACGGCATCAGTATTGAAGCCCTGTACAGGGAGATATCCAAATTGTAATGCATGAAGGTCAGTGTAGTCGCACCCTGTAACAGGGGAGACTTTAACTAATAAACTGTACTAATTGGCTCGACCAAAAATTCTAGAAAACGATATGTAGATGGACATATGAGTCTAGTTTCAGGGAAAAATCACGAAACTGATTTTCGAGTTGTGAAACTCAAGATATGATTTTTAAGGTGATAGTGACACAGTTAGCCAGCTGTCTGGAAATTTTTAAAATGGACTGCGATAGTAAGCGAATTTAGTCTGTGAACCCCTCGTGTCCGACTCCGGCAACGGTCTCGAGTACGGGGCGTTACAATTTTATTGGTATCAGAGCTACGGTTTAGTCGATTCTAGGACTACCGTAATACGTTTGGGTCTAGCTATACATGCCATTATGTGAATATTTGATAGTGTGGTGATTTCTGACAATTGAAAATGTGTTTATTTATTGTAATGAATTCCGATCCCGATCGAGCTGTAGCAGATGGTATTGAGAGGACTGAGACATGCTTATGATGTTTCAATATTAAGAAGGGTATAACATAAGTAAGTTTTGAGTAATTGAATTTGGTATTTAACTTAAAATGCCATGATATACATGTATGATAGATGAATGATGTCCCATTGTCCTTATCATAATAAGGTTATTAGAGAAATGAACAAAGGAAGAGATTGGGGATATATGCTTTGGTGTGATTGCTTATTGAGCTGAAAGTTTAGCAAAAGAAGCATACATGTATTAGATTTGAATGATATTTACGACTTAAAGTCAAGAATCATGTTATATGTTTACATGTGAATGAATTGATTAAATTATAAATGTGATTTGTGCCATGTGAAACATGATAACATGTGAATAAATATGTATGAGACTCAGTGATGTGAATCCGAGTTTAAAGACCCGCTGACTATATGAAGAGATTATGTCCGGGTAAAGACCCGATGGCTATGTACAGAGATTATGTCCAGATTAAAATTCGCTGGCTTTGTGTGGAGATTTCATCCGAGCTAAAGGTCTCGACGATGATCCGGGCTAAGTCCCGAAGAGCATTCATGCTAGTGATGTATCCAGGCTAAGTCCCGAAGAGCATTCATGCTAGTGATGTATCCGGGCTAAGTTTCGAAGAGCATTCATGCTAGTGATGTATCCGGGCTAAGTCCCGAAGAGCATTCATGCTAGTGATGTATCCGGGCTAAGTTCCGAAGAGCATTCGTGCTAGTGATGTATCCGGGCTAAGTCCTGAAGAGCATTCATGCTAGTGATGTATCCGAGCTAAGTCCCGAAGAGCATTCATGCTAGTGATGTATCCGGGCTAAGTTCCGAAGAGCATTCGTGCTAGTGATATATCCGTGCTAAACCCCGAAGAGCATTCGTGCTGGTGTTATATCCGGGCTAGGTCCCGAAGAGCAATCATGCTGGTGACGTGTATTCGGGCCTTCATGCCTAGTAGGCTTCGTGCCGGTAATTTGAGCAAAGTTTAAGTATTCATTACTATACGAATTCAAATTTAAATGAGATGATATGTTTAAAAGTGTACATACATGATGTTTATAGACTTGGTTAAGTCATTTCAATGTGTAATAACGAATGAATAAGAGCACTAAGTGTGTGAAGTGGAATTCATGTAAGACCTCGTCTGGGACGAAGGCATTGATTTGAGATAGTGTGTAAGACCATGTCTGGGACATGGCATCGGCTCGATATGTGAGCATATGTAAGACCATATCTAGGATATGGCATTGTAAGAGCTATATGTGCTTAATGAGTATCCGTAATGATTTCGAATGATTCAACGGGTATCGTTAACAGTGATTAAATGTGCTAAATGAATTCAATGTTCAGGTATGTGGAAGTTGATTTTCTTTTGGAAATGAGTTAAGTTGAATATTGAGATGTCATAAAGTTATAAAGGATATTTATTGGGATGTTTGAGTATATGTGTACTTTCGGTTAGGTTACAGCTTATACATGAATGAAAATGTGGGTTACAAATATGTGGGTTGACGATGTGAATTATACATGTTAATATGTGCTTAATATGTGTTTGAAATGCATTTGTGAATTAAATTAAGTGATTATTGCTTATGAAATCAAGAAAATGAGATATATGTGCATACTTGTAGAAATGTTTATGTATTTGTTTTAAGATAAGAAAATGATTTTATAGATCGATGAGAAATCAATAATGAATTACAATTGCTATCGATGAGCTAATGTTTATATGAATATAATTCAATAAGAGGACGTTATCCTAAACTATGTATCGGTAGAAATTTTCGGGGACGAAAATCCCTAAAGGGGGGAAGAGTTGTGACACCCCTAAAGTGACCCTAGTCGGAAAGCGGTTTCAGGACTGCTAAACCGAGTCACCAAATTATTTGAATGTGATATTTATTGTCTAAAATATGTGATTATGAAGGTGTGAAAGTTTTAGGCTTCGATTTAGTAAATTGCATGTGAATTTAGTCAAAAGGACTTATGGGTGACATTTTTGAAATGTGATAGGCTAATCTACAAGGACCTAATAGTGATGTAATCAAAAGGGAGGACTTGCATGTCAATTTTCCCCCCCTAATATGTTGTGGCCGGCCATGAGCATGGGTGGACAAGATGTTATGGCTAAAAACATGTCATAAACATGTTGGGGTAGTGCATTATGTAAGGATTAATAAAATAAAGAGCATGGGTGGACAAGATGTTATGGCTAAAAACATGTCATAAACATGTTGGGGTAGTGCATTATGTAAGGATTAATAAAATAAAGGGCATGGGCAATAAAATATTAGTGTTAGTAGGATGAGAAACAAAAAAAAAAAAAAGAAAAGAAAGGATGTGTGTGATTGTCCCCCCCATTGCCGTGAGTGAAGAAAAGAAAAAAAAGAAAATTTGTTCATCCTCTTTCATTTCTTTTGGCCGAAAATTCTAAGGAAGAAGGAAGGAGTTCTTGCTTCATGTTTGGTTTGGAAGAGGATTAGGAGGAGGTTTGGCCATACTTGTATCTAGATTAAGCTCAAGAGCTTAGAGGACCAAAGTTGGATAAAGGAAAGGAAAAAGTGATCGAATAGCCGCCGAAATCGTTCGACAACATCCGAGGTAAGTTTTAAGTGATTAAACGTTGAGTAAATTCAATCATAATAGCACATAATGAGTTGATTTAGTAAGATATGATGTGGCCATGATATGTCTTAAACTCAAATGGTAAGTTCATATGTGTTTGGACTTGGAAATTTAAGAGCAAATTGTAATAATTTGCTTTGGACAGCAGCAGTAACGTGATTTTAGAAAATCACTATAAATTGTTGGTGTGGAATTATAGGCTGAATAAAATATGTAATCAAGGCTTAATTAGTCTAGTTTCTTATAAAAGAGACCTTGTGAGCAAAGAAATTTCCTATAAAGAGATATTTAAAGTTGTGTGAGACGGTGTCAGAATGACTCCGAAATCCCCTATTCTGTTTTTAGAAAATCATTATAAATTGTACAAAAATGGTTATAAGATAAAATTTATATTCTTAGACTCCTTAATGAGTCTAGTTTCAAATGAAATCAAATACAACACATTTTGAATTCTGTAAAATGAGAAATTTGATTCGTAGTGAAGAGTGGTCAGATTAGTCAAACAGTGAAACAGGGGAAATTTTAAGAAAAATCTGGTATTGATTGGCCAAACCTAAAATTCTGTAAATTTTATGGATGGAAGATATACGAGTATCTATTCAGGAAAAATTAACGGCAAGTGATTTGGAGTTTTGTAGCTCCGGTTATAAATAATTTAGTGACCATTGCTCAGGAAAACAGCTCGTAGTGAATATGTGATTTTGTTGTAAACATGGATAAAACTTGTTTTAGTTGCTCATAAGCTATTGATTAAACCCATACTTGAATTCTAAATCGTGATATTGTAAGCTTATGAGTATTCGAATATGAAATGATAGTATGGCGTAAAATTGAATTATTCATTGGAAAGTGATGGATGTAGATTCGGCCAAGATCAAGTCTGTACATGATAGTATATATGGTATGTGAAGTATATTTGAATAAATGTGAAAGTGTATATATGTGATAAGGCCTAATGGCCGATGTGATGAATGTGAAAGTGTATATATATGTGATAAGGCCTAATAGCCGATGTGATGAATGTGAAAGTGTATATATGTGATAAGGCCTAATGGCCGACGTGATGAATGTGAAAGTGTATATATATGTGATAAGGCCTAATGGCCGATGTGATGAATGTGAAAGTGTATATATGTGATAAGGCCGAATGGCCAATGTGATGAATGTGAAAGTGTATATATATGTGATAAGGCCGAATGGCCAATGTGATGAAGGTGAACATGTGTATGTGTGATAAGGCCGAATGGCCAATGTGATGAATGTGAACATGCATATATGAGATAAGGCCGAATGGCCAATGTGATGAATGTGAACATGTGTATGTGTGATAAGGTCGAATGGCCAATGTGATGAATGTGAACATGTGTATGTGTGATAAGGCCGAATGGCCAATGTGATGAATGTGAACATGCATATATGAGATAAGGCCGAATGGCCAATGTGATGAATGTGAAAGTGTATATATGTGATAAGGCCGAATGGCCAATGTGATGGATGTGGAAGTGTATAAATGTGATAAGTCCCGAAGGGCAATTGTGTCAGTACTATATCCGGGTTAAAACCCCGCAGGCTTTATGCGAAAATATTATCCTGATTAATGTCTGTAGGCTTCGTGCTCGTACTATATCCGAGCTTTAAAGACCCGACGGCTAAATGCTAGGATTCAAGTAAGACTTTGATATTGAGTATCTACATTAAGTTACCATCAAATAAGTATTATGTATTCAAGATGTTCAGGTACGTATTACTTACTCATCGGTGGAGTGATTTCGAGGTGAATTATCAGTATCAAAGAGGTAGGTAAATGTGATTAATATTATAACTCCAAATGTGAGAATGATCTAATTGGTAATGGTATGTTTGTATAATAAAGTATGCGATGAAATATTCTTATGTATTAGTGCATATTCTGCCCAAAAGCCTTATGATCTGAGTATGGGTTGGGTTGAGCTAGATGTGCCAGTACAAGGTAAAGATTATGATTTGTTAGCTTACATATATGTGATAAGGAATATGTTGGTTCTTTATGTGCCTATGGTAATTTAGTACTTGTCATGTTGAAATACTTAAAAGTATGGATGTGATTATGAACAAGTGGAAAGGATTATTGAAAGTTGAAAATCGACGAAGAATGTGCTTTGGAAATATTTGACCATCTAGGTCATTATTATTCGAAAGTATATATGTGGCAGCCAAGTGTTGCGTTTAATGATATTATAGATCGAGATGGAGCTCTAGATTAACTTCATCGAACTGTTGAAATGAATGACCAATGATAGTGATTGAGAACACTTTGTTTTGCTTAAAACTTACTAAGCATTAAATGCTTACTCCGTTCTTTGAATCTCTGTTTTATAGATTTTGGTTCGTCAGCTATCGGACTCGTGATTATTGAAGTCGAAGTCGCCCACACTATCAAAACCCTTTTGGTACACTTTTGGTTGAACTCTGAAAATGGCATGTATAGGACTACCCTTTTGTTGTTGGTCATGTACCCTTCGGTTTTGTATAATTTTGGATAGCCATGCGAAAATGACTTATATATGTTTGAGCATAATGTTATAATCATTTGGTATGGATATGGTTATTGAGAGGTGTGGATATGCTTAACAAGGATTGGCCATGGGAATGGTTAATCACTATCATAATTTGTGCTATTTATGCTAAAAGGGCTAGTTGAATCATGGAAACTATGAAATAGGTAAAGTCTACCTTAAAGGCAGATGCTGACAGCAGCAGTGATGTAGCTTTGGAAAATCAATAAAAATAGTAGGAATGGAATTAAATAGTGAATAAATTATTTAAATGAACCTTGATGAATCCAATTTCATATGGAAGAAACGAAACGGTCATATGAGTGGTATGTTAAGAGATAATTAGGTTTTCATGAAACAGGGCCAGAATAGTTTCTGGATTCCCTGTTCTGACTTTGGAAAGTCATTATAAATTAACCAGAGATAATTAGGAGTCATTCCATAAATTTATAGATTCCTCTCTGAGTCTATTTTCTATAGAAACAAACGGCATCAGTATTGAAGCCCTGTACAGGGAGATATCCAAATTGTAATGCATGAAGGTCAGTGTAGTCGCACCCTGTAACAGGGGAGACTTTAACTAATAAACTGTACTAATTGGCCCGACCAAAATTCTAGAAAACAATATGTAGATGGAAATATGAGTCTAGTTCCAGGGAAAAATCACGAAACTGATTTTCGAGTTGTGAAACTCAAGATATGATTTTTAAGGTGACAGCGACACAGTTAGCCAGCTGTCTGGAAATTTTTAAAATGGACTGCGATAGTAAGCGAATTTAGTCTGTGAACCCCTCGTGTCCGACTCCGGCAACGGTCTCGGGTACGGGGCGTTACAGTTTATGTGGCAAGAGGACAGGAGGATATGAATTTCACTGATCCCATCACACGCTCTTCTTAAAAGTCCTGCATTAGAAATATATATAAATAAAAAAATCAAAGTGGCGTAGCAGAAGTGAATCGCCCAGTAACCTTACAAACTTGAACTACCTCCTAAGTTAGATCAAATCCACAATGTGTTTCATTCATCCATGTTATGACATTATCTTTCTAATCCTTCCCATATTGTTCTCAGTAAAGAAGATCGAGCTCCAATCAGGTTGACCTGAATAAGGTAAGTTAAAGTTTGAGGACGAAATTTCTTAGGGGAGTGGGATTTGTCACATCCCAAAAGTGGGGCTAGAAGAAATAGGGATAAAAAATAGATTTTATTCTTTTAAAACAAAGGGTAATAAATGTGCCTTAAAAATTATATTTTTTAAGAATTAGCAAGAATGAGCCTCCTGGTTAAGTGGTAAGACCTCAACTTATCCTTAGGTCCCAAGTTTGAAACACCTTGTGTACATTCAATTACAATATTTTAATTTCTTATTTTTACCCATAAAAGTGCCAAATTTTCAAACCATCCCAGCTCAAAAACTATTTTTTTAAAATTTAGTCCTTGATTTAAAATAGTCCTAATTCTACATGAAGTTTTAAAACATATTACAATTAAGGAAAACAAGTGTTATAAATAGCCAATTTTAAGAAAACCCTGGAATTTTTACCCAATTTATTTCAAGGAAAACATCATCAAGCTCTTTTCTTTCCAAAATAATTTTCAAAGTAAAATGAGTTAAAGTTTCAAAATAATCTCTCTCCCTCAAATGGATCTTCAACCTCCTCTCTAAAATTAAGGTTTTTGTGCTTTCTCAAATCAGGTGTGGAATCTAATTTAAAATCATTATGTATGATTAATTATGTTGAATAATTAAGAGGTTAGAGTTAAATGCGTAAAGAATAAATATGTGAACACCTCTTTTGTAAATAAACCCTCATACTAGGTAAACACCCATGATATGCAACCTTAGGTTGTGTGAAACCCCAATTTAGGCAAACCTATAATACCTCGCCCTACGAAGTCCTGGATTGGTAATTTTTTTAAGCAGATAGTTGATTAAAATTAAACTAAAGAAAGGTTGAGTTGTGTTTTATATGATAGTTTTGTATTTTTTATTGTTTGATACGCCAAGAGTGGCGGACTGTTAGAATAATCCTATAGGTCTATTATGATTTTGGATGAAGGGTCAGCCTTTCGGTGACATGTAAGGTTTCTGGTTTGTGTTTTGGTGTGGTTGTTGGGTGGAACCCACCCATCAATGTCTTCTCTTGGTAAGATATATGTTAGATCCTTTTGTTAGTAGACGCCAGTAGTGGATTGTGGTATTGTGGATCCAATTACTTTCTCTTTGAAAATGTGTGTTTAATGTTCAGTTTAGCTAAGTTCTTATTAGGACCCAGTTAGAAGTTAACTAAAATTTATGACATTTTATTGTATGAGATGCTAAGAACTATTATGTTGACCACATTAGAGTATGAGTTAGCTTTGCATGTTAGCCACGTGTAAGTTGTACGAGAGTTGTGTAAGTTATATGTATCAGTGAAACTTTTGTAGTGGGGGTTCTTCCCTCTTCTTTTTTCTATTATACACTGGTGTCTTGCTTCAGAAATAGTTCTTCATTGGAGATGAATCAACAAGTGATTAAGATTAGCAAGAATAGGTTTTGTCCATAATAATAGAGATAATATAACAAACCTTGTAGGGATTATCAGTGAGTATCCATTTTGTTTCTGTTCTTTGAGTTTTCTTCTATCTTGTGTATGTCATTAATTGTGGTTGTCATAGCTTAGAGTTCAAGTGACCTATTGACATGGAACTTTTTGAATTCATTGCATGTAATATTTTGTGTGTGCATGTTTGTGGCGTGAAGTGGATACAACTTCCTTGGGGTATAAACTCAATATCAGTATATGAAAAGCCACTGGTAAGGCATGTTAGTTGCAAACTAGAATGGTAGATGTCTTAGACCACTAGTAGGGCAAGCTGGTTGCTAACTAAAATGGGAGAATATGATGGGCCACTGATAGGGAATGTTAGTTGCTAACCAGGTTGGTGCGTATGTTGGGCCATTGGTAGGACATGTTAGTTGTTAACCATATTGGCAGCCACTGGTAAGGTACATTAGTTACTAACCAGTTGGCATGAGTGTTACGATTGGTAGGGCATGTTAGTTGCTAACTAGCCTAGCGATATGGGTGCTCCCTACGATAGGACATCTTAGTTGTCAAGCATCGCAAAGAGCCCTGAACTCACGGGAACACGCACGTCCTAATGATAAGAAATGTGATATTTATTCTAATATGTGATTGGGGGATCCGAGTTTTAACGCAAGGAAAGATTTGAAAAGAGTAAGTTAATATGACTCTATATGAGATATACGATATGTATTGAAAAAAGTAAGTTAATGTAAATCTATATGTGATATATGTTATGTATTGAAAAGAATAAATTAATATGACTCTATATGTGTTAAATGTTATGTATAATTGCTGATAGAAAGGAAAAATTGATTACATAGTGGTCAAGTTTTTTCCCTATTTTTTCATGTTGGAAACATAGTGTATTTGTTAAGTATTGGTATTAGGCATATAGAATTCGCCATATTAAAGGTGTGTATGATTTAACCTGATGAGATTGTTTCAAATGCAAAGATTTGTGTTAGAAAAGATTGTATTTGCTTGAAAAGTGTCAGCTCTATTAAGGGTAAATTTTGAAAAGTCTCAACCAGAAAGAGTGACCTCTGTAGTGAGCTTTGCTTGTGTTTGTTTTGTAACATGTATATGTTCTATGGGGGTGGCATGTAACTCTGATTTGAATCCAAATCTTTTTAGTAATGTACATTTATTTAACTATAATTTTATTTGAATGATACCCTTGAAGGATTTATTAATTTTAATGAATTATGTTTTATGATGTGTATTCTTCCTATACATGCCAAACTATTTTATATGTTATGACCACTGCCAGTAATACTATATTTTCAAAGGAAAAGATTTATATGGCGCATACCAGGTTGGGTACTGGTGTTTTTGAAACTTTTCCAATTTAGCACGCCTTTGTAACAATTGTACCTTGGAACTATGTATAAGTCTACTTTTCATGTAATGCCTCAGTCAACCGTTGGGGATTGGGGTGTTACAAGTTGATATCAGATCCTAGGTTAAGCTAATTCTCAAAAAAGAAAAAAAAACTGAAGATTGAGTCACGCCTCAATATGCATGTTACATGTTTTTGGCTAGTCCCTTATAGTTACTAAACTGTGTTTGTGCATGTGTAGCTTAAGATGTCTTCAAATTTGCATGATGTTGTTGATGAAGGATTGAAGAGAAATAATATTTAGTCTCATGGTTAAGAACTTTCGATTGATTAAAAGAATGAGTAATATTGTAAATGATTTGTTTGTCAAAATGATCGAACGATGGTATGATCAATTTATAGGAACCATTTATATGACTTCGCCTCAATCTCAGCCAGAAGTTATTGCACAAAGACTAACTACCACATTGTGCCAACTGTGAATCAATTTTAAGGAGACCCTATAAGGGAAAAACACTGGCGTGGTGCTATGGAATTTTTATGGGATAAAGGTGATGGTCCTACAGCAATAGAGCAATGGTGATGTCGGGTAGGAAGAGTGATTGCACAACTAAAGTGTACCCTAAAGGGTAGTTTGATATGTGATATTTCTTTGTTTGAAGGTGAGGCTTATCAATGGTGGGAAAATTTAGTGTGATCTTAAAAGAACTCATAGAGAGGGATTTCTTTGTAACAAAATTCAGAGAGAAATATGTGAATTTGATGTATGTAGAGGAGATGAAAAAAGAATTTTTGTATCTTAAACAACGAAAAATGTTAGTAATGGAATATGAGAGAGAGTTTGTTAGACTTAGTTGATATGTAAGGGACATGTTCCAAACCAAAAAAGCTCTGTGTGATAATTCTAAATAGGTTTAAAAGATGAAATTCGTAGCTTAGTAGCAACTTTAGAAGTTCAGAGTTTAGCAACTATGATAGCCAAGACTCATAAGATGGAAAAGGTTGTGCAGGATAGAAGTATAGGCCAGGTGGGAGAAATGAGTGAACATGAAAAATGCAGAACCAACCTATGTTACGAACTTTGAGAAACTTAATGTTATGAGAAACTTCTTTTATGAGTCAACCAAACAATATCAAGTGATGAAAAGCTGAGTGATAGTTGTGAATATCGAAATGCATCTAAGACAATTTCTAATGGATAAAAAAAGATGAAGATTCCTATTTGTAATACGTGTAGAAGGAGCAATGTGGGAATGTGTTGGAATGTAAAGAAAGTTTGTTATGGTTGTGGGTCTCCTAATCATTTGGTATGAAACTATCCTTCAAGAATTAGAGGCCAACATGATCGACATCTCAATCATTCAGTAGGAGTCAAAGTGATATAAGAATAAGGACTGCTGAGAGATCAAACTCTGCCATGGAAACTTCAAGTAAAAAATCTACTAAGACTCGCTTGAGAAATTGAACTAGTGTTTGTAAGGTGAGAACTCAAGATGATGTTATGCCTAATGGTAAGAATTTTTTGGGTGAAATTCCTTTGAGGGATGGAGAATTGTAATACCTCGCCCGACATAGTCTTGGATTGGTCAATTCTTTGGGTAGATAGTTGATTAAAATTAAACTAATGAAAGGCTGAGTTGTGTTCTACCTGCCAGTGTTGTCTTTTGTATTGTTCGTTACGCCATAAGTGATGGAATGTTAGAATAATACGGTAGGTTTTTCTTAATTTTGGATAAAGGTTCAGCCTTTTGGTAACATGTTAGGTTTCTGGCTTTATGTCTTGGGCGTGGTTGTTGGGAGGAACCCGCGAATCAGTGTCTTCTTTTGGCAAAATGTGTGTTAGATCATTTTGTTAGTACACGCCAATAGTGGATTGTGGGATTGTGGACCTGATTACTTTCTATTTGAAAACATGCGTTTAATGTTTAATTTTAATTAAGTTCTTATTAGGAATGAGTTAAAAATTAACTAAAGTTTATGATTATTTTATTGTGTGAAATGCTAAGAATGATTATGTTGGTTATATTAGAGTATAAGTTAGCTTTGCATGTTATCCACGTGTAAGTTGTATAGGAGTTATGTAAGTTATATATATATCATTGAAACTTTTATAGTGGGGGTTCTTATTCCCTCTTATTTTTCTTTGTTATACCCTAGTATCCTACTTAAGAAAAAGTTCTTCATTGTAGAAGAATCACCAAGTGGTTGAGATTAGTAAGAAAGGGTTGTACATGTAGCAATAGAGATAGTATAACAAACCTTATAGGGATTATCACTAAGTATCCAGTTTGTTTTTCTCTTCCCTGAGTTTCTTTTTATCTTGTGTATATCACTAATTTTAGTTGTCGTAGCTTAGAGTTCAAGTGAACCCATCGATATGGAACCTTGTGAATCCGTTGCATATAATCTTCTGTGTATGCATGTTTATGGCATGAAGTGGATACAATTTCCTTCATGTATATACTCCATATACAGATATGAAGAGCCATTGGTAAGGTATGTTAGTTGCAAACTAGAATTGTAGATGTGCTAGACCACTTGCAGAGCAAGCGAGTTACTAACCAGATGAGATAATAAGATCAGCCACTGATAGGGCATGTTAGTTGCTAAGCAGATTGGTGTGTATGTTAGGCAAGTGGTAGGACATGTTAGTTGTTAATCAAGTTGGCGGCCACAAGTAGGGTATGCTAGTTACTAATTAGTTGCTAACCTGTCTAGTGATATGGGTGTTGCCTGTGGTAGGACATGTCAGTTGTTAACAATGGAAAAGAGCCCTACACTCATGGGAACACGCATGTGTTCGTAATGATAAGAAATATGATATTTCTTCTGATATGTTATGTATTGAAAAAAGTAAGTTAATATGACTCTATATATGATATATGTTATGTATTGAAAAGAGTAAATTTAATATGACTATATGTGTTAAATGTTATCTATAATTGCTAACAGAAAGGAAATGTTGATTATATAGTGGTAAGTTCTATTCCTTGTGTGACAGCCCAAAGTTGACCCTAGTCGGGAAGTGGTTTCGGGACCGCTAAACCGAGTCACCGAAATGTTTGAATGTGATACTTATTGTGTAGAATATGTAATTATGAATGTGTGAAAATTTCAAGCTTCAATTGGGTTGATTTCATGTGAATTTAGTCAATAGGACTTATGTGAGAAAATTCTAAAATGTGATAGGTCAATGTGTGAGGACCTACTAGTGCATGTGGACAAAGGGGGGACTTGCATGTCAAATTCCCCCCCTAATGAGTAGTGGCCGGCCATGACAAGGAAGGATGGGCAAAACATGTCATGAAACATGTTTTGTTAGTGGAAGAATAAAATAAGGAGTATGGGTAATAAAGAAATGGAAAACAAAAGAAAAAAAAATGTGTGTGTGGTGTTTGTCCCCCCATTGCCGTGAGCTCAAGAGAAGAAAGGAGAAAAGTTTGTGTTCATCCTTTCTCACCTCCATTTTAGCCTAAATTAGAAAGAAAAACAAAGAAAAAAATTTCTCATCCTTTGGTTCATCCTTGGCCAAAAATTTTAAGGAGGAAAGAAGAAGAAAGGTGAAGAGATTCGGCCATGCATGTAGCTAGGCCAAGGTATGTTTAATGATGTTCCATGAGATGCATGCATGTTTTAGTTGTTAGCTTGAGTTCTACCTAGCCCATGGTCTAAATCTTGCTATGTGATGGAAATGGCACTTGACCATGGATGCATCATTCTTGGTTGGTGTTTGATGTTGTGGTGATGAGGCATGAGGATAAGTTAAGATTCGGCCTAGGTGGAGGTTGTGTTAATGCCATTGCATGCAAAATATTAAGCTTGTTAATGATGCATGTGATGATGGCTTGATGATTCTTGAACCTCCTTTTTAGCATTTTTGTGTGAGCACATATGTGCATTGGTTGCTAAAGGGAGAAGAATCGGCTAGCAAGATGTGTGCTAAGGCCGAATGTAACTTTGCATGTTGATGAGCAATGCATGTGTTAAATCGATGAAAAGGGGGAGGATGCTTTACTAGTGTGTATATGTGTGTATTAAGTGTTGAAATCGACCCCAAAAATGGACATGCATATTCGGCCAAGGGGAAAGAAATTAGCTAATATGTTGTGTTGATGCATGATTTTTGCATGTATGAGACTTTAATGTCTAATGTAGAAATATGGGCTAAGTGCCTTGTGTTCATCTTTTGATGCCTAAAATGATGAAATCAATTTATTTGTTTGATTAAGCTCAAGAGCAAAGGGGAAATAAAACCGATAAAGGGAAGGAAAAAGTGGTTGAATAGCTAGCGGAATCGTTCGACAACACCCGAGGTAAGTTCTTGAGTAAGAGATCTTAAATTTCGATGTGATTAAATCATGCTCTATGTGTGGCTATTGAGCCGAATGTGCAAGGACAATATGTGCCTTGTGTTTGAGTTTCGTAAACGAAAATGAAATATGAATGTGCTATGAATTATTGTTAGATGTGCATGATTAATTGAATGCTGTCCGGGCTAAGTCCCGAAGGCTTTGTGCTAAGTGAATATATCCGGATTAAGATCCGAAGGCCTTTGTGCGAGATACTAAATCCGGGTTAAGTCCCGAAGGCATTCGTGCGAGTTATTAAATCCGGGTTAAGTCCCGAAGGCATTCGTGCGAGTTATTAAATCCGGGTTAAGTCCCGAAGGCATTCGTGCGAGTTGTTAAATCCGGGTTAAGTCCCGAAGGCATTCGTGCGAGTTGTTAAATCCGGGTTATGTCCCGAAGGCATTGTGTGAGTTACTAAAACCGGGCTATGTCCCGAAGGCATTTGAACGAGGAGCTATATCCGGTTAAATCCCGAAGGTACGTGATTTGGTAATGAATGAGCTTGCTGTAAAATTCCAGCGAATACTCGAAAAACATCCCAATATGGGGATATGTTACGTATGTGTTGAATTTAATCGAGCCCTTACAATAAATGTTCGCTCAGTTGATAAACGAGCTACCGGCCTTCGGCCAAGTTAGTTTATTGTGTATGTACATAAGGGTTATTAATGTTGTGAAGCAAGTTTGATATCGGTAAATTGCGTATTATGAAATATTCCGTTTAGCTAAATGTGTGCTATTCTTTGTGCATGCTGGAATTCCTTGCTCAAACTTACTAAGCATAAATTGCTTACTCGTTACATTGCTCCTCTGTTTTATAGATTTTTGGTTCTCCAGCTATCGGACTCGGGATCTTGAAGTCGAAGTCGCCCACACTATCAAAGGCTCTTTTGGGTACTATTTTGGTTGAATTTTGATATGGCATGTATAGGACTACCCATTGTTGTCTTTCGAGTACTTTATGAAATGTATAAGTGTACAGCCATGCGAAAATGGCTTGTAGAAGTGGAGTATGGCATTAGACCATTCGTATTTATGAATGTATAGATGGTTTCATGATGTAACTATGTTGGAATGGAAGTGTTGAGCAAATGATCAGCCACTAGAATGGCTAAGTATGATCATATGTGGGCTTATGTATGACAAGGCCCTAGTTGGTCCATGAAACCCCAAATTAGGTAAGGTTCACTTTGAAAACAGAAGCTGATAGCAGCAGTGGTGTGGATTGGAAAAATCACAAGAATTCGTAGGAGTGGAATTAAATAGTGAATAAATTATGTAATCGAACCTTGATGAATCTACTTTCATATGGAAGTAACGAAACAATTATAGGAACAGTACAGAAAGAGATATTCGGGTTCTTGTGTAACAGGGCCAGAACAGTTTCTGGATTCACTGTTCCGCCTTTGGAAATTCACTATAAATTGACCAGAGATAATTAGGGGTCATACCATATATGTATGGATTCCTCTCTGAGTTTAGTTTCCATAGAAACAAACGGCATCAGTATTGAAGCTCTGTGCAGAGAGATATCCCAGTCGTAATGGGAAAAGGTCAGTGTAGTCGACCCCTGTAACATGGGAGACTTTGACTAATAAACTGTACTAATTGGCCCGACCAAAAATTCTAGAAAAAATCCATAGGTGGGGACATGAGTCTAGTTTCAGGGAAAAATTACAAAACTGATTTTTGAGTTGTGAAACTCAAGATATGATTTTTGAAGCGACTAGTACTCAGACTGGGCAGTGTCTGGAAAAATTTTTCAAAGTTTGTTAACATCTCGTGTCCGACTCCGGTGTCGGTCTCGGGTTCGGGGTGTTACATTTTATTGGTATCAGAGCTACGGTTTAGTCGATTCTAGGACTACCGTAATGTTTTGGGTCTAGCTATACATGCCATTTTATGTGATTACTTGATAGTGTGGTGATTTCCGACAATTGTAAATGTGTTTATTTATAGTAATGGATCCCGATCGTGACCGAGAGGTAGCTGATGATCTTGAGAGTGTAGCGCCTGCTCCCGTACAAGGGACAGTGCCGGCAAACTCTCAACCTAATGCTAGTAATCAGAATGATGAAGCTAGACAAGCATTCTATAGCGTGATGAATGATTGGTTTAACCAATACATTCGAACTAATATGGCTGTTCCACAACCTCCATTCCCGAACAAATACTACCCCCGCACCTACAATACCGCCGGTAACGGACCAAATAAGGTCACATAAGCCCCAGTTGACAGAATCCGAAAACATGGGGCTACTGAATTTAAGGCTATGGATAGCGATGATGCCGAGCAAGCTGAATTTTGGCTGGACAACACTATCCGGGTACTCGATGAGCTATCTTGTACACCCGATGAATGCCTAAAGTGTGCTATCTCCTTGCTACGTGATTCTGCCTACTATTGGTGGAGTACTCTGACTTCTATTGTGCCCCGAGAGCAAGTAACTTGGGAGTTTTTCCAAACTGAGTTTCGGAAAAAGTATATCAGTCAGAGATTTGTTGATCAAAAATGGAAGGAATTTCTTGAGCTTAAGCAAGGCTCCATGTCGGTTACTGATTACGAGCGAAAATTTGTTAGACTTAGCAAATACGCTCGGGAATGTGTTTCGTCCGAAGCTGTTATGTGTAAACGCTTCGAGGATGGGCTGAATGAAGATATAAAAATGTTCGTTGGCGTTCTTGAAATACAAGAGTTCGTGGTACTTGTTGAACGAGCTTGTAAAGCCGAAGAGCTTAGAAAAGAAAAGCAAAGAGTTGATGAGGGAACTGGAGAGTTTCGTAAAACATCCTCAGGGAGGTCTCTTCAACAGACATCGAAGAGATTTCGAGATGATGCAGGCCAGTTTAGAGGCACTTCGGGCCTTTTTGGACGAGATCGTGATCGACCCCCTGTGGGTACACGAGGCACTTCGGTCGCCAGTGTTGGGAATGAACGTCGAGACAGGACGAAATGCCGATATTGCGGTAAATGGCATTCGGGGAGTTGTAGATTTCCTGACCGCTCCTGTTACAAATGCGGATCAGTGGACCACTTCATTAAAGATTGCCCGAGGTTGTCGGGACAGAATGCAAATCAGAGTGGGAGACCGGGTGCTACCACTACTCGAGGTAGACCATCTGGAAATATGGGCAATGCTGGTGGTGGTCAGAGAGGATCTAGAGATGATATAACCAGATCCGAAGCCCGTGCGCCTGCTAGAGCTTATGCTATACGTGCCCGCGAGGATGCTTCTTCGCCTGATGTTATTACCGGTACATTCACCCTCTTTGATACTAATGTAATTGCTTTGATTGACCCCGGTTCTACCCATTCTTACATATGTGAAACCTTAGCATCCAGTAAGACTTTATCTATTGAGTCTACTGAGTTTGTAATTCGGGTGTCAAATCCCTTGGGTCGTTACGTGCTTGTCGACAAAGTGTGTAAGAAATGTCCCCTGGAAAATTCGAGGTTCCTATTTTCCAGCGGACTTGATGCTTTTGCCGTTTGATGAATTTGATGTTATCCTTGGGTTGGATTGGTTGACTGCGCATGATGCGATTGTGAACTGCAAGAGCAAGACTATTGATTTGAGGTGCGCAAATAACGAAGTAGTCCGAATTGAGTCTGCGGACTTGGAGGGGATGCCAGCTGTAATATCAGCAATGTTGGCACAGAAATATGTAAGAAAAGGGTGCGAAGCATACCTTGCATATGTGCTTGATGACAAAGAATTAGAAAAGAAACCCGAATCTGTGCCGGTGGTTTGTGAATACCCGGATGTTTTTCCGGAAGAATTACCGGGTTTACCACATGTTCGGGAGGTAGAGTTTGGTATTGAGCTTGTACCTGGGACTACGCCGATTTCGATAGCTCCGTATCGTATGGCACCAACCGAGTTAAAGGAGTTGAAAGCTCAGTTGCCAGAACTGACGGAGAGAGGTTTCGCTCGACCAAGTTTCTCACCTTGGGGTGCACCAGTATTGTTCGTGAAAAAGAAGGACGGAACCATGAGGTTGTGCATTGACTATCGTCAGCTGAATAAAGTGACGATAAAGAACAAATATCCGTTGCCGCGCATCGATGATTTGTTCGACCAACTGAAGGGAGCCTCAGTGTTCTCAAAAATAGATTTGAGATCGGGCTATTATCAGTTGCGAATTCGAGATCCAGATATTCCCAAAACTGCCTTCAGAACGAGATATGGTCACTACGAATTCTTAGTGATGCCGTTTGGGCTCACTAATGCCCCTGCGGTATTTATGGATTTGATGAATCGGATCTTCAGACCGTATTCGGATCAGTTCGTAGTTGTGTTCATTGATGACATTTTGGTCTATTCAAGAGATGAGACCGAACATGCTGAGCATCTGAGGCTAGTGCTGCAAATTTTGCGGGATAAGCAGTTATATGCTAAGTTCAGTAAGTGTGAGTTCTGGTTAAGAGAGGTTAGTTTCTTGGGTCATGTGGTATCCGCGTCGGGTATTCGAGTTGACCCGAACAAAATTTCAGCCATACTTGACTGGAAACCTCCGAGAAATATTACTGAAGTTCGGAGCTTTTTGGGGCTCGCCGGTTATTACCGACGATTTGTGAAAGGTTTCTCAATGATAGCCACACCAATGACGAAGCTACTTCAAAAGGATGTTAAGTTCGAGTGGACGGAGAAATGTCAGAAAAGTTTCAACCAACTGAAAACTCATTTGACTGAAGCTCCAATTTTGGTGCAACCCGAATCAGGTAAAGAGTTTGTCATTTATAGTGACGCATCCCTACTTGGGTTGGGTCGCGTATTGATGCAAGAAGGTCGAGTCGTGGCCTATGCGTCGAGACAATTGAAGCCACACGAGAGGAATTATCCGACCCATGATCTCGAACTAGCTGCCATCGTGTTTGCTTTAAAAATATGGCGACATTATCTGTTTGGTGAGAAGTGCCATGTATTTTCGGATCACAAAAGTCTCAAATATTTGATGACTCAACTAGACTTGAATCTGCAACAAAGACGTTGGCTTGAGTTGTTGAAAGATTATGAGCTTGTCATTGATTACCACCCGGGAAAGGCTAACGTGGTTGCGGACGCCTTAAGCCGGAAGTCATTGTTTGCTTTACGAGCGATGAACGTGCATTTGTCTGTTTTACCAGACAGTGTGTTAGTAGCTGAATTAAAAGCTAAACCATTATTGACTCACCAAATTCGTGAAGCTCAGAAAGTCGATGATGAATTGGTTGCAAAACGGTCTAAGTGTTTTCCGAACGAGGAATCGGAGTTTCAAATTGATGATGATGATTGTTTGAGGTTCAGAAATCATTTGTGTGTTCCAAGGAATTCGGAACTCATTTCGATGATTCTGAACGAAGCCCATTGTAGCCGAATGTCAATTCACCCGGGGAGTACGAAAATGTACAACGATTTGAAACGTCAATTTTGGTGGCATGGTATGAAACGGGACATCTCTGACTTTGTTTCGAGATGTTTAATATGTCAACAAGTGAACGCGGAACATCAAGTGTCTTCAGGATTACTCCAGCCGATCATGATACCCGAGTGGAAATGGGATCGAGTCACAATGGACTTTGTGTCCGGACTGCCTTTGTCAGCAGTAAGAAGGATGCGATATGGGTTATTGTTGATAGACTGACTAAGTCGGCTCATTTCATCCCCGTACGTACGGATTTTTCATTGGATAAACTAGCTGAATTGTACGTTTATCAAATTGTGAGATTACACGGGGTACCTGTTTCTATCGTGTCGGATAGAGATCCGAGATTCACCTCACGATTTTGGAAGAAATTGCAAGAAGCTCTGGGTACCAAGTTGCATTTTAGCACTGCTTTTCACCCCCAAACCGATGGTCAATCCGAGCAGATAATTCAGATACTTGAGGATATGTTGAGATGTTGCATCCTCGAGTTCAGTAGTTCATGGGAACGGTATTTACCTTTGATTGAATTCGCTTACAACAATAGTTTTCAATCAAGTATTAAGATGGCACCTTATGAGGCTTTGTACGGTCGTAAATGCCGTACACCATTGTTTTGGACCGAGCTCGATGAAAGCAAAATTTTCGGAGTTGATTTGATTAGAGATGCTGAACAGAAAGTAAAGGTAATCCGTGAAAGTCTGAAGGTATCCACGGATCGTCAGAAATCGTACGCAGATTTGAAACGAAAAGACATCGAGTATCAGGTGGGAGACAAAGTGTTCCTTAAGGTTTCACCTTGGAAAAAGATACTCAGGTTCGGCCGTAAGGGCAAGTTGAGCCCAAGATTCATTGGGCCGTACGAAATCTCCGAACGAGTTGGTCCGGTTGCGTATAGATTGATTTTGCCCCCGGAGCTTGAAAAGATTCATGATGTCTTTCATGTTTCGATGCTTCGACGCTATCGATCTGATCCATCGCATATAATTAGCCCATCAGAGGTTGAAATTCAAGTCGACATGAGCTATAAAGAAGAACCGATGCGTATCCTAGCTAGTGAAGTGAAGGAGTTGCGAAACAAAAGAGTTCCGCTAGTAAAGGTGTTATGGCTCAAACTCGGGATCGAGGAAGCTACTTGGGAGACCGAGAGCTCGATGAAAGAACGATACCCAAACCTATTTACCGGTAAGATTTTCGGGGACGAAAATTTCTTAAGTGGGGGAGAGTTGTGACAGCCCAAAGTTGACCCTAGTCGGGAAGTGGTTTCGGGACCGCTAAACCGAGTCACCGAAATGTTTGAATGTGATACTTATTGTGTAGAATATGTAATTATGAATGTGTGAAAATTTCAAGCTTCAATTGGGTTGATTTCATGTGAATTTAGTCAATAGGACTTATGTGAGAAAATTCTAAAATGTGATAGGTCAATGTGTGAGGACCTACTAGTGCATGTGGACAAAGGGGGGGACTTGCATGTCAAATTCCCCCCCTAATGAGTAGTGGCCGGCCATGACAAGGAAGGATGGGCAAAACATGTCATGAAACATGTTTTGTTAGTGGAAGAATAAAATAAGGAGTATGGGTAATAAAGAAATGGAAAACAAAAGAAAAAAAAATGTGTGTGTGGTGTTTGTCCCCCCATTGCCGTGAGCTCAAGAGAAGAAAGGAGAAAAGTTTGTGTTCATCCTTTCTCACCTCCATTTTAGCCTAAATTAGAAAGAAAAACAAAGAAAAAAATTTCTCATCCTTTGGTTCATCCTTGGCCAAAAATTTTAAGGAGGAAAGAAGAAGAAAGGTGAAGAGATTCGGCCATGCATGTAGCTAGGCCAAGGTATGTTTAATGATGTTCCATGAGATGCATGCATGTTTTAGTTGTTAGCTTGAGTTCTACCTAGCCCATGGTCTAAATCTTGCTATGTGATGGAAATGGCACTTGACCATGGATGCATCATTCTTGGTTGGTGTTTGATGTTGTGGTGATGAGGCATGAGGATAAGTTAAGATTCGGCCTAGGTGGAGGTTGTGTTAATGCCATTGCATGCAAAATATTAAGCTTGTTAATGATGCATGTGATGATGGCTTGATGATTCTTGAACCTCCTTTTTAGCATTTTTGTGTGAGCACATATGTGCATTGGTTGCTAAAGGGAGAAGAATCGGCTAGCAAGATGTGTGCTAAGGCCGAATGTAACTTTGCATGTTGATGAGCAATGCATGTGTTAAATCGATGAAAAGGGGGAGGATGCTTTACTAGTGTGTATATGTGTGTATTAAGTGTTGAAATCGACCCCAAAAATGGACATGCATATTCGGCCAAGGGGAAAGAAATTAGCTAATATGTTGTGTTGATGCATGATTTTTGCATGTATGAGACTTTAATGTCTAATGTATAAATATGGGCTAAGTGCCTTGTGTTCATCTTTTGATGCCTAAAATGATGAAATCAATTTATTTGTTTGGTTAAGCTCAAGAGCAAAGGGGAAATAAAACCGATAAAGGGAAGGAAAAAGTGGTTGAATAGCTAGCGGAATCGTTCGACAACACCCGAGGTAAGTTCTTGAGTAAGAGATCTTAAATTTCGATGTGATTAAATCATGCTCTATGTGTGGCTATTGAGCCGAATGTGCAAGGACAATATGTGCCTTGTGTTTGAGTTTCGTAAACGAAAATGAAATATGAATGTGCTATGAATTATTGTTAGATGTGCATGATTAATTGAATGCTGTCCGGGCTAAGTCCCGAAGGCTTTGTGCTAAGTGAATATATCCGGATTAAGATCCGAAGGCCTTTGTGCGAGATACTAAATCCGGGTTAAGTCCCGAAGGCATTCGTGCGAGTTATTAAATCCGGGTTAAGTCCCGAAGGCATTCGTGCGAGTTATTAAATCCGGGTTAAGTCCCGAAGGCATTCGTGCGAGTTGTTAAATCCGGGTTAAGTCCCGAAGGCATTCGTGCGAGTTGTTAAATCCGGGTTATGTCCCGAAGGCATTGTGTGAGTTACTAAAACCGGGCTATGTCCCGAAGGCATTTGAACGAGGAGCTATATCCGGTTAAATCCCGAAGGTACGTGATTTGGTAATGAATGAGCTTGCTGTAAAATTCCAGCGAATACTCGAAAAACATCCCAATATGGGGATATGTTACGTATGTGTTGAATTTAATCGAGCCCTTACAATAAATGTTCGCTCAGTTGATAAACGAGCTACCGGCCTTCGGCCAAGTTAGTTTATTGTGTATGTACATAAGGGTTATTAATGTTGTGAAGCAAGTTTGATATCGGTAAATTGCGTATTATGAAATATTCCGTTTAGCTAAATGTGTGCTATTCTTTGTGCATGCTGGAATTCCTTGCTCAAACTTACTAAGCATAAATTGCTTACTCGTTACATTGCTCCTCTGTTTTATAGATTTTTGGTTCTCCAGCTATCGGACTCGGGATCTTGAAGTCGAAGTCGCCCACACTATCAAAGGCTCTTTTGGGTACTATTTTGGTTGAATTTTGATATGGCATGTATAGGACTACCCATTGTTGTCTTTCGAGTACTTTATGAAATGTATAAGTGTACAGCCATGCGAAAATGGCTTGTAGAAGTGGAGTATGGCATTAGACCATTCGTATTTATGAATGTATAGATGGTTTCATGATGTAACTATGTTGGAATGGAAGTGTTGAGCAAATGATCAGCCACTAGAATGGCTAAGTATGATCATATGTGGGCTTATGTATGACAAGGCCCTAGTTGGTCCATGAAACCCCAAATTAGGTAAGGTTCACTTTGAAAACAGAAGCTGATAGCAGCAGTGGTGTGGATTGGAAAAATCACAAGAATTCGTAGGAGTGGAATTAAATAGTGAATAAATTATGTAATCGAACCTTGATGAATCTACTTTCATATGGAAGTAACGAAACAATTATAGGAACAGTACAGAAAGAGATATTCGGGTTCTTGTGTAACAGGGCCAGAACAGTTTCTGGATTCACTGTTCCGCCTTTGGAAATTCACTATAAATTGACCAGAGATAATTAGGGGTCATACCATATATGTATGGATTCCTCTCTGAGTCTAGTTTCCATAGAAACAAACGGCATCAGTATTGAAGCTCTGTGCAGAGAGATATCCCAGTCGTAATGGGAAAAGGTCAGTGTAGTCGACCCCTGTAACATGGGAGACTTTGACTAATAAACTGTACTAATTGGCCCGACCAAAAATTCTAGAAAAAAATCCATAGGTGGGGACATGAGTCTAGTTTCAGGGAAAAATTACAAAACTGATTTTTGAGTTGTGAAACTCAAGATATGATTTTTGAAGCGACTAGTACTCAGACTGGGCAGTGTCTGGAAAAATTTTTCAAAGTTTGTTAACATCTCGTGTCCGACTCCGGTGTCGGTCTCGGGTTCGGGGTGTTACACCTTGTTTGGCGTGTTGGAAACATAGTGTATTTGTTAGGTATTAGTATTAGGGGTATAGAAGTTGCCATAATAAAGGTGTGTATGATTTAGCCTGATGAGGTTGTTTGGAATGCAAAGATTTGTGTTAGAAAGGATTGTATTTGGTTGAAAAGTGTTAACTCTATTAAGGTGAAAGTTCTCTTTGGTGTAAGGATGAAAGTGTCTACCCAATGTTAAGGAAGAAAGTATACATCGACATTAGAGTTAGCTTGATGATAGAGTACACGTTGAAATTCCATCCGCCATGGTTAAGTATCCTCTAGTTAGTATGCGAGTGTTTGCCCTAATGTCCCGGCATGTAAAGTTGGTGTATTCACATATGTGCATGAGTTTACAAATGTAGCATTATTCTTGCTTTCGTATTTCATCCAAAGGTTTGAGTCTTTTCTTTTCTAAAGCTCACTAAGTTTTTATGAAGTTAACCTTCTTTTTTTCCCCTCTTCCAGGTGGTACTCTATCATAGGTTGTTGAAGGGACTTAGTGTCGTGTGTGAATGTGTAATACGAATGTGCAAGTGTACAAGTTGAATCAAGTAATAAAGAGATGAGTGAGTATAATCTCTACAGAGATCGAAATTGACTGAAATAATTAGTTATGCTATTACTATGAAATTGACTAATTGAACTGAGTAAAAGGGCCAGGTGAATAATTGCTAAACAGATGAAATAAACGATTAAGAAAATCAGTTATGACAAAAAATATGCTATGGCAATTAAAATGTTGTGGCAATTCTCAAAGAGTAAGTGGGAAAGAGTTTGTACTATTGAAAGATAAAGGCTGGAATTACTAGGGTTTATTTCTACAACATTACAAAGCCATGGCAAAAGCTTGACCATTGTACTACTCAAGGAATCATTACTGCAGTTTGCTTTTTTCAAAAGATAAGATTTTAGATATCATTCTGAATTATTGTATGTCTATAGACTCAAGAATGATATCCAAATTTTTCTCCTTTCCCTGTAAAAGTTGCAACTTCTATGTCTAGAGTGCTACAATTATACTTTCGAATACTTTCCTCTATCAACCGATTATAATCCAATCTAATTTATCTTTTCAGAATTAAATAAGATCTAATAACATGCTACACAATCATCTATGTCTAGAGTTAGCATGCATGCATTAAAAATAATCACAAATCAAATAAAATAGTATTCAACTCAAAATCAAACTATGGGCATTAAAAGTTAATAAAAATTCACCCAAAATATATCCAACCGAAAGAAAATTTACTTCATTGGTTGAACATTAGTTCATAATAGAACCGTTCAGCATCATTGCTTAAATTCACAAATCACAAACCCAAATCAAAAAATAAAGCCAGAACTCCAAAAAGCTTTCGCTACTCCAACTTTCACAATGATAATGAGAATTGATGCAAAACCCATGGCAGATTTCTCTTCCCCTTCCTTCCATCTGTAATTCTTATGCTCTGTAAGTTGCTACCCTTTTTCACTCTTCCTCTGTGAATGCACGAGAATTTGATGCAGAGAGATAGAAATTGTTACTCTTTTTTCTCTCTCTCTGATCCCCCCGTTTTACTCTTTTATTATTTTTCTTATTTATAGGGTAGGTCCCTCCCTCTCAGCACACACCTTTTGTTTCCTCTTTTTGAGGGTGATCTATTTGGAACAAGTATAGCTGGCTGAGAGTGACGTAAACTGAGTGCTGTGTCATCTTCCTGGAATTGCCATGGCATCTTTGCTGGCAATCTAACCAACATTTTTTCATGACAATATTTCACTTCTTTCATTTTCTTACCCTTTTTCTCTTCTCTTCGTCACCCTACACCTGCTACCAACCACAAACTATACCTTTCTTCCCCAATAATAGAAGTAACAAATAATAACATATATAGTACAATCCAAGCTTTCTTATGTAACGTCCTAAAAATATCTAAAAATGCAAACATATTTACTTAACTACAAACAATTAATTCAATCTAGAGGCTTGAAATATAACTCTTTTCAAGAGTTATCACACCCCAAACCTGAATTATTGCTTGTCCTCAAGCAAAATGTATATGAGTATGCATGAATGCATGAATATTTTCCAAAACACACAGTTACCATTTGCACTGTTGAACCATGTGAAGTATATTTAATACCTACATTCTCAGAAGTCTTTTAAATAACAAAAAGAAAATGGTTCGAATTTTATAGGCTTGTTTAGCAAATGAAGTGTAGAAAATGTTGCCTACAAATAAAAATTCCTAAATAATTATGCAATTCTGACTATAGTAGACCTCTCTTAATATATTTAAGATATCTTTCCTTTAAACTCAATTTCTCTATTCTCACTTATTTACTCATTTCATTATTTTAATCCCAAATATTATTTTCTATAGGAAATTCATCTTATCACATAATTTCTTTACTTGAGAATCTCAATAGAGCATACAATAGATTACCAGGTAGTATATCATGCCACAAATTGAATGTATTTCACTCATAAAGCTAATGCTTTTAACTAAAGAGATGGATGGAGCAAATAACTACCTCTTTAGCTAATCAGCCTAGTACTTCAATGGAGTGTCCTTTTTTTTTAAACATTCTTATTTGAACTCTTTTTTTTATCAATAATGCAATGGAGAAAACAAAGCATTATTGACCTACTTTGTAATATCCCGAATTAGAGCCTAATCAGAATAGTGGTTTTGAGACCACAAATCTGAGATATAAGTAATTATTTTATTATCATTTTAAGGTCTATGGCCATGATTCTGTGAAAATTTCCTTTAGAAATTTTATCGATAGAGGGTCCAATTTGATATTTATGACTAAATTGAAAAAGTTGTAAAATGTGTGTTTTAGTTCACAAAGGTACTAAGTACTTGTGAGTAATGGGTTTTTAAAGTGGAGGTCCTTAGGTAGTAATTAGACCATTATACTAGTTTGGAAAAAAATACCTAAAGGAAGATAAAACACCATAGTTTTTACTTAAGGGCATTTTGGTCATTTAGTTATTAAAATGAATTAAAAACAAAATTAAAAGCCAATTTTTGTCCATCTTCAACCCCTTGGCCAAATTTCACATGAGGAAGACATATCTAGGGTTTTTCAAGCTTCCAAGCTCGATTGTAAGTCCATTTTAGCCTCGTTTTTAATGTTCTTTATGTTTTTAGAGTCTCGGTAACTTGATTAAGCTTATTCTAGCAATAATTTAACCTAGGGTTTATATTTGGAAAGATACCCATAGGTGAAATGTGTTTATTTTGATGTTTTATGGTAGAATATGAAGCTTGAAATTGTGTTAAACAACTTTTACTAAGCGATTTTACGTGAAAACGAGTAAAACGACATAATTAGTAGAAATACCTAATGTTCATAAGTACATTTTAGAGTGAGAATTTGATGTTTCCATAGAAGGGAAAAATGATTAGCGTGTCATAAAACATAAGAAAATATGTCTAATATGAGTATACCTGTTGAGTCTGCAGAATTTATGATTAAAGTGTCAAGCCCGTTAGACAAATGTGTTATAGTTGATAAAGTATGCAATAAATGTCTTTTAATGATTAGAGGTCATTATTTTCTGGCTGACTTGATGTTGTTGCCATTTGACAAATTTGATGTTATTTTGGGTATGGATTGGTTGACATTGCATGATGCTATAGTAAATTGTAAACAAAAGGTTATTGAATTAAAATGTGAAAATGGTAAAATTCTGCGGGTTGAATCAGACGAATCAGAGGCATTGCCTAGTGTGATTTCTTCGATGTCAGCTCAGAGATATTTGAGAAAGGGTTATGAAGCTTATTTGGCGTATGTGTTGAATACATAGGAATTTGAGAAGAAAATTGAATCAGTGTCGATTGTATGTGAATTCGCGGAT